>NC_046681.1:28831357-29143942 GCF_009870125.1 Drosophila pseudoobscura | reverse complement strand
TCCGTCACACACAATAATTAAAATCGTTGCCTTTGCCATGATTTCTCCTACCGCTGAGATAAGTGCAACAGCAACTGCAACTGCAACTTCAGCTTAGATAATGCAACAGTATTCCGTTCTTATGCAAATTTATGAGTGACTGACTGACTGACTCTGACGGGCAACTGCCACTGAGGGGCTGAGGTTGGGGCTGGTGCCGAGTGAATGGCATGCCATTCAACCTTTCTAAATTGTGTTATAGTTTGGCATACCCCAGAGTAAAGGTGCTGCTTCCAGTCTTTTGTTTGTCTGGTTTAATGATCTGCATATTCCTCCATATTCTATATGCCAGAACTACTGCGTGTTTGTCACTCAGACACGCCTGTTGGAAATTCTGAAAAAATTCTCGTTGAAAGCATAATGGCCATATTGAAATCTTTGTTCTACCATCTTTGGTTTGTGCCTCTGCTTGGTATTACAATTGCAACAATTATATCTGGTTCAACATTTGACAAAGCGAACTACTTTGCATACTCGTACTTGTGATGCTGCTCGTGATTAATTTATGCCACCAACAAATGAGTTTGTTTCACATATTAGGCATTTGATCGGCTCTCCACGCTATAAATAAATAAATTATGCAAATGCTGGCAAAAAGAAACGAATTTCTAAAAGCATTTACGTGTGCCCAAGTTTTGCATAAGAGTAAAAGTTATTTATGTGTGGAAAGAAACGAATCATTGCCTTAATGAATGAAGGGGAACAAAGTCGTGAGATATTAGAAAAGTGGATAAATTGCAGTCTACACATGAATCACTTTTAATGGGTTCTGGACAGATTTATGATTACCGTAGTGGGTCAGGTCAACCGAACAAACTGCCAAAAGACTTAAGTGTGGAATTTTGAGTACCTAAAAAATAGTAGTACCTTGAAAAATACCCAGCATGCTTTCTTCTTTTTCCAGTTTCTGTCGTTGCCTTAATTTTTTGCATTAAAAAATAACCAATTTGTTGCATGAGGAGCATGAAAGTGCCATATGTTGCATAATTTCAAGCTGCACGCAATTTATCAGCGCGCCTCTTTGGTTCTTTTATTAATTTATATTTTTCGGGCGTTTGGATGAACGACACTGGGCCTGGGGCAAATCAATTTCGGTATCCACAAGGGAGGGAGGCCTCGAAGACGACATTCCATATACAAGAAATATGATCGAACAACAGGCAGCAGGAACGGGCATAAGGAGCTGGAGCTGGAGGAATAACTTGTCTCTGGATCGGTTTCGGTTGCGTTTTGTAAATTATGCCGAAAAGAAGGTTTGCCCTGACCAAAAAGTCTTATAAATTATTTCCATTCCATCCTGCGACAGGGGAACGGCAGTAGCGTGAAAGCGAGCGTTTGCCTCCGGTTAATGATGATACCGGATAACCAGCACTTAAAGGATATTTATGCTGCAATGTGAGCCACATCGCAATTCCATTGCTTGCCAATGCCAGTAGAAAGGAACACTCGATGTCGAGTCGATGGCCCACTCATCGGCAGAGTGTATTTTTGCCCGATCTGCTGGGTCAGAGGCGCTGGAGCCACCAGAGCCTCAAAGTCGATGACGATGGCTGTGCCTAAGCCTCTCCAGATGCGCATTAAAAGTCCATTAAAAAAACAACGGGTGGCAGGCATCTTGGTGGTAGTGGTGGCGTTTGCTCCACTTTCATGAATATGCAAACCACTAAACGAAAAATACGGGCACGTAACCGAAGATTGGTTACTCTTGAGTAAGTGAATTCATTTAGTATTTTTATTAAATAGATGTATATCTCTCTATATCTCTCTCTAGCGTTCGAGTCAATTTACGATACATTGGTCTTACATTTTCCCAAGAGAATTTGAACTTTCCTCCCAAATATAACCCAACATCTATTTTATTTTATTATAATAAAAGAAAGATCACCTTATTCCCCATCTATTAGAATGATTCTCTGTTCTGATGACCCAATTTCGGGTAAAGTATTTTTACTCAACCTTTTAGGGAAGTGACCATAAAAAGTTTATTTTCCATTTCGGCAAATTATTCTCGATGAAAATGATGATTTGTACAGAGCCAAAAATACAAACAAAATACAAAATCAACTTAAGAGCTGAGAAACTGAGGGGAGGAGAGGGAGGGCTTGAGCGTGTGTGCCTGCCTCGCTATAAAGTGTTATGCAAATAAGTCGCCGCGTTGTCAGATCGGGCATTGGCGCCGTCAAACAAAGAAAGCGGAGAAAGAAAGAAAGAAGCGCGCTGCTTATACAAGCCCAATGAAACATTCATATTTTTAGTTTTATTAAATCTGCGAGCTCGAACGAGATCTCGATCTTCTCCGATCTTGAAGATGGTATAAGTAGCCCACGGTAGGCAAACAACGCCGTCACTTTCTTCAGAAGTTTACTCCAGACAAGATGCGTTGTTACCTGGCCCTGCCGCTCCTGCTGCTGGGCTGCAGCCTGGCTTTGGCCCAATACCAATACCAAGGCCCACAGCAGACGCTGTCCCAACAATTTGCCGATGTGGTGGATGTGGGTGTGGAGGATCCAGCCGGTGTGAAGGCTGTGCGCCCGGGAAAGCAGCGAAACCAGTGCACTGCTAAGCAGAATTGCTGTAAGTTTCTCACATTCGGAACAAGGAGAGAGCAAGGGATATAATTATCTTCGACTTTCCAGTCTGCGGCACTCCCAATGTCAATCGCATTGTGGGCGGTCAGCAGGTGCGTTCCAACAAGTATCCGTGGACCGCACAGCTGGTCAAGGGTCGCCACTACCCGCGTCTCTTCTGCGGTGGCTCCCTAATCAACGATCGGTATGTCCTGACGGCGGCCCACTGCGTCCATGGAAACCGGGACCAGATCACCATTCGCCTGCTCCAGATCGATAGATCCTCCCGGGACCCCGGCATTGTGCGCAAGGTTGTCCAGACCACGATCCATCCCAACTACGATCCTAACCGCATTGTGAATGATGTTGCCTTGTTGAAGCTGGAGTCTCCAGTGCCACTCACAGGAAACATGCGCCCCGTCTGCCTGCCAGAGGCCAATCACAACTTTGATGGAAAGACTGTGAGTCGGAAATCTAATACAGGATCATATTTTGGGTTAACTTCTCTATCGATCTTTCCTCTTAGGCTGTTGTCGCCGGCTGGGGTCTGATCAAGGAGGGTGGCGTCACCTCCAACTACCTGCAGGAGGTGAGTGTGCCCGTGATCAGCAATCAGCAGTGCCGTACCACACGCTATAAGGACAAGATTGCCGAGGTAATGCTTTGTGCCGGCCTGGTCCAGTCGGGCGGCAAGGATGCCTGCCAAGGCGATAGCGGTGGCCCACTGATCGTCAACGAAGGTCGCTACAAGCTGGCCGGAGTCGTTTCCTTCGGCTATGGTTGTGCCCAGAAGAATGCTCCTGGCGTCTATGCCAGAGTCAGCAAGTTCCTGGACTGGATACAGAAGAACACCCTCGATGGTTGCTATTGCCAGAGCTAAACAGACTTGTCATCGATTTATACACCATTCCATCACTTGCATTCGCATTACTGGCATTCATAAATTATTCTAAATTATTTCAAAGTAATGTTCATCAAATAAACCATGGATATATACAGAACATATGTTAAAGTGTTCAGAAGTTATAGCTAGTCATGGAAGTACATCCTCAATTCCTGATTTACTTTACTCCTATAACCGTCTCCTTGGACTTCAACGATTCTTATCGGGAACATTCCTGGTGCATTACCCCAGCACAGATTTGGGGAGAACTCTTTCGGACCCACCCTCGTACTTGTCTCACATGATTAATGCCTCAAAATTGTTGCTGCTGATGGAAATCTTTTTGGCAGCGCTCACATCATAATCGGTGCGGCTACATTTGGCGGCGTCAGTGGGCATCCAAGGAACGCTGTCAATCAGCCGCAGACGAGACCCCAGACCCCGGACACCGGACTGGAAGCGGCATAATTTGTTTTGACTCATTTTCATGCGCAGATCATAAATTTCCGAGGGAACTGGGGAACAGGGACTGAGACTGAGACTCAAGCTAGGTAGGCTCGTTCGCTCCCCCTATACCTAGAATGATGATGATGATTATGATGATGATGCATGTGGACAGGACAGGAGGAGGGCAGCTTGCATCGCCTGCATCTGCATAGAGTTGCATTGATTTACTATGTGAACACTTTATGGCTGTTTAAGTTGTTAAATTGAATTAAGATGAAATAAATTCTGTAGCAATTTTTATGTTTGTTAATAAATTTTGCATGCCCTGTGATAATTTGAACAGCTTCTGCCCGCTGATCATAAATTGCGAGCTTTATAGGCGCTCTAAAAATAATGCAGCGTGCAGACAATCGAAATAAATAATTCATACGAATGGCAGTGGATTCAGTGAATGTCGATGGGGATCCTGAGGTGGATGTGGCTATCTCTGAGCGCGGACATGGACGCACATCCTCGCCGGTGCATCCGACTCTCCCTCTCTGTTCAATCTGTGGCTCAGTTTGCTTTTTGGAAGCGCCCAAGGGAGCAACTACAAATGGACTCCACACACAAAGCTTTCCACCACGCGTCGTTGCGCGCATTGTATGGAGGATCAGAGAATCGGGGGTTCGGCTGGGATTGGATTGGTGTTTGGTGTTTGCATTTTAGATTTTTTCACACCTGAACGTGGCGGTGGGTCCGTTCAAAGCAGCCGCCGCCGGCAATCGCCTCCCAATGAAATGGCCAACCTGTCCATGTCTTTGGCACTTGATACAAGATTCACTCGCCGTAGCCGTCGCCGTCGCCGTCGGAGTCGGACTTGCTCTTGGATCTGGAGTTGTAGTTACAGTCTTACAGCGTTGCAGTTTATCTAATGCCAGGGCAGCAGCTGTCGGGTCGGTGTCGAGGTCTTACCAAATTTGGCTTTTACTTTGGTTTGGCTTTGGCTTTGGGTTTTGTCCGATGCCTGGCGGCCAGCAAATTTGTCGTGACTTGTTAATGATACATTTCGCCAAATCGGCTTCAGCTTGAGGTCCAGGCTTGGGCCTGGGCCTGGCCAAGAAGAGCTTTCTGCCTTGGTCAAGTGTTGTCGCTTAAATGGTACATGGTGCCATCTTTGGTGCGTCCAAGTCACAAGTACTAAAGTACCTGCAGAGAGTACTACTTAGGATAGGGCCCATGATGCCCAGGCCCAGGCCCAGGACCAGAGTCGACTAAGCCATGTTAATCATGACTTGGCCGCTGGGGCCCTGGGGCTATCAGTTTTCATTGATTTGAATAGTTTTTCAACTCTTTTTCAATTTGCACACCCGGCCGAAGAAATATTCTTCGGACGGATTCTCGGACCATAGAAACAGCCGTCAGCATCATCTTGTTCGCTGCACAATTTACGAGCTTCGACCGCAGAGACGGCCTTTCGGGGAGCAGACCAAATCTCGACCTGTGATAATTAAACTGCGGCAGCAACAACAACAACCTGGACAAGAGTGAAAACAAAATGATTTACTGGCCCAACCTGCAGCCTCTTACATACCATTGGCCGTGTCAGAGCTCAGTTTTATTTTTGGCTTTGGCCATTTTTAATCTCATTTGTCTTAGTCGCACCGTCGAGGCTCTGCCGCGGATGCCTCCTAAATAATGACCCTGTAATTATGTCTGCTTAAGCGGCAGCTGCTTCTCTTAACCAACGTCCAGTTCCAGCTCGAATTCGAGTTCCAGAACACATTCCCCAGTCATTATTCTTTGCATATTAGTACCCATAGTTCTCATAAGAACTTCAAAGAGACTGCTGCCATGTGGGTTCGTGGCGAGTCCGGAACCCATTAGCCGCTCGCTTTTATAGATCTTTATAGGAATGCAAGTGCTTTCGGTTTTATTATCGTGGTGAAGAGGTGTGAAAAGCTTCTTGAGAGTCAATGTGCTCTCAATCGAAAGATCTTTTGCCGCAGGCACCCACCGAACCATTCGAAGCTCTAAATCATATTTTAGCTCCATAAGATGATATCGCAGTGAATGGTAAGGGAGTGAGGGAAAATAGTCTGAAATTAGATTAGATAGAGATCGATGACGACTTGAGAAGAATAACAGGGGCTGAAAGTAGGTTTGGAAATCAAAATATTTTATTTCGAATTCGTGATGCATTTTGCTTTTATATTGCTTTTTTAAATTTTTCCTGCCTTTCTAAATATCAAATACTTATTTTTCACAACGGAGGTGCAATAAGAATGATTCTAATATTTACTATTACTATTTTTCCAAATATATAACATATTTTAAGCTTATTTTGTTGATAAGATAAACGAATGACGCGGATTTCTCCATCCCGTTGAGATGATCACGTACAGTCCGCGACGTCCCCATAAGCATAAATCAATTTTGTGTGGCTTTTACTTGTTGCTTTTTGTGTTCCGTTTTTTCGGTGGAGAACACGTTCGGTTTTACTTTCGGTTGGGGTCTTTGGCATTTTTGCACGTTGCACATTTATTTTAATTTCTTGCTGATCTCTTAGCAAATAGGCCCCGACCATAGCCTTAGCCATAGCCCAGGCCCGGCACGATGCACGATGGGTTGGGTTGGGTTTGGGGTCTGGCTTATGTAGATAATCTCCGAGATGGACTGGGGCCGAGGCAGAGGCGAACCTGGGACTGGACAGGAGTGCAGTGTGGTGGGGACTGGGGATTGCTCGAGCTGCAAACTGCTCATTAGTTTATTAATTAAGTTGTGCAGCGCGATCGGCATGCAGTCCGGCTTCAGTTTTAGTTTCAGGTTCAGTTTAGTTCCCAGAGATGGGACGCTGCAGCTGCCACTTGCAGATTTATTTCTGTCCATTATGAAAATTGTCTATGGCAGCGCGGTTTCTGGACAGCTTCTCCTTAACATTATTATGCTAGTTGCTGTAGTTACTTTAAATTGTTTTGTCTAGCCTAATGATACCCTACACGGTAATGGGGCAGCGGCACTTTAATCGACAGTAGTTGGGCTTTAACGCCTGGCCCTCATCTTTCAGGCCTTAACTCTCCACTTTGCTCGGAGCAGGGTTCGGTGCCGGTTTTTGGCTCGGGCGCGGACTCGGGCCCGCACTTTGGCACTGCGACTAGCGGGAGCCGCTGCTAAGTGGAAGGTGTTGAGAAAATGCACAAAAATTAATCATTTTATAATTGCTAAATTGCCAGCGGCCATTCAATTCCTCAAAAGCATGGCCCCGGCCATCCCGGGCCTGAGAACTTTAGGCTCATAAATTAGAAATTTGATGAGGCGCTAAGCCAGAATAGAATATGCATTAACAAATGGCCAGCGTGGGCTGTGGGCACCACCACCACATCATCATCATCATCATCATCATCTTCATGGTCAGGTTCAACAACTTCTGGGGCCCATGCCCATGCCATATAAGAAAAGCTTGACAAATTAGCTACAAGTTCTGAATTGATAAATGTTTTCTTGAATCAAATCGATGGAGGATTCAGACCGCCTTTTGGGGAAAGAGATTTTCTACAAAGAGCTATGTATTTTACCAACTAATTCTGGCTTGAACCATGACGTCATCCTCATTTCTTCCGACCTTGGCAGTGAAGTGTGCGCGAGTGGAGCTAACAAGGAGGGAAGGCAGATTCAGACAGTGTCAGAGATCTGGCAGAGATCTCTTCGCGGGGCCTGACGCGCTGTCTACTCGTACATTTTTTCTCGCTTTACTTTTAATTTTGCACGCGTCCACGGCCGCGACCGCGACCGCGTTCGAGTTCGCGTTCGAGCGGGTTTTTGTGTCCGTTCTGATGAGTTTGTTTAGTTTGAAATATGTTTTCTATACGTGCGTCATGTTTGGACGGCCCTGGTCTTTGGCAGTCCTTCGCGGGACAGGCACTATAATTAAAGGTATTGGTAGGCGTTACTATTAACTCAGGCTTCCCATGGAACAGGAATGGAGACAGCAGATGGGATTCTTTGATCTAGCTTGGACATTGCATAAGTCCCCACAAATCTACAAAAGAATCGCCGCTCAAAACAGTTATGCAATTTGACTGGTTTTCAGTATTTTAGACTTCTCTACAATTCATAGGAAATCACCTTAGCCAAGCTTCAGTTTCGGGCAAAACTGGCAGTTAATTGCCAACATCAATCGAGGGGCAGCCGACGCGTCGGATGTTGGTCTACAATTTGCGCTACGCTCCCCAACGCCTTCGTCTTCATCTGCGGCACGGATTTGCTCTGCTCTCGGAATTAATTAGCACTTTTGCTTTAAAATTAATTACTGCAAATAACAAGTTACACTTGGTAGACTCGCACAGCTCCGACAGCCACCTCCCTGCTTGGACTCTGACTCTGGTTCTGGCCATCTTCAGACCAGAGCGCTCCTCGCAATTGGAGTCGGAGTCGCAGCTTGATGGTTTCGAAAGCGAAAATTAACCAAGAATTCCCTATAATTCGCTATGCGAAATGTACAAAGAACTTAATGCGAAATGATTTACATTTTAATTTGTTTATTATGCGCAGTAGTTGCACAAATGGATGTTGCCAAATGTGGCACACGGTGCACGCGGATAAAGTGGGTCTGCAAATTGGGTTACGATAGAAGTGATGATGAATAGTATGATCATTAATTTAAAGCTTAATGTTGTAGTTAATGGCATCGGATCTGAGCAAGAAAACTGGGGATTTCGCGCGCAGAAGCTCATTATATGAAGAGTCTCTATCGTCATACTATTTTATTGGGAAGATAAAAAGGCCTACCACTTTAAATCGAAAAATACCCACAAATGTACCAACCAATACCAACCAAATAAGAGAAAGGAGGAGACACGAACACTGAAGCACACCCAAAGACAGAAATTTATGTATGATTGTGTATCTCTTTTCTCTAACCATCTCTGGGACCCTTATATGTCCTACAAGTATTCCTATCAAGATCAATTTGGTCCGTCATGATTAAGCGTCTTCTGAAGCATCTCCCTACCCATGATATATAGAATAGCCCCGCAATCGCAACCAATTTTCTTTCGCGCAAATATCAAAATCTGTGACAGCAGAACATCCATCGCGATTGTATAACCACACAATGAAATTACATTAAAAAAGCTTTATAGTTCCCTGGCATGTTTCATTTGGGGGCAACAAGTGCGGTGAGTGCTTACCGCATTAACAATTGTAAATCTTTTGGCGGAATTTTTTATGACTTTAATTGTTTGCTTGCCAGACATCGCAGAAGAAGATCATGGTTGATGGCAGAACAGAAAAGAACTGAACAGAAAATAACAAAATCCCAACGGGTAAGGTAAAGGTAAACGTAAAGGCAAAGGTAAAGGTAAAAGGAAGGGAAATCAAATTGCAGAACTCGAGCGTTGAGAAAGCACCGTTAATGTGACCCGACGTGCGCGGCAATAGATAAAAATGCCCAGCAAGAGACGACAAAACGAGGCAGGGGCAGGCCTCGAGAACATCCCAAAGACAGTCGGATACCGGGCCCGGGGCTAGTCAGATAGATAGATACGTGGATAGACAGTCGCTTGTTGCGGGCGGGCCGACCGCAGATATTTCTTCTCAGAGCAAACAGAAAGAGCCATGCTTTTGCCCATGGTTACAGCCAGAGCAGGAGGAAACTGATGACCTCGTGCAGAAAACTAAGTCACACGAAGTGAACGACCAACGGGCCAACAAAGAGGCGACTGCCATGACGATCGTCTTGCCAGTGAGCCAACCAGTCACCCAGTCTTCTAATCTAACACCTAATCTAATCTATACCTAATGTTACCATTAGAAATGTGTGATAGCAAAGACTATACAATATTGTACAGTATTGTATAGCCTTTGGTGATAGTGTGATAGAACAATGCGCAGAGGCAATGCTTATTCTTATTCTCTTATTCTTTGGCATTTTTTTTTTTGCTAGTATCATCTTGAATGATTTTATTTTGAATGGGATTGTGCTGTATACGAATTTCTTATGGAATTTTACCGGCATGGACCGTCCTAATCCTCATTTCAATGCCAATGGCCCTGAACCGTATCGTATCAGTTGTCAACTTCAGCGTGTTCGTCCACTGACACTGACCGCCAAAATGGAAATGCGTTACAAATCTGGCTATAAGACAGCGTGGCCGGGCCGGGACCTGCTCTCCATTCTGGTAGCTTTTTGGCTGCATCCTCCGCATACCGTCATCCAGTCAGTTGCAATTTCAATCAAGCAACAACACAGCACAGACTAAGGGTTGAGCGGAGTGTACTAGAGCATCTGGTCATGGGCTGGGGAATGGGCTGGGGCTGGGGCTGGGGCTGGGGCTGTGGCATGCAATTTTTATTGGCAATCTTATGGTTATCAAAATAAATGAAGTGTTACAGCAACAAGTTGCGCGGCGCGGAAGCCGAGCTACGTGCCTCGGCCGCTGCCGCTGATTGGCGATTCCAGCCAGACCTGCAACTTAGGGATTCTTAGCGAAACTGTGGGACTTTGGAGGATTGCAGTGGGGGGGACCGTGGCGAGGGGCTTGTTAAAGTTAAGCCGCCAGCGGATCTGTGGCAATTTTCAATATACAAATACATGGCATCCGATGCAAGGGGGCCTGGTGGCGTGGGCTTATTTAACAAACGCTTGCACAAATTGAATATTAAGCCGGCGCTGTCCTATCCCCCAGTCGGCTGGCCATTTGGCGATGCTGCCACAGATAACAACGATCGAGATAAGCTTGGGCACTGGCCACTAGGCACCGGGGCGCTTCCTGTGTGCTCCGCAGTTGGAAGCCCGCTGTGGCGTTTGTTTTTGTTTGCCACACGCAATCAATGGACTGCCACTGCCCCAGCACCATGCAACCGGCATCGGCAGCCTGGACCCGATCTGAAACATCAGCAATCCACAGTCTGGACCCGATCTGAAGCTTCAGCACTTTGATCATCATTTCGACTAATCGGCCCGCTGTGCAGATCCACAGATGCATAGATTCAGATGGCCAGATGCACAGATCCACAGATGCAAAGATGCAAAGATGCAGATACAAGTCGTACTTGGGGGACTGCAAGTCGAGTATCGTACGAGTGCATGCTTTTGAATTTCTTTTGTGCATATGCACGAGTTTTGCGCTGCAGTATCTGTATCTGCAGCTGGGCTCCAGCTCTCTATCTAGCTGCGTTTGTCGCTGGCAGTCACTTGGCCATGTTGTTAGTCATTTGTTATGAAACAACGAAAAGGGTCTGGGGATGTTGATCGGGATGGAATGGGTCTCTGTCCAAGGCCCTGGCCGTGGATCTCCCATGTCGTACGAGCATGTGCCCTGCCCTGCACGGCTCCTCTCTGTTGTGCTTGTGCTGCTGTGTGGCATTTCAAGTTGCCATGTGCGGAATTTCTTAACACGTGTCACACTGTTGCATTTGTCTAAAGCCGCTTCGGTGGCCGGGGGCCTGCGGGTCGTCTGGAGTGGTATAATAGACCCGTGGACCAAGGTTGGATCTTGGTTAGCTGAAAAGTCTTTTAACTTTTAATGATTTAATGACAATGTATTTGTGAATCTCGTATTGGCTCAGTCAAGCTGCTGAAGCACTGGTCAGGACATTGGGCTCTGCAGGAAATGGCAGCCAGTTCTCAGGAACGTAGAAAGTATCTTTCTATTATATACAAAAAATCGTCGTACTCGTGATATTATTATTATTTATTATGATAATGTATTTTTGTAGGTTTCTAAGAGTTACGACGTCGAACACCAGAAAGACTAATTAGCTGGCAAGATGTTGCGACCATAGATGTAGCGCATATCTGTTGAACCAAATGCCAATCCGCAAATTGGGCATTCAGGGAGTCGCTGAACGCTTTTTTTCCCAAATATATGCCCACAGTACAACGCAATCAAACGGTGTTCCCCCTCAGATGTCCAGGGAGCTTGGCAAAGGGAACAGGTAATATTGGTGTAAAGGTTGTGGACTCCTTGTCTCAGACGGCCTATTTCCTCTAGGTATGCGCGCTCCTTCTCCGCAAGCTCATTGCGGAAAAGATCAAGATCAAGCTCTGCAATTTGCTGTTCTAGTTCCTGAATGATAAACTTCGTGGATTTGTCCTGTTCTTCAAGATTGTCCTCTAAGGTCGCATTTTTTAAAATCTGCTCTTCCAATTTTTTTTAGAATTTGGTTAACTTTGGTTGAAGCCATTCCAAAAAAAGGAATTATCTCACCGTCAAATAGTTTCTGCACATTAATTCGTGATATTGCCTTATTATTTTTATACATTTTTTAAATGATAATGAAATTTAGTTTCCCTTCTAATTGATTTAAAGCTTTGCGGCAAATTGTTCCATAAGCGTTCAATAGCATTAATCAAAAACTGTTCTTCGAGCAAAACCTTTGAATGGATTAAGTAAATTATGTAATGCCTTATTGTAACAATAATATTTAAAAAAAAAAAAACAAATACCCAATTCTAAACCATCGATCGTAGCCTATCTGAGCGTCAGTCTTTCAAATAACCGTTGCGTTTTTATAACCCCGGATGTAGTGTAGTTGTAGTTGCCATGTAGCAAACAAATGTTGTGGCACAGTGGCGCTTTCGGTAACAATGGCAGACTTAGTTGCGCAACATCTTTAAAATTGAGCAAAAGCTATGTAGATACCGTGTAAGATTCATGTACACAGCATGTAAATAGTTTACAAGTTGGCGCCAGTAGAAGGATGGGAGTTTGACGATATATTTATATTAATATAGGTTAGCAATGTAAGTATTTCGATAGGTTTCCTAGTGTGTCCCATTCCTTTTTTTGAATGCCCGCCAGATTTAAATGTCATCGAACTCAAACCCCACTTTGCGCATCTTTCTCGTTGTGCTTGGTGTAGTAAAAAGAAATGAAATAAAAATAAAATTGCAAAGAAAACCTTCACACGACACCCGCATCCGCTGTTATCAAGCGAAACTTGACACTTAATAGGTGATAGAGCTATACCTTGGCATACATGTACTTGCTCAGCAAACAATTCCCCCCAAGTTTCTTCACGATATTTAATACCTTTCCTTATTGAACTTGTGGTCGTCCTGCTTATCGTACACGCTTCTGGTTCTGTTGAAGCTAGTGATAATAGATCCATATTATTTCATGTGACGTTGATACTAACTTTTTAGGTAAACCCCTAAGAGATCATTGTGCAAATTAGAGATGGTCAACGTTTCGCCACTGAATGATGTATTAGTTCACTTAGCATGAAGTAAATATGAATCAGTTAATAATAAAGTCGGACAAACAGACATATAGCTAGTTATACTTATACAACGCTTGAAAATCCAGATGCAAAAATATATATATCATTCTTAAGGGTCTGCTCTTCCACTTATTGCATTATGGGCGACAAATGATTTAAGCATAGTTCAACACTCCATTGATTTATCATTCTCTAATTAGAGTGGCACTCATGCGTGACCCACCATAAAACGGTCATAAAGCTGGCTTCCCAGTCCCCGGCCCCCCTCCCAGGTAGATTAATCCTCGTCGACGCGTCGTCATCGTCGCTGGTCGGTCATTCGGTTCAGGTGATGAAAGCACACACACATTAGCTTTAATTAGATGTTGGTATCAGTTTCGAATAATCTACAGAGATAAAAATTCTGTGTGTTGGTTCAATTAACATTTGTCGGACTAATCTTTCCATGCGATCACTATTGGTTGCACGTCAGCGAGGTTATTCGCGATTACTGTGAAGTCATGCAGTGGCTTTCACCACCAGCATGCTTTGAGGTCAGAGGACCTCTAGCTTTAAGCGCTTATTCCTGCATACATACATATGTATATGTATGCTATATGAACAGAAGACGAGTCTAATAAGGCTACCAGCCAGACACTTAAATATAACCCTAAGGATCTATGGCGGTCAGGGAAAATTGAGCAAAAGCTATGTAGGCCATGCGCAACTACAACTACATAAAAAACGGTCATTAATGCTGCCGAGGGACATAGAGCAGACAAAGAGCGGACAGGTGAATACCTGATGAGACGAAGTCGCTTTAATGCGACTGCAAGAGGAATTCATACAAATTAGCGGTAAAATAAATTATACGGCGTCGTCGCCGGTCCCGGGCCTCGACTCTGGCAGCAAAGCAAATTAAATTAGGCAGTCCATACGGGTCGGAGTCGAGTGGAGAGCAGAGCAAATGAGGAGAAGCAAAAGCAAAACCATTGAGGTGGAAATGTTAAGTAAATATAAAAGTGGGCCCACAAAAATGATGGTCGAAAGAGATATACTCTTACGGAACAATAACTACTTATACTCGTACTTAGGTTCAACAATACACTAGTTTTCACGGATGTTTTAAGTCCTTGCCTTGCCGGATCAGTAATACAAAATTAAACGAAAATTTTGACGGGAACGGGTACCTCCTTTTACAAAATGCAAAGTCTGTGGAATAAACCATGGGGACATATCCAATGGGTAATCAGCATAAAACCCAACGTCGCCTGGGGTCGGGACCTGTCTTCCTTTGACTGTGCCCCGCCCTGTCTCTGCGAATGAAAGGTTTTAGCAGAGAGCGCATTCAGGACCCGCCCCAGCAGCCAAATGGGAATGAGCATCAGCTAAACGCGACCTGACAGTTGATGCGTCTCTACACAGACCTACTCTTTTATTTTTTTGGTCGAGGGTCCTGGCACTTTTGAAGCACCGAGAAGGGTGATGCTTAAAAGCGCGTAAATGGCAGCCAGTCACATGCTAATTTGCCACCCACCCGGCTTCCGGACAGCCCACTGGCAGCCCCCATATGCCCGGATAGCTAATCATGCCAGTGCCACTAAAATGTCAGGACCTGCGCCAGGAGAAGTGACGCTAATGAGCTGACATAATCCGAGTGCCAGCCAAGAGGACAGGACGAAGCGACTAACTGTGGCCCCCGCGTCACTGGCTGTGCAATTAAAAATACTTAATCATTATTGACACACGCGCTTCCAAAGCGAAAAGTCAAGCCATAATTTTTTCGCATATTTGCGTATTCTTTTTTGTTTTTCCATTTTCATAAAATATTTTCTTTGGTGCTGACAAATTAAGCCGCTTTCACTTGCCTGCCTCGCTTGATCCTCTTTTGTGTGAGGGCCGGCCAGCCTGCGAAAGTTTTCCAATTGAGTTTTTAATGCAGAGACAAAAAGGAAATCTTTCGGTCAGACTTATCGCCTTATCCGGCGCCCAAACGACCAGGGAAAGCGAAAGCATTGACTACACCCGAGGCCAGGGCAACAGCCGCAAAGACGAGAGCACAAATTAAGAGCAGCTTCGTGCCACAAATCAAATACTGGCCCGACCCACATCATTGGCATACTAAACGCTTCTTTCGTTTATTCATACGCCCCGACGGCTGACCACTCGACATCGAACCCGACTTGGCCGGCCACTCAAATAAAAATGCGCATTACAAGTACGGGCGCGCCAAATTTTTATTGTTGCACACATTTGCGGGGGCTCTAGTACCAGTCCTAAACTTATTCATGTTGTTCGCATATTTGCCAGCAATTTGTGTACAAGTACATATATAAGTTAACTGCCTTTGTTTTCCAAACGATGTTCGATGCTATGCGGTGCGTTGCGGAAGGCCAATAGCCTCATTCTTCATACTTTGAATATTTGATTAAGATGCCAGATTTTTTATTGCCGGGATACTCGCTGCGATAGGCAGCTCTGATGTCTTTCTAGAGGTTTAGGTTCATATTCATGTTTTGAAGGGATAGATAGAGGAGAGATACTCATTATAGATGGGTCTTGAAACTTGTATGGGATTTTAAGGTTCTTTCTGCCTCACTTTATTGTCCACCACAACTATAAGGTCTAATGCAATTGTCGTTCCAACCTGTGCAGTTCTCATCCTTTTTTATACAAATTTAATAAATACTGATGTAAGTAGATCCTGACCTATGCTATGCTATCATTTGGGACAATATAATTATCTATGACACAGGAAGGTGGACGGACGGCTGGCACTGGTAAAATCCCTTTTCATATTGGCATTTTTCATACCGTCGAATGAAAAGTTTTAGCCCATGACCCAAATTCAACTTTGCTTTTCACCTTCAAAGAGCTGCGAGCCGACCTCCGCTGCTCCGTTAATAATTGAGTTGATTTCGCCCATTTGCTTTTCACCTTTGGACAGTTCATGTCCGTGTTCTGCCATTGGCAAACATTTCCATCGAACATATTTTCAATTATTTCCCAAACCAATTTCCCTTTTGTGTCCCGAGGAAGGCGAAGGGCTGATGGGGCTACTTCCGAAAGGGTTCCGTTCCGCCTGCTCTGTTCTGTTTGCCCAAAGTATTGTTCCTCTGGCAAAGTGGCAGGCAGCGGGCAGCGCTTTATGTTTGGGCTGACGCTGCGGCTGAGGATGGGGCTGAGGTAAATACAATTTTCTGGGCAAACAAGCTTTAAGGAATTTTGAATTTTGTTCGGTACAAGCATGAGTGTACAAGTGAAAAGGTGTAGGTGTCAGTGTCGTTGCCAGAAATCCGATCAAGAGATACACGATGCTTGGTTTTAGTTATTTCTTTGGAAATAATGCAGAAATGATCAGAATCTGGTTTATTCAATCCAATGATAGCTTCAGGTTACATATTCATATATATGATTACTCCACAAATCTTTAGCTTCTCCAGTGTCCATGACAGTCTTCGCTCATTCATGCAGAAGAGCACAGCTGGATCGGTCCCTTTTCCTGGTTCATAGATCTACCCAAATGCTATATGTACATATGTATCTTACACTGTACACACTGTACATCTCACATCTGAATATCGAAAAATGGCCTAGATTTTAGCACTGAGCACGCATGCTTTACTTTGGCCCGACTTTATGCATGGCACACATTTGTGTGCCTCTATGTGCGGCATGCACATTAATTGAGCCACTTGGGGCATGGCATAATCAGCACACGCATAATGAGCACAATTAAAGGACAAACATAATTACAAGTGAGTTTTGCACACACACAAATGAGCAAAAGACTAAACAGAAAGAGCCGAGACGGGGGCTATGCCGGAGGGGAGAAAGTGGAGTGGCTAGATGGGCCGAGCAGTGCCAGAAACAAACACGAGCCACAGAAAGAAAAGGTCGGTAAATCCTGTGCAAACTGGGCAAATGAAATTAACAAATTCTGCTAACGCAGGCACAAAAGGAGCAGCAGCCAGTGGGCAAGATGAAGTCTGGTCCGGGCCTGAGACCCTCTTATTTACGTATGAAAGTCACACAAAGCGATTCGAGGCCCGGCGCTCGATTACACACCGGATTGGGGCTGGTTGCAGGACCTTGGGCTGGTAAATTCGGTGATAAATGAGTTAAGGTAATGCGTTACATGCGATGATACTCCCGGGATACTCGGGCACGCGCGTCTCTAATGAAATCATTTAAATACAACCCACACTCGCAATCAGCCCTCAACCCCAAAACCCTTGTCTGGACAGAACTTCTCCAGTTCGGAGTGCGGGTGTGAGTGTGCCTGTTCGGATCTGGGATTTGTAGCTACCACAAAAACGTGCTAAAGCCTGCTCAGAGTTTCCTGCCCGCAGAGAAATGACGGAGGCTGCTGCCTGCAGAATTGTGACATTTGAGGTTGAAACTGAAAATGAATTTCCTACTCAAAATATATTGTTATCTCGAGTGCATAAGTTAGGGCCAGAGAACAGTTGCCAGGGAATTTTGACAGCCAGTGCCACAATTAATATTCAAGCATAAGAATGCACAGTTCGAGTATTCCATTAAATGAAGTCCAAGCTGTGGAAATCTTTGTTTAAAGAGTTGAATTGCCAGAGACTTTGGGCAGTGAATGCCTTGAAGGCAGCATCTTGCTGTTGGCCTGAAAACAAGTATTTATCTTTAGACCAATAGGAATAACTAAGGAAGTTAGGAAAAGCATCGTTTATTTATCTTTAAATAATCGGCAAGAAACTATTTCTTTGATTCTTTTATCCTCCTTGGGATACCAAGGAAATATGATAGTTGGAGCTGTACAAATCACTCTCTTGAATTGGTCTCTGGCCACTCTATCCCTACCCACACCCTAAGTATAAAGTTAATACAGCACTTAACAAACACTTAAATCAAACAGGAAATCATTTGTAGCTTTACCAAGCTCTCTTTTAAACTAGTCTCATCTTGGCCAAAGTATTCCCTGGCATCTTTTATCCTGTAACATTTCGACTTATCCACATCTATCATGAGTCTCGGAGCTATGTATCCCACAACCATAGCATACGAGAGAGAGGGAGATACAAATTTCAACTATTTTACTGCAGGCACAGCTGCGTGGCTGCCGTTAAGGATACTCATCCGGAGCGCTGCTGTTGACTTCGATATATCAAGGCGAATGTCAGGGAGCGTGTTACTTTGTTTAACACCCAGCCAGTATCCACATGCATACACTTGTACGAGCATATCAGGGCAGAGATGGCATTTCATTTTTTATAGCCAGCAGCACTTACGCACCAACGCGCCAGGGACGGAACGGACGATCTAGCGGATGAGCGGATGAACGGATGGATGGCCCTTGCTCCGGGCCGACAGCATTACTGCAGTTGATGGCTTTTCAAACTCTCTGGGTCGCTCATAAAACAAAAAAAAACAGAGTACAAAACTACGCAATATGCTAACCAAGAGCAGCAGATGGAACCGAAAGGGTTCCAATCCTATAAATAATAAACTCCGCTCTCTGGCTTTTTATAGAGAGGAAGAGAGAAAGACCCGCAACGGCAGCTGCTGTTAATTTGCCGTGTCATTTGCAACACTTTTATGATTCAATTCCCCTGGCAGTGTCTCATCACATAAAAAGTCAAACGATTGCATACACACTTCTCCTGAAGAGGGCGTGCCAATTAAGCCGAACCGACATACAAATTTCAACTCCCGCACTGTCCCGTGCAGACCGAGCGAATCTACAAGCCTTGGTCCACAGCGAGTGCCAAGCATCTGCACACATAGAAAAAACAGACGCAAAAAAAGAAGCAATGCAAACCAAGAACCGCACAAAAGTTCGGGAACACGGAAAGCGGCAAAATGTTTGAGCAAAAGATAAACGCGCCTCGGGGCTCCTGCCAGACCGCGCTGCAGGCTAAGCTTCCGCTTCCGGTGACTGCATTTGCATTGCATTTGCAGCCCCCATCCTTGTTTGCATTGCAAATGTTATCAAGTGGCGTTTAAATCGACAAAAATAAACTGGAATAAATTGTCATGCCTTTGAATTATGCGACCCTCGGAGGCATTATGCATCGTAATTTAATTTCAATCAATGCGCGTTAAAAAATTATTACTATTTTATTTACATTAATCAGGGTTAAGCGGGCGTCACTAATTGACATATCATAGCCGTCATCGTTTGAACCTTTAATTACACGAGGAAAAGCACTGGTCATAAATCATGTAAGCCAAATGAAAAAATGAAACGGCCAGCACGTTGAGCACCACAAATGCTGCGCTTTACATGACACTTACATGGCTATTGTGCCTTTTTGGGGCTAGGGTAATTGCATTTGCAGGTGTAGCTTGTCAATGCTTCGCTAACGAATTCTGCGGCTACTCTCTAATTCTGTCTGGTTCATCATTAAGTTATTTTCAATTTCGTTCCACAAACTGATGGAAAAGTTGAAAACAAGTTTGTGCCATTTGCTGAAGTCCTTTGGATGGCTTTTTTCACAAACCACAGACACAAACCCCAACTCAAAGACTCAATTAAAGACAATATTCCTGTAAGCATTTCTGGAATTCAAGACAAGAAATATGCTCTCTCGATTTTCCTGAGTTTTTTTGCCACAATAGCTTACCAGAAATGATGCTGCCCAAGAGCATTGGCAAGTCGACCCAGAAAATGCCTTTTATTTGATTCTATATTTATATTGTAAAGCGCAACGTGTTGTAGCATTTTAAAAATCATTTGTATAATTTGTAATCCGCTTAGAGCAGAGAAAAACGAATAATGCACAAGAAATTATCCCAAGCGAGGAGCACATGGCGTATGCGTGATGTTTTCTCCCGAGCAAAAAATTGGGAAACTGAGAGAAAGTGTGTGCCGGGCCGATGGAGGTGAATAAATTATAGCTGGCACACTGATGAACTGCAGCCTTGTGCCGCATGCACGGCAGCAAACAACGCCGCAATTGGCAATTAAGTTTCCTTTCTGAAACTGTACAGAAAAGAGACCAAAGTGTGCCTCTTTGACATTTTAATAACCTGTCAGGTGCCATTCACGGTTAATGGCGGCCATTAAAACTAGCAAAAGATTTTAAGCCGATTTATTTAGTTGAACTGACGGCACTTTCGAGAGTCCACTTTTGATGGCCGCCCTCGACCATTATTAATTATTACCGGACTTGTTAAATATTGGAAAAGGTGTCAAGCGAAACGGAACATTGTTATTTTCTTCGATGGACCTAATGGCAATTCTAATTTCTAGCCACCTTCTTACATGGAGTAATCATATATCCCGACTTTAAAAGAAAAGGAAATCAATTTCAGCTAAGGACTCAATCCAATTAAATGCGACTCTCCGATTGTTTTACTTTGCAACTGGCCGTGACATATCCAACAAAGGTGTTTTATTTCCATCAGCTGCTGAGAATGCAGCCATTGAATGAAAATATTCTCACTCCAATGCCGGGGGCCAGGGCGATGGTGTCTGGGGGATTGTCGATCGATATATGAATATTTGTACATACATAAAAATTATACAGAAACCCCTTTCGGCCACCCAATGCAATCTTCACTGCCCGGCGAAGACATGACGACACGAGGGCTCCGGGCACACAGGTAATTTCTTTATGCCAGCTCCATGACGATGCTCTGTATGGATGGGTTGAAAAATTCATATAAATTTCCGCACTAAAGCAGACGGGCAACACTCGGCTTCTGATTTGTTCTGGTGGCATGCATAAACATTGACACCTTCGTGCGGGGCTGGCTTGGCTGCTGCAAGTTAATCAACTTTACGCACTCGCATTATACGGGAAAAGTTTAATTAAAAGCTTAATTAATGAACAAAATAAGTGGCACAGGATGGGGAAATTGTGGATGGCCGTAAGGACATGGCGTGTGGCCTGTCAACCCTTCGGCATTACTGCCACGCACATGCTAGCAATTAAAATTAAAATTTTATGCTAAACTAAGTAGCAAGCCAAGGCAACGCGGTATGGGGCTGCCTAAGACTCTATCGTTCTCACTCACCAGGGACATACTGTAATACTAATCTTAAATTTCATGCATACCCTTGCATCGTACCCCTAATAAATATTAATAAGCCATTTGCATGCAATTACATATATGTATGTATGTGCAAAACTTGGCAACGATTCTACCAAATATGTAATCAATTTTGAGACCGAATTCCACTGAATTGTAGCCCACATATTTTAAAACTTTATATTCACGGTAGTACTTGGTCGTTTGACCCAAATCAGTGATGAACTTCTTCTCCTGGCTTCCAAGTGCAAATCTTTTATACCTTTTATTCGAATGCTCGCAGGGGAATCGCCTCATCACAATGTATTTATTTGCTAAATAAATTCTCGAATTTCCAGCATCCTGTCGGCTAAAGCCTGTCAGCATTCGGATAGACAAAAACCAAACGCAAGAAAAAAGAAAAAGAGAACAACAGCTGGAGACAACTTCAAGGCCTGCACTACTTTGACATTTTTGTGTACATTTGCACGGCTATTGAGTCCGCCCTGGAATTGAGTTGGATCAGTATCGGTATCAGGAGCTCCTGCATCTGTTCACCTCGGAGACCTGCTCCCACCGGGCCCCTGTCTCTGTTTGCCCATTTCATTTCGGCCAAAGTTTTTACCCGCAAACACGGCTAGCTACTCCTACACTCGGCAGAACAAAACAAATTTTCCTGCCTGCCCGCCGTCGTCATACCCGGTACTCTAACAGACCAAGAGTGTATTAGCTATTAGTTTACAGACTTTAATTAATTATTTTATTGTCAACGAGCTCAGTGCAAAGGAAACTCCTGTTGGCAGTATTTTCTAACTTATATGTGGGTGGGTTTCGCAGGTATCTTCTAGTCGTAATATCTGTAGCGTTTGTCCGGATTTTATTTTCCTGTCTCGGACTGCCGCAAATTCGTGTAGTGAGACATGTTTTGCCACTGTTTTCTCGCACTGTCTACACGGGTCGGGTCCTTTCCATTCTAAAGCTGAATACTCGACGATGGCACGTTGTTGTTGCCTCTTGATTTTGCACTTCCCTGCCTTCTGCTCCGGCTTCTGCCCCTGCTTCTGCTTGTTATTTGTTACAAATTCTCCTCCTCTTATTCTACAGTTGTTTTTCTTCGCCATTTGATGTTTTTGTGTCGTATTTTGTCCATTTCCTGTCGCTGGATGTGTGTTTTTCCAAACCTAATAGATTATTTGCTGCTTTTCTGAGAAGGAAAAGGTTTGGTTTTTTGTTGAGCAAACCTTGAGTTATGTCGTTGCGACTGTCAGGAGCATGAATAAAAAAAAATATATTATGTTAGCATTATTATTCTATATATGATAGCGAATAATTACTTCCTAGAAATAACATGTAAAATATCTTATCTCTGAGTCTGTTCTATTTAAAGATACTTACCCTTCTGCTATGATACTGCCCCACTGGGACACAGATGGAAGTTTCTGCTGCACATATTGATCTTGTCGATGAGATTTCCCCGCGAGGTTCATTCGAGCATGCCAGACATGCCACAATTTAATGCTAGTTCCACCATAAGCTGCCGTGCCCTACCGTCTACGCCCACGCCCAGGCATTGAAAGGTTTTTGTCTACAGGCGCCTTAAATTAATGGCTAATGAAGCGAAAGGAGTGAAGGTGATTCTCCCGGAGAGCCATAAAAGTCAAGTAGCATCCAGCATCCGCTTCCCCAACTCGGCTGCACGGCTCATTTACTGCACAAATACTCAAGCCCCAGAATTGCATCCTTTCGCATCTCTCCCCTCTGCTCTGCTCTCCACTTGCCAGTCGAGTCTTGCCGATACTTGGCCTGCAGAGGCCACAGGGTAAGCTAAGGTCATTGCCAAAAAAGAAAACTCGAACAAATAAGAATCGCATAAATTGCGTTTGCCGTCAGCAGCAAAAATTGCGAATGCAGCGCATTGCCATGATTTGTATCGATTCTTATACTCAATACAAACACTTTTTACAGCCAAGCTCTTGATTTTTACGGTCATGACTTGCAGTTTATATTCCAGCGTTTAGAAAGAGGTCCGCTGTCCACTCTGATTCAATCGAATATCGATCAAGTTCAACTTGAAGAGCAAAGTTTGTCCAATAGACATTTGGCACTTGGGGAAAACAGCCAGATAAGACGGAAGGAATGGACAGCATGGGTCGCGACTTTGGACAAATGAAAATATATGCAAAACCATTTAAACGGAAATCAATCAACCTCAAATTTATAATTCCTAGACAGGGCATAAGCTCCATCCTTGCGGATACTGACCAAAAGTGAGGAATTTTTTATATTTAATTTATATTGAAAACAGCTGTCATTCGATTGAAAAGTGTTTAATTCTCTCATTAGTTTTTACTCAAATGGTAAGCAATTTCCCATTGCAGTCAGTATAAATCATTTTAATTATTTCTTTCATCAATCTTATCTGACATCAGTTTTTGACCCACTTCAAAGGGCAGGGAGACTTTCCGGTGCCCGTTTAATTTCATTTTAAAATCAAACGTCAAATTATTTCACATATCAATGGATTTCATCAACCTTGTGCCTGCCTTGAGCTTTGAACTTCCTGCCTTTTATCGGCATTCAAATATCTGAGTTCCCCTTTTATTGATTAGATTGCCAAAACACATTTTGGAGACACATTTGGGCTTATTGTTGCGCCCATTTTGCGCTTCATTTAACGCCGCTTTCTTTGGGCCCGGAAAGTGCTTAAATGTCGATTCCTCCACATATTTGTGTTTCCTTTGAAAAGCTGACATTTTAGATGTAGAATATATTATATACATGAACGTTGCGAGTTTTATTGATTTTCACTTGCGTATTCATAAAAATTGGTTTCTGATGTGTTTTTTATGATGGCCATAGGACATCTTGTCCCAGAGACATCACAGAAAACGTAAATTTTTCCCGTCACCATGGGATGAAAAATAAAATTTGTATCTTAAATAATTCTTAAGTTCTTTTACCTGTTGAAAAAGGGGAAATCTTCAGAGTAAACTCACGGTTTTCAAGTTATCATCCACTGTGCGACGGATGATAACTGTTTTCAAGTGTTTTGCCTTTTCAGACAAATTAAATGCATAAATAATGAATGCAAAAAGGCATGAAAAAAAAAATTGATAAAGTCGCGCTCAATTTTAGCGCCTCAGAGCACATTCCACTTGAAGTGAGCCCCGTCATGTACATACCTACACAAGGTGGTCTTAACACTTCAAATGTGAGCAATCGCACGTGGAGTATGCGGCGTATGCGTAATTTTCGCATAATCATGCGGTGTCCCAGCTATTGAACACACTCTCACACATAGGCCCATAAAGCTGTCAGAGAGGCATTAAAAGTAATGCCACCCACAAACTCAGACACAGAGAGAGAGGTATAGAAAGTGAGTTGTTGGAGTCCCTCGAAGAAAGAGAAAGATATGTTTGACGGCACTCAAAGAGAGGGGGAAACAAATATGTTCTGTGGATCTCAAACCCCAAAAAAGAACACCAATGCGAATCCAGAGAGACACCGGACGGGAAATAACAAAACTGTGTAAAGCTTTAGTTTTTGTGCTACCAAACATCATAAAAATTAAAATGATTGCCACAAAACTTTGTCCGTTGCACGTGTACAAGTTTTGTCATTATGTTGAGTAGCGTAGCCGGTAATGGGTTTTCATATACCAACCATTCGCCACCAACTAAATCTATAGGGATGTATGAGTATAGCAGCATCCAGCTTTAATTTATAGAAAGCGAGTAAATTGAGACATTTTGTTCGTATATTTCTGTATACCCGGCCTTTGTTCGCGGGGCTATTGAAGGGCCATAAATCGAAGGTCTACTAAGTATTTCGAGCAACTATTCTTTGTTGGTCTTTGCTGTAGGTAAAAGGGCAGTTAAATTAATGATCACGTTCCATTTGTGGCACGAAATGAACTTTATGTTCAAACAATGAAGCACTATAGTAAAGCGGTTGTTTGTCATATACGATGCCATAAAGACCGTTCTGCATCGACAAAGGGATATCTTTGGCTGTTGGTTTTGAGTGCTGTTAGCCTGATACTGTTAAAAAACGTTGAGTGAACTAAGGCCATAAAACAGCTGACGTTTGTTGTGCGCTGTGGAGAATAAGTGATTTTGTTCAGAAGCAGAAACTTTCAAGCGTTTACATGTTTACACAGAGGATGCCATTTTAGAAGCGCCTTTAAATGTACATTTATGTAAACATTCAAAGATAGAAACAAATCGGGCATCATCTTATATTAGGGAAAAATAACAACCGTCCTTTGATTCTTATAATTCAATTAAGTATACATTTATTCGCTTAACTCATTTCTAAACAAACCCAAAATTTTCAATTCGATAAATGGGAAAGAAACTTTAAAACATCGTATAAACTTTACCAGAACTCGTGTGCGACTAGATCTAAATATGTTTATCACAACTTTAAAGCAATTTCTAGATTCCGAACACTGGGAGACCAGCATAACAAGTTGAACCAGTTTCCAATGGCTTGGAAATTAAATGTGGCATTCTGCTCTCGATTTATGCTCCCTCAGCACCAGGCGTTCCATTTCCCGTTTCCCAGCCAGGACCGTGTCTGCTGCAAGCCCTAAAATTTCCATTATAATCGAAACTTTTTATCGGCCCATTGCGCACTTGGCAAAACTTTTGCATTTCGCACGCGCTCAAAATTACTCCACACAGACTGTAAGTCCTCCGGGGGGAAATGTCCTGCGGCCACTTGACGCATTAGGGAACTAGGATTGCGATACACTTTGTCCACATTAATACGAGCATCAAAAAGTATGTAATTGAAACCGGCGGATAGACAGACCATCGGTTCCACGGGGGGAAACGCAAAGCTATTAGTTCCCGTCTGTGGAGCTCGGGCCGATGTCTGATCTGATTTGGGTAACTGAAAGCTTACCTGCCCGCTAATTATGCTAATTATTATAACAATTAGCTGAACAACTTTTCTCTTTTGTTGAATCTCGAATTCGCGATTTAATATTCGGAAAGTCTGCTTAAAACTTTGCCACATTGTGCCTCACGCTGCTCCGTTAATGGCCAGAACTTTGAATTTAGTTAATAATGCAATATCCGAAACTTTCAGTGGATTTTTCGTTAAGATTCATGGAAGTTCTAAGTTTCTGCACAACTCCCGAGTACATATCTATGCACATAAGTTTTGGCAAATAATTCACTAGACCTTCTCAGCGCCCAAATTGGAAAATGAAGTTGAGTCTTAAATAGCTTTTTGATGGAGCCCTGATGCGAGGTTGCCCCAGAAAAATATTAGCCCAAAAATAACATCGTGGCTCTGCTGAGGGTACGAGATGGGGCTTTGGCTGGGGCTGATGCTGATGCTCATGCTCTGGCCCATAGAGTAAACACAATTCAATTAACTCTGCGCTCGTTGTCGGAGGCTTAGTTGGTCGCGTTTTTGGGGCATTGTTGTGTCGAGGCCCGGGCAGACGCTAAAACTGAAAACGACAAGCCGATGATGGCACATAGCCAAAGGCGTCCTGAACAGTGTGGGCAAGACAGGGAGGCAGGTGGCAGATGACGGTGACTGCAACTACGGGTTGCATGCAACAAGCCGCCAGCTACAGCAAGGGATTTGCATTATTAAAATTTTCATTTGGTAGCCTCTGCGCCAACCTTCTCTCCCTAAAATGAGGAACCAACTAATTGACCATTGAAAATAAAGAGTCTTTTCTCTTCAAAGCAATGAAAGTACGTTATGCATAAACCTGAAATGAAAGGGGCTGGGCCTTATGACAGCCCTTCTATATTGTCAGGTTAATGATGATTACAACTGGTTTATGCTTAATGAGATAAACTCTGCAAAAATGACTCTAGACCGAGCAAAACAAGCGTCAACGTTGCGTTCCTTCATCCATCATCTACCATAAGTTTGGGCAAAGCAGCAGCTGAAGTGTAAATGTCATTGTCAGCCCGGTTTTGGTGGAAGCAAAGAGAAGACAGGAAGACAAAAGGAAGGCTAGTCTGTGGAACGTTTACATACCCAGTAATCGTATGTATTATGAGTGAAGTTCCCGTTATTCTGACGCCCACCGAAGTAGTGTTTTTAGAAGGAGGAACACTAGCTCATACCATATCATATAAAAACCAATTACCCTTAAAGTCAGCCTCAAAAGTTGTTCGGTATTTATGGGAATCCTGGGAATAAATGCCGCCCATTGGGTATCCAGAGGGCGACCCAACTGTGCCACAACATCGATACTGCTGTTTTCTATTGCTTCTTTTACTGTGCGAGACAGCAGTCAAGAGTCGGGCTCTGGATGAGGACACGATGCGTGGCTGTGGCCGAGATGGAGACGCACGACTGCCGTTGACACTTTGCCAAAGAGTAGAGTCGGGGAAAGACCGGCAGCTCGAAAGGGTAAGAAACACAGCCGTGACTGCGGGAGCGGTAAAGTGTGACTTTGATTTTTGGCCAGAGTGGGGATGGGTCCGCGGCGGGAGCTGGGTCTAAAAGTCGGTTGCCAGCATCGCGACCACGTGACTTACCTTGAAATAATGACTTCATTTTCCGCCGCATACATATCCAGCAATGTCACGCTCCACTGTTTCCCTTTGTGCTGCCGTGTTTCTAACTCTCGAACAAACATCTTTAAAGTTGGGTCACCAGAAAACGATATCGCACTTCCTATTTTTGTGGTCCCAGAAATATCTTCTGTTGAATTCCTTTAAATTGAATCCACTTTTTTTGTCCAGCCTCGAGTGTGTGTTAAATTATTTTTAGGGGGTAATTTTCCGAGTGGGTAGTATGTTGGATTGTGGGCGTAGGCCATGGCCATGCATGAGCTTGCCAAACCAATATTTTATATAATGTTTCAATTTTCCATCAAATAGATACAGATACGATTGTGGATGCGTTTGTGTGTACGTATGATTGATATAGATTTTGCTTTGATGAACGCCCCAAGGAATTGGAATTCCTTCAGAGTTTATTTATTATATTCGGGGCTCTCTCTCATTCCCATTCGTGGAGCCCCAGTTCGTTTCGCTTTAACGTTTGCGAGTAGCGTTTTTATGCCATTTTCGAGCTGCCAATCCAAAAAACAGTGCTTACTCGTACGCCCCTCTATGTTTTGCGGTTTATGGTCAAAAAACTAAACAAATCTACGTTTACTCGAACATGTGAATGATTGTTGGAATCGATGGAATAGATGAATGTGTATTAAAATCGGGCTGCCGTTTTCTACCCTAAATATTATATCGAACGGGGCGGAACGTTGTGAGTTGCTGCGGACACCGCAACTCTACATTTATACCCGATACTTAGTAAGTATGGCTCTCCTCCGGCAGACTCCGCGAATATTAAACGACACGACAAATAGTGCGTGCGAGAGAGACAGAAAATCAGTCTGAGCGTGACGTCGGGCGCTGCGTAGCCACTGCAAATTGATTTGTTCCTTTTGGCTATAAAAATGATCTGATCTGATCCAGATTCAGCAATCTGATAGATATGGTCGTTATCTATGATTCTGCGTTTTTAGTTTTCTCGAATCTGCAATATTGTGGATGCAACAGATTTTCGTCCTTTGTGGGGGCGGAAGGGAGGTGGGGCGAAATTTTGAGATATACGTTTTATAGTGGGATCTAATAGAAGTGCGGATACCAAATTTGGTTACTCTAGCCTTAATTGTCTCTGAGATTTGACGATACCCCAGATTTTCGTCCTTTGCGGGGGCGGAAGGGTGGCCCTATACCCAAAGGAGTATAGGGGTATATTAGATTTGTGGTGAAAATGGATGTGTGTAACGTCGAGAAGGAAGCGTTTCCGACCCCAGTTTATACATATATTCTTGATCAGCATCAATGGGCGAGTCGATTGAGCCATGTCTGCCCGTCCATCCGTCCGTCTGTCCGTCCCTATGAGCGCCTAGTGCTCAGAGACTATAACAGTTAGAGCAACTAAATTTTGTATCCATACTCATGTTAGATCTCACTGTTACAAGTGTATTTCAAAATTTTGTTTTGTTACGTTCTTTATTATAATAATCGTGGAATCATTACAAAATGGTTGTCGAATTGACAATTTAAATAGAACCCATCAAAACCTATGATCTATGGGGTCCCGGGCAAGATGAAGCGAATATCAGGAAGACGTACTTGAAGTCTGCACTTCGGGCATAATTTCGTCCGGCGTATAGAGAGTGTTATGCAGGACTTCCCAAAAATATGTCCACAGGGCAACGAAACAACACGATGAGCACCAGTCGATTGCCAGGGAGACAGACAAATAACGCAAGTAATGTCATCAGCCGGATCCTCGAGAATTGCAGTCAACTCTTCCATGTCGATTTTGTATGACAGTTCCTTCTCCACTAGTTGGTTGAGCATCAGATCACGGCCGTTCTTAACCTCCTCCAGTTTCCGCTGAAGATTCCGAATGATCACTTGGGTCGATTGGTCGTGAGTTTTGAGTTTTTTCAGCAAAATCTCATTATTACGTTTCTCCTTTTCCAACAGAAAGTTAATTCCATCAATTTCAGTTATTGCGTTTTCCATCTGATAGTTTTTGTTCTCCTGCGACTGCTCCAATGGAGGCGCGTCGGCCTGGTTTTCTTCAGAAGCGTCCATACTGATTTCATTCAAATCGATTAAATCATTATTGGAGTCACCCATGTCGTTTACTTGATTCCGATGAGGAATTGACTTTATTTTATGCGAATATTTGTTGATAAATGAGAGACAAATGATTTATTTTCCAACTTTGCTCGCAATTTTAATAGAAGTGCTGCCAGCCCAGCAAACAAAATATGAACTAAAAAATACCAAAGTGCAGTATACTGTATGGTTAGTGCTATTACATGTATAAGAACGTTTTGGTATTTTATTTTAGGTCTTCCCCCGATATTTTGTTCAAAGCATATACATATGTGCCAGCACGAAATGTCTGACCACCAAATAGTTTCTGCACGTTAATTCTTAACAATTTTTTTGTTATTTGTTGTAATAAACATATTAGAACTACTATTTCTGTAAGTAAATGGATGAACATAGCCGTTAATCTTGCTATGTATGTACATATGCTCTGCACTCTGCTGCTAAGTAAATAAATTGCCAATTTATGTACATATGTAATGTATGTAATTATATCCCTTTGGGCCCCTGTACCCCACGATGATGCAGAAACATTCAGATTAACATATTTTGAATAAACAAAGAACCTATTTTTCAGTTTATTGATAATTTATGATAATAATGCATTTTTGTAGGTTTCTTCAAGAACCAAAAGTTAGATTTATTGATTAAAGGGTTGCAAAGTACAATAGTAAACCAGAAAAGCTAATCTGCTGGCAAGATGTTGCGACCATAGATGTAGCGCATATCTGTTGAACCAAATGCCAATCCGCAAATTGGGCATTCAGAGAGTCGCTCAATGCATATTTTCCCAAATAGATGTCCACAGTACAACGAAATCAGACGATGTTCCCCCTCAGCTGTCCAGGGAGCTTGGCAAAGGGAACAGGTAATATTGGCGTAAAGGTTGTGGACTCTTTGTCTCAGACGGCCTATTTCCTCTAGGTATGCACGCTCCTTCTCCTCAAGCTCATTGCGGAAAAGACCAGGATCAAGCTCTGCAATTTGCTGTTCTAGTTCCTGAATGATAAACTTCGTGGATTTATCCTGCTCTTCCAGATGGTCTTCTAAGGTCGCATTTTTGGAAATCTGCCATTCTAATTTTTTTAGAATTTGGTTAACTTTTGTAGATGCCTCGTCCACTTGAGGGTTTTGAGGCTGAAGCTCGTTATTTGTCTTCTGAATCGATGCATTTTGCGATTTGATCTCTGAAAGTTGATTGAGTAGCTGCTGACTGTTCTTCTGAAGCTCCTCGATTTGTTGTTGAAGCTTCTGAATTATCACCGTGGGGTCCCCCACGACACTCTTCTCCTGCTGCGTGTCTTGTTTAAGGTTTTCATCAGGTTGGGCCTGCTGAGTCTCAAGATCGTGATCTTTCGCCTCCTGACAGCGGCTATTCTCACGTTCTCGAGCGTTCTCTTGCGGCTGCTCCAATGGCGATTCGTCGGCCTGGAATTCTTCAGAAGTGTGCATATTGATTTCAATCAAATCATTTACGTCATCATTGGTGTCCCCCATCGTGGTTAACTTGATTCTGGCAAAGATTTGACTTTAATTAGTGCGATTAATTATTAATTATGCCAGACGACTACTCACAATTGCTTGCAATTTTTCAAAAAGTGCTGCCACACCACTAACCATACAGTATATACTGTATATACTGTATACAGTATATACTGTATGGTTAGTGGCCACACTCTATGAATTATCGAACCAAAAAGAACTATTCGCTGTAGTGAACGAACTAATTAAGTTCATCTAATCGTTGAATTTTGTTCGTTAGTTAGTTTCGGCTTTCTGTTTTTTATCTGATATGGAAAAAATATTTTCTAAAAAATAAATCGAAATATTCTAACAATAACTAAGAACAAAAACCAACGATGAACTCAAAAGAGCGAGTTAATCGAACGAACAGAAATGAACGAACGATTTTTACCCAGCACTACTATATATATCACAGAACTTGGGTGTGGAATCACTGTATCGACTGAACTGATGTTTATTCGAATCAAATTACCTGATTGTAATACAATTATTCTTCTGTCTGTCATATTTATTTTTAGGTTAAATGAATTAATGTTCACACGATGAAATGCACAAGCGATTGTGAGTTGTCATAAGGTTGTTGGTAGACCGCGGGCAATAACAGCTTTCGAAAGATCATTATCATGTTATAGCGTGCATTTTAGCGTCATTCCAAATCCAAATTATTTTTTCTGGCTGTCGCTCCAAAATGAGTCAATCGAAGGGACAACTGGGCGATATCTGCCTTGATGGTCAACGACGAAAAAATCGACTTCTCTATGATAACTTTACATTGCTGCTGAGAGGGTACGTCTACGACCCAAGCGCCAGCTTATAGTACTGTCTCATACCCCATTCTGTCTTTCAGGAGCCGCAGCCAACCGCCCAAGAACACGCCCAGCGATCAGCTCCTTGAAAGCGAAACAAAACACAGCAAGGACACGGGTAAGTTATAAGGAATTGGAATACTTTATTTTAATATCGATGCACTGGCTACGTGGGCGTGTCCCCCCCATATTTGCGGCTGGGCCTGGGCTTATACTTATGGGCTATACTTAGGATCGACATACATGGTTATATCACTACTTCGACTTGCGCTGTCGCCGCAGGCTGCGGGAACGGAGCATTTTGTTCTCGTCGGCGCACTTCGTAGTGATCGCTGTGCGAACCTCACGCGGTGTCATGTCCAGAGTATTGGTCATCAAATAGACAAGGTCCGCCACCTTGAGGGGATCCAGTTGCTGCTTGCTGGGACGGGCACAGTCCCTGAAGGCCGGGGACGGTTTGCCGGACAGCGTGTGGTGGGCGAGAGTGTCGCGGTCAAAGATCTCGCAGAGCAACTTGCGGGTTATGGAGGGACCTGTCATGCCCCAGTTAAGGGCACGTAAGCTGTTGCGCGACACCTGCGTGCCATTTGGACCAATCACTACCATCGGCGAGTTCGGATCCTGATCAAACTCAAAGTCGGGGCACGGACGCTGGGCATTTGGAGTGGACGTTACGGGTTTCTTAATGCGCTTGCGTTTCCTGCTGTTCTCACTGTCGGGTACATAGTCTTCATCATCGTCATCGATTCCCAAATCCTCGTCATTGGTCCTGGGTGTAGAAGTGTTGTGGTCCTCAGTCCCATCGCGGAACATCTCAAAGTGGGACGTCCGTTGCGCATCATCCCGGTCCATTGCCTGAACCTTCTCAATCTCGATGGTGAGCAGATCCAGGGCCTTCCGCTTGTTCCGCTCCCATTGCTGCAGCAACTTGAGCTTCATCTCATTTACCGCCTTGATGGTGCTCTTCATCAGGATCTCCTGGTCTGCATCTGACGAGGCTGTCTCCCCATCGATGACCAAGTCGTTTTCCTGGAACATTCTATCCTCCTCACTCTGCTGGGTTTTGAGCAGCCTCTCGGCAGCCAGTGTCAGAGTAGCCAATGTGCTTAGTTTTCCGTTATCGGACACCTCGATATCGTGCATGGTGTGGTCCACAAAAGTATCGGTCTCGGCATCTTTGAGGCGGCGCATCTTCCCGTCGTAGCTCTCCTCCTCGGTGAAGGAGTCGTCTGTGCGGAGACGGGCAATGATGTCCTCGACTCTTTTCTGTTCCGTCGACAGCTGCACCGTCATTGGGTCATAGGGCAGCAGGGTGAGGGCAAATTCCAGTCGTTGACGGCGATTCATCTGAAATAGAAGGATTTGTCAGCTGAGTTCTCCGTTCGGGACGTAGTATTTCTTACTCTGTACTCTTCGGCTGCCAATTGTGAACTATCTTTTAGCTAATAAGTGACTTCTTTATATACAACTCCCAGCGCACCCTTCGCCGCGACAGGTAGATCTAAAAGGGTAATTACTTGACAATTTTTCTCTCTTGCAGATGGCGAGGGCCCCGAATTACAAGCCTGCAGCTTGGATTTTATCCGCCTACCTGGCGGTGGATCGCTTTGCAGCTGCTCAACGAGTAAAGATGGTCTCGACGAAAAGGAGCAGCCTTCTAGTTCAACTGAAACCATTGCTAACCAGCCGGTTCCCAAAGAGCTCGTTGCAGATACATTGAGCTACACACCAAGTGAAGACTCTAATATAACATCCAACTCAATGCATGCCATGGGCACCCAGACCATAGAATGTCTTTGCGGCTACATTTCGGATAATTCAGGTTCGACCAACAAGAATAAACCGATCCCCAATTATTATGAAGCCTCTCTACCTTGTGGCTGCCCATTGAACGATGCCTCCAATGCAACCCAACCCATTGGAACGCAGGACGCTAAAGCTCAAAGACAACCGATCTCTAAAAAGCTTTTAGAACGTTCTTGCAACTGCACATCCACATCGAGCATAGATGGTCCATGCCCTAAGAAGCATACGATGCAGATAGCAGATCAGGATTCGCAGTCAAAGTTATATACCGACGCTCAGTCCTTAGCGACTAAGGACTCCACTGAAAGCGGATTATCAAGCTACGGAGACATGGCGAAAAGATACCAAGAAAATAAACGAACTCCGGACACAAGCCAATATAACGTACCTATTCCCAAAGATTCTTCTCCCCAGGGCTCCATATATTCTGGTGCAACCCAAAAAGATACCAAAAGGCCCAATGATTCCTCCACCCAAACTTACATAGCAATTCCAAACGATTCCTTCACCCAAACTGAAACCATTACACCTCGCGAGAAACAGACTCCAAAAGATGTGGTAGTAAAAACCAAGAAACAAGATACTCCTCCAAAAAGTTCGGAGAAACGTTTTTGGAAACGTCCACAAATTGTGGTTCGTTCAAGCAATGAGTTTCTTCCTCCTCAAAATCAAGCCAAGCAGGAGGACAAAGACTACACAGGGACTGATCGATATCATAAAGAAACGCAATATAAAGAATCTTTTACAATTCCGGAGCAGGATTACAATGACCAGACAGCGAAACCTAAGGGAAAAAGTCATAAAAAAACACAGTATGAAGATTCAAATAAATCAGAAGGTAGTCTCAATGGAGAGATATGTGCCACGTGCGCTCTCGTTCCTGAATTACTTCAAAAGATATTCGACATGGAGCAGAAGATGAACCAACAGGAAAGTTCTCTTAGACAACTGCAATCCTCCATAAGATCATTAAGAGTGGAGGAAAAGAAACCTATCAAAATAGAAAATTTATTTAAGTCTACAAAAAAGAAAAATGAGGAAATACGCCTTTGCGAATCTTTCTCTGAAGAACAGTCTTTTTGCAACAGGAAAAATTGCAGTTCTAGGTCATCTAGGCAGAAATCGGAAAACCCACAGTTTCATAATGCTGTGAAAATTTGTGATGATGTAAATTCCAAGAAGAGTAAAACCTCAGCTCGTTATGAAATCAAATTCCAGAAGTTAAAGAAAGGCCCATTAGATACCCCGTCGAGGGAAAATTTAAAAGAACAAGCATGCAATACTTTACTCGAACAATTTATTCAAATTTTTGTGAAACCCAAAGACCAAGACGCAGACTGTGGTTTTGAGGATTTGAGATCATACCGCGATAGAGCTGCCACATCTCGACTGGACAAGGACAAAGTCATCTCCACCGGGTCCCGACAGAACTTGAACGATGAGGTGTGCGAGTGCCTGATAGAGCAATTTATGCATATGTCCATGGTACCCAAGCGCGAAGAGACATTGGAGCCCACCACCCAGACGGAAGAGTGCGGTTGTCCGGTCCAGAAAATAAACAAGAGAAACGCAAAAGAGATTCCAATGAAACCGACATTCCCGCAAGAGGGAAACAGAGTCAAAACTCGTACCAGGTTCAATCAGTCAAAAGACAAGATGATGGAAATGGAAATGGAGGGTCAAAGAGCAGCTACAGCAGCATTAAATCAGCGAGAGAATTTTAAAACTAGTTCTGCATCAGAGCTTACGATGAACGAATCAAGCCAAACCTTAGGGCAACATTCCCTGCAAAGTCGCGGGTCGACCTTGTGCCAATTCTGTCAAGATAAAGACCTTCCCGTGCTGGACCATCTGGTCAGCGAGGTAATCGATCTAATTGGCTGTCGACCCCTCTGCCGTATTGTGATGACTGTACTTCTGCGGGCGGACAATTTTTACCATGTTAACATCCGTGAACTAGGCACCGGACGTGTGTTAGGCTGCCTGCTGGCCAATGATGCGGCTATCGAAGAGGCCATCAGCCTGGGCCTTTTTGATCAAATTCTTACATTTTTTGTGACAGATGTGCGTAGTACGATTAAACCCAAGGATGGTCCCTTTGCCATACACTTTGAGCTCATAGAACGCGAGTATGGAGGCGGCTGGGATAAGGAGCCCGCCAACACTGAGAAAGTCTTGGAATTTGCAACTCAAGTGCTGGGTCTGAACATTGGATATGCTAGTCAACTTTTTTCCTTAACTAATTCCACCGAATTGGACAAGCAAGCGTCTGATTGCAGATTGAGGCGCAGATCTCATTCGCTCTTTGCAGCTAATACGAACAGAAAAACAGCAGAGTGTTGCACTTCTCAATTGATATTAATCGACAATGGAGACAACTATTCAGTGCGTCGTCACTCAGATTCAGAAAGGAGCGATGGTTTAGGTGCGTCATCGAGCTTGTTTCTGCGCATTGTAACCGGTAGGGCAAAACGTGAATAACATTGAATCGGACAATTCTGTCAGAACCTCTCGAATAATCCTAAAATGTTCGGTTCAATACGACAGCTGTCATTTCGTAAGTCTGGGAATATGTGAGAGAAGACCTGATTGCTATTTTCTCTGATCGCTGCATTTTTAGATATTTAATTAATAAATTGCACTTTAAAATTGTTATTACTATTTCCCTTTATTTGAGAACTCTCTTATTCGAGATTTAATAAATTCGAAATCAAATGTTTTAATGAAGAATTAATGGAATTGGAAGTTCTATCGAAATATACCACGAACATTAAACATGCATCTTTCAGAAGATACGGACATAATATGGATACACTTATGGGGTTTTATGTAGGCTGCACGTATTTGGTTTATCCATTAAATTAGCTCTTGGACAGCCACAGGTACTAACACAATTATACATGTAACGATGTAACAACTGGCGCACTAATCCTATCCTATAGGATCACCAACGATCGGTGGAAGCTAGGCTTGGACACATGTCGTCTTCTTTATTACCGTACATCTTTGTGTATTGGGTTAATCCCTACAATCAGACGCAGGTACTGCACAATTGGAAAACACCCATCGAGCAACTTCACCTGGAAATCCTTGGGCTAAGAGTGGGGTTTTTTAAAGCACCTCAGGTAATAGCGAGTGTGCCCTTATACCTCTCTTGCGTATAAAACAGAGCACTACCGTGAAGAAGCTATCAGTTCGCAGCGAGCAAAGCCAACGAAAACATCAAAGAGATCAACTATTAAGAGAAGAGAGAACCGAGGAACATGAGCAACATTAGCAACGACAGTGGACTGGATGACTCTGCCATCTGCGGAGCTATGGCCAATCCCAGTGGTCAGGCAGCGACTCGTCTCTCCTGGTTCCTGGCCGAGGTAGATGAAGGATCGATGAAGAACGGACAGCCAAATGGCCAGCCGCGACTCTGCGTCCTCCACTCCATGGAGCTGCTGGAATCGGATGTCTCCGACAAGTATATGACCCGTTTTGTGGAGTTCCGGGTCAACGGCATGGTGCTGGAGGCCAAACTGATCTTAGCCGCCGATGAGCGGCGGCTGGTAGACGCGGCCTTGGTATCGATGAGCAAGGAGCAGCGTGAGGAGTCTAGCGCCAGGCAGCTTCTGGTGCAGTACACAGAGAACGAGGAAGCAGGCGAACGTCTGGTCCATAAGTTGGTGTCCCCCAACAACGTGGTCTGGCTAAGCACGAAGCCAGAGTTAAAGTGCAATCCGCTGGTCAGTCTCGGTCCCGGATGCATTGCTCATGTACTGTATGCCTATGATCAGCGGGACTATATGGAGAAGGTGTTGCTCCATCTGAAGGCACGCTGCTTTGATCACGCCTTCGATGACCAGCTGGACATGCCGGTGGCCATGGACGATAACACCTGGCTGCTGGTGCAGTATAGTCCTGAGCCGGAAACCGTAGTCTACCAGGTAATACAGTTCAGCCATACCATGTGGCGGCAGGAGAACCTCTTCAAAGACGTCATTGCCTATGTCCAGTTGCCGGGCAGCGAACTAGTGATGCAGGCCGTCGTCATTAGCTATGGCCAAGATCAGAAGGAGCAGTTAGCCAAGTACGATGATCTGCGTTGCTTTGCGATGGATCTTGACTTCCCGCTGCCCGAAGAGCTGGAGGAACAACTTGAGCAGGGCAGTGGCACCGCCGCCCTGTTCTCCCGCACTAGCATTTACCAAAGAGCCGAGGAGCGGGACGCCACTGGAGAGCACAAGGAGCTGAGGCACAGTTTGGAGAAGATGGGTGAGAAGGCCCAGAGCGAGGCCCAAATGATCATCGATGCCTTCGACATGGTCGACAACATCAACAAGAATCTCCAGTGCCGCCTGGGTGGCGACGTCCGACTGGAGATGGCACCCACATCTGGAGACGAACTTCATTAGTCTAGCAAACCCCTCCTCATTTCAGTCATTATACAAAGTTTAAAACTTGAGTTGTTTAGATGTAATCTTTTAAAGAACTTTTATATCTAAAAAATTAAAAAAAAAACAATACAAAAAAGACAGCGGTAAACATACATTTTAACATTTCAGTGATCACCAGTGCTGCATAGAAGATTATCTTTGGATCAAAATGTAGTATTAATGGTGAAATAACAAAAAAAAAAAAAAAAAAACAGATTCACTTTTTGGGAAATTGATTGATACTTTAAAGCTTAATTAAATTTAGACTAGTTTACATATTATATAAATTATATTACAAAATTCAAATAAATGAATACAAAAAGGTTTAACAAAGAACTAAGAAACAATACATAAACTTCCTTCCTGTTTAAAATCCACATTCTACAATCATATGAAACATGAATCTATCGTAAAAGCTTGATTTAATTTCAAATATTTTTCAAAAATTATTTATAGTTTCAGAATCTATTCCAGTTCTTATACAAAATGTATCCAAAAATAGGTAATAAAAAAAAAAGAATAGTTATATTCAGGAACGTATTTGAATTTGGTTTACTGTAAGAATATATCAGACTAATATATAACTTTAAAGTTCAGAAAGTTCTACAACCGAAAAGCGACTGAAGGACTTAAATTCTATGATTGAAAAAAGGTTTAGACGCTTACAATCTCGGGTGACTCGTGTGACTGCAAAAAATTCTTCAGTTCAGCAAATTCTAAAATAAAAAATATTAAAAAAAAGTATGTTAAGCTTACAAATGTTTAAGAATGGATAAATTACCAAGAGCCGAGTTTAGAATTCTGTCATTGCACTGATCCGAGGTAATTTCATTTGTTGTAAATTGGTCGCAGCGGATGCACTGCATTCGGAGGCACCTGCAATACTGTGCCCGTTTCCTCAAGATAAACAGTGAATGTACTTGTTTTCCAGTCTATTTTTAGTATAAAACCCTTTTTCATATGCCCTAGCCATTTGTGTCGCTGCACCAGACAATGGGCACCAGCGTTGAAATCGTCCCTGATACATAGCTGGAACTTCTTCGCCTCTTTTTTCATCACAAGAAAAGAGCTGAGCTCCACATTTCGATAGATATTCGGGTCTAGGGACTTGGCAACGGAATACGAAAATGGCACGATGTTGTCATCTACACATTTCAGCGTGCACGACAATGGCACTCGTCCGAATCTCTGCACATACTCTCGCCAACGTACTCGATTGTGGAAGTCGCAGAGCTGTTTGTCTTTCAATAGGCAGCTGGTGAGCTCTGGCGAGTCCACGTCGAAGCTGCGTCCATTTCTGCATAAAATGCGGACAACTGTACCATTTTGACTATACTCCAGCGTAGTGCCTTCGTAGAATGTGTCCGGATTCAGCATCTTCTCAGCTGCCAGGCTCACATCCGGCAGCTTGAAACACATCTGGTAAAGCATCTTAAATGTGATGGATTGGCAAATGGCTGCCTCCTCAATGTGTCCCATCGTGTATACAGCATCGAAATTGCCATACTGGTCGATGAAAACACTAAAATTCTTCTTGTATTTATCGCTAAACGTCACTGGCGTGCCCAGTCTCATTGGCTCATGCACAATCGCATTCCGGCCGTACATAAGGCATAGGGCGCGTAGTTCTATCATCGTCCCCCGAGTATTCGGCTTCTCTAACTTCGACAGATAGTCGTTGAAATTGCCCGTTATGTTTCTCCTGAATAGGCGACGCTTGTCCATGATAAAGCGTACACAGTCCATTCGCACCTCGTAGTGAAGATTCTGTGTATCATACATCTGCTCGGCCACGACTTGGAACAAGCTGCTGTCACTCCTAACCATTAGCTTGCGATACAAATGTTGGTTCGCCAAATATTGATCAACGGGATCGCGACGCGCCAGTGTGTTGCCCGGGCCTTTAAGTGTGTGGGGCCGCATGGATGTCATGACTTTACGAGCAAAGCAGAACTGAATGTGGGAGGAAAAGGGTTGATGTAACTGATGCACTCATCCACTATAGTAGGAATATATTCGCATTTATTCTACTTATTACACAATTTACTCACCGAAAAAAATGGGAAACCGAGTTAGAAAAACGTGATCGACTATTTGTTGTTTCTATTAGTGTGGATAGTTGCGCTGAAAGGCATAAAAGTGCAAAAGTGCGTCGTAAAGCGTTCGTGCTGGTCACACTATCGCTTCCCGCCGAAGACAAGCAACCAACAACATCCAACATGAAAACCAAAAACAAACCAAAATCCGCGGAGACAATACACCCGCAAGCCGACCCAGATGCTTAAATATCACAGGAAGAAGCCACAAAAGCGCCAATGGGGCTATATTTCTGTGGCGCTGCCATCAAGTTGCAATACATTGACGGCGTTGCCACATCAATCGAAATAGATATTATCGGTCGGCGTTAAATATACTTTCAATAACTATTACTTACTGGATTTTTGTTAATAAATTTACATAGTTTTTAAGGATTGGCGAATACCGATGGCCACATGACATAAGAATTTGCTAACTACCTATCTGTAAAAACAGAGACAGCCTTATGGGAATAGCATGCAGTAAGAGCGAGATGAAGATATGCGTGCGGCTACTAACACTAACTTTGCGTTTTGTCTCTCATGCTACCTCTCTCTTTCTTCCCAGTAACAAACGAATGTCCCCCTCTCGCGGAAAGGCTAATACGATAATCATCTAATAATAATCATTTTAATCATATACTTCTCAGGTCTTGCGTAAGCCACTTACATACATATGTAGATACATATGTATGGTGATGCAAACAATTTAGAGCTTAGGCCTTTATTTCATTTCATGTTACTATGCAGAATTTGAAAAATATTGTGTATCTGTGGATGTGGTGCTTCCCATCCGTCCGTCTTGACGAACTCGCGGATGATCTGACGAAAGTATTTTGCAATTTCTACGAAACATTTTCACAGCCTTTATTTCAGTCAAAAATGAATTGTATATAATGTTACCATGTAGCTCATGTTCATGTGTGGGTTAGTGGCAGATGCTAACAAAGGTGATCAAAGAATTTGGAAAATGTGTATCCGTGGATGAGATGTTTAGGATTATTCTGAGCTTGAGTCTACTCGCGAGCCAAGCGGTCGCGCTGCTCGCGGTCCTTGAGCATTTCAGCAGCGGCGGAATGGGCTCCGGATTGGGCTCCGAGAGCAGCGATCGGATGGACAAAAGTAGCTTCTCCACGGTCAGGGCAGGCGACCAATTTGAGCCCAGCCCAGATAGCCCCGTGGTGTATATTGCAATGGTAGACCCTTGTACGGAACAGTAAAAACGGTGGTTGAGACGGGTACGTCTGGGAAAAGTGTAGGCGTAGTTCAAAGTTCCCGCCCTCGTAGTGCGTGTCCGAGGGCCGACTCGTCTGCACCCATACCAGCGGTACTTTGAGGCGGTGCCATCATCTTTCCAGATGACGTCAGAAAGCTTAGAAACTCTTTTATTAAACAATTTTTTAATATAAGTTAATTGCTTACGTTTAGAATATGGAATGGAATATGTGTGTGTTTTCTTCCTTTCAACGCTTTACAATGGGGCACATGAAACGAAAGTATCGATATGCCATATGTTATTTATTTTTGCTTATCGATAGCCGAGAAAAAGCTGGCTTCCCTTCTCTAATTTCTAAAAAATAAAAAAAATATATAAAAAATGTCTGAACATGGTGAATTAAATGCCATTCCTGGCGAAGAAATAATGTCTAGCGACAAAACTAAATCAACTGAATGGTCGTCGGCCGATCCAGGTACAGGAGACGAATCTGATAACGAAACAATTGGCAAGGCTAAAGAGAAAAAGACTGCTGCCAAACGTAAGGGAAAACCTGGGGAGCCTAAAGTCGGGCCAATTGCCAAATCCGAGCAGGAAGGGAGCTGCATTTGCGCACGTGGCAGCTATCAAATTAAATGCTTGAAATGCAAGAACTGTTTTGTGGGTCGCATATTTGAAAAGTGCGCTGTGCACCCCAAGTCTGAGCAATTAATGGACGCCGAATTCTGTCTTTATTGCGGCCAAGAATCCCTAATACGGCGCAGCGACGAGACAGATTATTCGGACTCGGATGGCGATGAAGAGTTTGATGACATGGATATATCCAGCGGGGAGATGGAGTCTGAGTGCGATGAGACGGACTCTGAGAGCGATGGGACACTTGTGGACATTGTTTCATCGGACTCTTCCGAAGGACAACCGTAATAACAACCAATGTCAGGAACCAGGAACCGGATCGGGACGACGACAGCGAAGATCAGCAGATCAAGAACAATATACATAACTAAAATTATAGCTTTCAAAACAACTATTTAAGTTTTCAACAAATTAACTAACGCAACCTGCACATATCCAAACTGTCAACCTAATATATATATATTATATTATATTATATATTATATATATATATTATAGCCTATAAGCAGATCAAGAACAATATACATAACTAAAATTATAGCTTTCAAAACAACTATTTAAGTTTTCAACAAATTAACTAACGCAACCTGCACATATCCAAACTGTCAACCTAATAAATACATATGTAATAGAAGTCTGCAGTTTGATGATGATGCTCTGCACGCAGCACGTTGCCGCAACCATTGCTTGAGCAATCCGCTGGTAATCAGACAGTCGGCCGTGTTTTTCATGTGGGCGTCGAAGGTACATCAGCGAGAGGGGTTCCTCGCACTTGGACAGCTTTAAGCAAGTGGTGCGGTAGCTGCACCACATGTCCGATGCTCAATGCTCCAAGCGCTGCCCCACAAACATGACCAGCACCTTCAGCATCTCCTCCTGCCCGGGCAGGTACAGGAACTTACAGCCACACGCCCTCACCGCGGCGCACACGTTGGAGCAGAGCTACTGGCGATTCTGGTGCTGCAGAAGATATAACATCCTTTGAGGAGTCTCGCTCATACCTAATCAATTTCGTGTTCCCAACTGACGATTATATGTGAGATTCAGAACATATTCATATGTGTTTGTTTCTATGAATGATGTACCTTCAGACATACATATGTACATATGTTATGCTGCATTCCCACTGTTGTGGTGAATCAGTTGAACGACCTTGCAACATCTTTCACACCTAACAAATTCCTAGCGTTTAAGCAATTATGAAATCACAACTTCATTGATACTTTCCCAACTAAATAATTGGCAAACAGAAATAACCAAGTAAATTATACATATGTACATATGTATCCCCATAAATCCATTTCAGAGCGTGTCGCAATCAATTTTCCTCATGCTGTTGCCTGCCGGAGTTCTAGGTAAGCCATTAACTGAGCGCTTTTCAATTATTTAGCAATCAGAGTATCATTCATTTGGATTAATCCGACTAACCCAATCACTTCATCATACCACCACAGTCCGGACCTGGACGCCGACAACTTAATTATGAGGAACTCGAATAATAGACACCCAGTGGAAGATTGGGCATTTCTTCCGATTTCATTTTGTGGCCAACAATTCTTGGCCGTCTGCTTATGGGGATATTGACGTGTCTGATTATTTTTATTTGCTTGGGAAATGCTCCGCCCGAGACATAAAACTATGCCGCTTCCAGAGACATGTATAAACATTTATACACGATTAAGTGTTTTGTTTGTTTTTATGTTTGGTTTAGCGCTTCCGTTGCCGCTGTCGAAAATTCCAATGCCCGTCAGATATGGCGTATACGCTTCATTTAATGGACTAGAATGAGACACACAGCCAGTATCGTAGACAGTATCGAGAGGAAGGCAGAAAAAAAGCAAAAACGAATTTGGAATTCGACTCGGAATCGGAATCGAAGGGAGGAGCCAACGTTTTGGGCCAAAGTAAAGTGCGGCTAAAGTGTGCTGCCCATGGATTTGTGTGGATTCTTCAAATTCAATAAAATGTGTGTTCGGCCAAGGCCACATAAATCAATGAAAAACTAATCAAAAAATCAGAAGAAAAACACTGGTGAGTTTTTTTTTTCAAATGGAAATGGAATACAAATGAATTGAATTGGCTATGTGCTCAAAATATTTAAAGCATACTATATGGTAGGCTTAAAAAAACAGTAACGTTAAAAAATTGATCCCAAAAATAGCGCTGTTTTGTTCTTAAATCCATTTAAAATGCAAATCAATTAAGCTAAAAGCGCAATGTGCCCGGGCTATTTATATTTTCAGGTTCCGTTCCATTTCCCCATTTAAAAATTTCAATTTATGCAAATGCAACAGCACCAGAAGCAAGTCGAGCTTCGGGGGAGCCGCAAGCTTAAATGCTCATTAGTGTTCAGCATGCCCAAAAAAAAAAAATAAAATAAATAAGCGGGAGAGTAAGCGATAGCTGATGCTCCCACTAGAGAGTACCCAGTATTTGAAGAGTAGCCGATAGACCATCTTAAATTGAGAAATTATATGTGCAAATTATATGCAATATAGAAATTTGTTACCTGGTTCTAAAAATTATTTAAGGGAAAAAACTGAAAGAAACTTTCGGTAGTACCCTCATTTGAATGCCTCAAATATACCCTTTGTACTTTACGCGTACTGGGTAAAGAAAAAATAGTATCCTGAGCTGTAGTCGAAGAAGGGAGAAGGATAAGCCCCAAAACTGAAGACTGGGGAGCGCACTCGAGCGGATTTCATGTCGCCTGCATTCACATTCAGATTTAGTATCTCTGTGGAAATTCCCCAAGTTTATGCCGCTTGCCGCAATCCTGCTGACTTTTCAAATGCAAAGCACTTCAAGTCGGGGCTTTGGGCTGTCGAATTGCATGCAATTAATTTGAGCTCACGACCAACTTACAGGGTGGTCGGCCAAGACAGAAGCCATTCGGTATTGGGGGAAATGGCAAATACCAACAGAAACATTTCGCTGTTGCATTTTTGTGCAAATTGATCCCATTTTAATGATGAATTTTGTTTGGCAAAACTAATTATTTGGTTGAAAACGTTTTGCAACCGATGCCGATGCGATTGTATGGCTTTTATCATACATAAATCAAGCATCACTGTTTTAGTTATATAAGTGAAGGTTCTTTGTTTTCGTTTTGATGTTAGTTGTCAGAGAATTATTTTTGATTTCACTGACTTTTCCACGCAAAGCAATTTAAATATTGTGATTGGTCCTTGGTTGAATTATTGCACATATGCCACTCGGCACATTTTCATGGCAGAACTTTCTATTGAATACATTTTCTGATAATTAAAACTAATTACAAAGTTTTTTCTCCCTTAGAAAGTAGTGCATCTGTGTGGTAACCACAAAGGTTGTGATTTTTTTTTGCCACTTGCACATTTAATTTCTTTCGAATGTTTTGCGGCTGGGGTGATGACAATTTGACATGTTGTGGTTGACAGTTGTGACTCAGTTGTGAACACATCCAACAATTGGTCGTACCACAGCAGGAGAAGCAGACAATTTCTTGTGGCCGTGAGACTAATTTTGAGCTTGTGCCCCAGCCTTCTGTGCTGATGTTGAAGCAGCGTAAATCCCGCTTAGACTATAACTTTTGGTCTTACGTATATGCTAAAAATTGTCAGAACACTGACTGTGGCCACACGATAAAGCGGGCAGCAAACAAGCAGCCAGACACCAGCCACACAGAAGCTGCCAGTGGTTTTAGTTACTTTTGGCCTGGGAAGTGTGAATATACATACATGTAAAAAAAGGAAAGGAAAACTTGGGCTGAAGCGGCAAACACGCTTCCCTTGCTGATTTTATAATGTAATGGATATTTAGAAAAATTGTTCTTGTAGTTGTAATCTGTGTGTACACTTTTTTTGCTGATCAAAAAATTATATTATTGTTGAGGTCGATAGCGTCTAAGCCTCGACATAATTATATGCCTTCTGAAAGGATATAAAAACCATGTAAATATATTCTTCTGAGCTGCAATTTAAAGTGCTGCTAATCTTTAGTATTGTTTAACTTCTAGTTATGACCTTATTTCTCCTACATTTTCGCATCTTTAAGCTAAATTGAAATTCAGGGACAGAGAGGGCTTAGCGGCTTAAAGGCTTAAACAAACAGAATTTAAAATTTAACATAATAAATATTCAAAAAGCATAACTATAAAACAAGTGACAGCTATTAATGTTTCAGTTACTTTTCTAGGACATTGCAAAATCGGCTCCAAATCATTCACCCTTGGAAAACCACAGAAATTTGATTGAGCTCTACTTTTTTTCAGACATCCATGTGTATCGGGTATCGAAAATTCGCATCTTTTGCGGACGTAAACGTTTATTTGTATTTTTGATAATTCGCTTGAGCCTTGTTAATGCTCCTTATATATAGCGTGTGCATATGTGTGCTGTGTGCTTGTGTGGTTGTGTGCCACCTCATCATCAACTCATCCTGCCACACCGACATCATGCAACCACTTGAATCTGGTGTTGCTGCTGGTGTTTGTATTTGCCATGCCATTTGCTGGAGAAATTTTTCTTGATTGCCTTGCCTTCAGCATTTGCTTGTTTTTCGCTTATGCGTCGTCATTTTTCTTTTGGACCTGTTTCCTTTTCTCCATTTTCCTCCGATTCTCCTTTTTCCCCCGACAACCATTCCCATTTCCATTCACATACCCAGACTCATCTATAGCCATTTCACTGGCCTTGTCTGACAGTGATTTTGACATTTCACGCGCATTTGTTTGTTATGCTTTTCTGAGGGAAAGCAGGGGAAAGGTCAACATTTCCCTTTTTGCATATATATATATGATATGCATATATACATATGTATGTCTATAATGCATGTACGAATATATTCATAGAAGTAGTCGAGAATAGAAATAAAGGCTATGGCACGCAGGCTCATTAACATTTGCGAGGCACGTGGCTGGAATGACGCTTTCGCAGTTGCTCCCCAGTGTCGCATTTTGTTTAACCAAATTGATTTTCTGCTCCACCATGCCGACAAGGAAACACGACCGGCCGCCCATCGTGCAATTTCCACTCAAAACAATTATGAATGAATGGGCCAGCAGTGCGCTCAGCTGTTGCTGTTGAGTGGATGTTAATCTTGCTGTTAGCTAACAGCCGCAGCCTCTGAGCCTCCAGAAGAACACAGGCAGAACAGTCAGCAGTCAGTGCCACGGCCACTGGCAGGCATTCTGATTTTTAGTCCAACAACAGACGTCGAGTCGAGAGCACACACACTCCGAGAGCAGTGCGCGCATGTCAGCCGAGTTTCGTATTCGAGTCGAGTCGAGGCACCACATGGCGTATACGTGTTTCGGGGCATTCCAACGGGTGCACTGAGTCCATTATGGTCACTGGTCGAATAGAAATCCGCGTCCGAGCTCTGTAACCAGACCAGATGTGTCACTCCTACAACTGCCCGAGTCTTTGCCCGATCAGAATGTGAACAACCATCTCCGCATCTAGGACAAATTCAATGTAAGCGGAGTGATTGAGTGGGGAGTGCTTAAAAAATAAATATTTATGTGGCTCCATATAACAAAAAAAAAAAAAAAAACCAAAGAGATAACAACAAAGAGATACAATGAATACCATTGACTTTATCCTATAAAATGTTTAAGATAAACAAAATAAAAAGAGATTATAAATGACAAAAACATCCACAAGTATTCAATGTAATACAATTGAATAACTGAAATATAAATTCAAGACAACGCCGTAAAAAGAACAAATAGAATCCTAAAACACGCAAATCAATTAAATTGAAATCGAATCAAGCATTTGACATATTTAAATTTCATGCAGAAACAAACCACGTCTGACATTCGAGTTGGAATACTCCGGAATTCAGGGGCGAATTGCATTAGAGAATTTTTTTGCTTCAATTTCCCACGGGCACGAGATGCACGTGAAAACAGTTTTGATGGGTGCCTGGGGCTTTTATTCCCCTTCCTGTTCATATTTGGCTCACCGTTTGTCAACGCCATTTCCTCTCCACGTAGAACAGGAAGTACAGATGGTGAGAGGCCTCTCGATTGTCTGTTTGATTTGCATACTGCTACCTGTCTGAGCTTCTATATATAGGAAAAGCAAACAAAAAATATAAAACGAAGAAGAAGATCGCGCGCAAAACGTGATAAAATAAGCAGAAAATAGCTGACAAGCCGAACACCCACTTCTCCCATTACCTTTCAATCTTCAGCTTCAAACAAAAACAAAATTTTGTCGATAATTTTCTAATAGGCTGATTTAACGGACGCTATACACAAAACTGAATGTTCAAAAATGTATGGAAAGATTTCATGAACACCTTTATCGCATTGTCGAAGTCCTGACACTCTCCGTAAGGGTGTGCAAAAAATAAAGGAAAATATTTACCGCAAAACAAAGAAAATTATCTGACCAGATGCCTGCGGCCCCAACCTCCCTGTGGGCCGTATGAGGCGCTTGTGACAAGTGACAGTTTGTTTGTTGATTGGCCGGGACGCGGATACAGGGACTCGGAGTCGGCCTGGTCTAGTCGGGACGGGGACTGGCTAGGGTATGATCGCCCGATTTGGCCCCCTAATTTGCCTGACGCTTTTATTGTTTGTCCATGAACATGGCGTCATTATCTTTTGTATTTTTATTCATTCGTTTGGTTCGTTTTTTCTCTCCACGTCCACGTTTGTTTGTACGCACTTTTACCGTGTTTACTCGGCCGTAACATAAACTAATTGAAACATTCTTTTGGACAACACAGCCACTGGCCGTATACTTATTATACAGCTCGGGGCGTGTCACGTTTGTAGCAATCATTGCGGCGCCATTCATTGGGAACCCACTCACGTGCACTTGCAGTGCACTTGCCTTGGTTTGGCTTTTACCGTTACCTTTCACCTTAACTTTCACCTCTGTTTCGCACCGAGATTCTGCTGGGGCTCTGCTGTCATTTGGCACTTGGTGTCGACGTTGGCGGCACTCAATGCCAGCCGTGAAGCCACCAACTGAAACAACAAGGCGGTCTCCCAGTAGTCCTCATCCGTCATACTTGCGGCCCCGAACCGAATGCGGTGGAGACGCGCGGAATGACTGACGGAATGAGTGACTGAGTGAGTGAGTGCCCTGGGCGGCAACTTGTTTACCTGCCTGTGTTTTAATGAAATGCAAATGCAAACACAAGTAGTAGTATGTACAGTGGAACGGATACCATTGCAATGTGCTCGCAATTGTTGACATATGAATTTCAAAGATTTAGTGTCCTTCAATCTAAGAACACGCCATATGATCATATACACGCCATATATTGTTAAAAATATGATCACAATGGGCTTTTGCACAAACAAATACTCTATTTTCCATTCCACGTGCACGGAGAGTAAATGGATGAAAAACCTCCCACAGTGCGCTCACATGGAGGTAATTTTTCTTGGCAATGCCTGTAATGGCACTTAGCCGTAATAGGGTTACTGTTATTGCCAGGGAGCCGCATTCATTTTGTTTCTGTCCCTGATTTGCTACGCAAACACTTCAATTTCCGTGACAGCTGACAATTTGCCGCAATTGCACATTGCAATGCAATTAGATTTAATAAATTTCCAAGCCGCATTTTGCCATGAAAAGTCTGCCGCATTAAATGTGTATTTATCATAATTTTATTCATGTTAGACTCGATTTTGATGTGCAGGATGTTCTTGAGTGTTAGACCATCCTCTCCATCCTACCGCATAAATAAATTGGTAAGAAATTTTCTTTACGACAAGGTTGCGGGCGTTCCCTTCCGCCTTTCTGGCAACCGGATGTATTTCCCATCGAGGCCATAAAAACTGATTTGTGAATAATTTCAAAAACTCCAGAGATTGACAGTCCAAAGTGCTCTGTATTTTGATTTAAAACTCATTTTATGCATACATCAGGTTTATGGCACGGCATTAAACTAAATACTCGACATCGAAGGAGCCGAAGGTGTGGGAGGAGCCAATTGAACGTGACAAACTTATGAAAAGTGCTCAAACATGTCCACTTAATGCGGTAATATGCTGGGAAATCGAAAGCTGAGGCATAAAAAATGGGACAAGGAGTGTAATATTCTTAAGGGAACATAAGACTCACGAAAGGCAGGACCTACTATATATATATACATATATCTTATTATATGGCATTTATATATATCAGCTGTGCATTTCCATATAGACCACTAGTACAGACGTTTAGACACCATTGGCTTTGAGTTGGGCAAAGTTCTGCTTCTTCATTTGATTGTCTCTTAATTTGCATTCAAATGGACAAGTTTTAATTTACTTAAGAGCTTATTGCCTTTTAGGAAAGTATGGTCTTAAAGTAAACTATGAGCTTATACAAAATTGTACTCCTAGTTAGATAATTATTTATATTTGTGCTAAGACATCGTCTTTCCGAAGTAAATTACGAGTGCAAATCGTTCTTACAATGTATTTAAATGCATTCTCAAACGGATTCCAGTATTTTTAATTGCAACACACTCTTAAATAATCCATTTCGACAGTCAAAGAATCAAGTTTCTAAAAGTACATCAGAATACGCGTATCCTCAATTTACTTTCCTTGAAAAGTTTTCCAATTCACTTATTTCATTAACTTGATTCATCGAAAAATGAGTTGGGAAACTTCCCCGAAATGGTAATCAACTTGCATTGATTGCTCTTTTTAGTCTGGTCCGGATTCCGCTTCATCTTCATTTCCAGCTTCGGATTGCAAGGATCCTGAATCCCTGACCAAAAGCAACGACAACTCTTTGGTAACATATCACTCAACGCAACTTTTCACCGAAGCCCCATCCCACTCAGCGCCGACCGACCCCTGCGAAAATGAATAACTTGTGAATTTCTTTGAAAATGACTCGCACAAAGCGAAAAAGAACGTATACGAGTAGAAGGAAGTTTCCTTTTGCCGCTCGTTTGACATGCAGAAAAGGTCGCAGGGCAGCGCACAACACTTGAATTTAATTAAAACAGATTTTGGCTTGTAAACTTTTAAGCTACACAAGCTGCTCCGGATAGCTGCAGTCAGCTGGTTAAGGAGTATCCGAAAGACAACCCGAAGGGATATCTTTAAATACACATTATGAGGCTTAATCAAAATTCATTTGCAACTTTTTGGAGACGAAAGTTTGGTCAGACGGCTGTTATAATCATTGGCTATCATTGGCTGTTTATACACACTCGAACTCCCTTTGATTTATGCTGATTTCTCAATTTTGTTTTTTCTTCTGCTGGCTTTTCCGACGCGACTCGGGCTGTCCCGACTGGTCTGGCGTTTTCATTAATTTATTACGGCCAACGGCAACTGATTTCACTTTAATTCAATTTATTTGCCAATACACAACAACAACAGCCACAAGATATAGTATTTATTTCATGCACACGATTCCGATGTCGACAACAGCCCAAGGGCCATGTCAGGACAAAGTCACTTAACTGCTTATCTCCCCGGATTCATCGTCGAAACTAAGCCAAATCTGGCCGAGATGGAGGGGGCGTGGCTTTCTGCTGTATGCTGGAGGTCTGTGTCTGGGTCTGGGTCCGTGTCGAGTCGTCACGCATTCGAATTGTATGAACGACAAATTCATTATAATTTCGCCCCAGAGGAGCAGGAGCAGGATCTGCTCCCTTAACGAGTCCTCCACGGCTCTGGGATCTCTCTGAGTGCGTGCGTGCCATGACATACGCCAAGCGAATTTCCACTTCGCTTGTGGCTTCTGTACTGGTAGAACACTCAGAGATATTACCCCCCACACATCACACATACTGAGGTGATTCCTGATCCAATATGAAATCGGTTTAAATGCGCCCCAATGTGTCGTTCCTGGATTATGATTGCGAATGTTTATAGCTGCCAGCGAGGGTTGATCCGAATTCAATGTTTACATTTCGAGTGCGCCATATCTGTATGTTTATTTCGTAAGAGTGTAAGGAAAATGGAGAGAAAAGAATAAACAGCTGTGAAGAAGACTACCTTGTATCCAAAAAGTTCTGCAATTCCAGATATTCCATTCTATCCTTTAAGCAAATATAATATAAACTATAGTCAAACGCTTGCACAATTATTTAAACATACACAGATCAGATCGTGCATACAAAAATATGTGTGCAAGTCTCCAGAATAATAGTTTTTGTATGAATGAGCGAGCAAAGGAAGAGAAAAATGCCTCTCCTTTCATGCACACACAATGTGCCTTTGGCCATGGCCAACAAAAAATTCGTTATGCAGCACCAGAAAATCACTGAAAAATGGTGCTCTAAATTTTCGTCTTAGTCTGCTCTTTTTTAAAGAAAAAAGTTGAATAAAACCCCCAGTTACTTGTTCATGTGTGTAAATGGGAGCATTTTGGGCCCTGTCATTTTTATGGCCCTTTAAGTTTATGTCGAGTAATTCTCGGTTGAAAGGCGAATCTCGAGAGTGCGGCCAAGCGTGGCCAAGACGATGAACGTTTTGTAGGTGTCGAAAAGCAGCATTAAAAGCCTTTCTGTGGTCTTGACAGCGGTTATTGAGTTTATTAATTACTTAATCATTTTAGACTATTCAATTTGAAAGCTTTAGAAGGGCATGGCTGGTCACCTGAATTTGTGGGCAACATTTAAAATGTTATGTAGTCAGGTAATGATTTCTTTAAGGAACACACAAAATTATCTCTGCACAGCCTATTTAAATGGATTGACTAATAATTTTCCTGGAAAGTGTGTTTAAAAATGCTGGCAATAATCTTGTTTATGGAGTCATAAGAATTGGCTTTTATTTTATGATTTTTACAATTTTAATGTTTAGATTTTGACTGTTGAGAAGATTTTTTGGGAACCTTTATGTTGTATTCCCGGTCGAGGGTGCGCTCCAAGACATCTTTGCTTATCTGCTGATAAGGGTTGAGGCACGCCTTGACCATCTTTTCGCAGACATCCTCCACAAAGTTATCAGCCATTTTGGCAAACAGATCCAAAGCGTGATCATCCATTGAGGACATTGGGTCGATGGCTTTGACAAATTTAAGAAGATTCTCCTTGCTGACAATCTGCGAAAAAAATTCGTTTTATTATCATTTAATAATAAGTACACACTACTCACATCGCTGCCGATTTCGCATGATTCGTCACGGGCACTGAGGTCATCGCCGGTGTCATCGCTGGATAGTTCGACGATCACATCCTCTGGCTCATAAGAGTCGACGCTCTCGTCAGAGGAGTAAATGTCGTCCATGTTTCAATGAATTAATTACAGGTAGGTTATCGTCCATGTAAACTGATTGGGGAGAGCAACAGCTAGAACTAGTTGGAAATTATAAGGTCCTCGAAGTGAAATTGATACATCTGGAGCCATTGCATACTTATTGGGGCACACCTCTCCTTAGACTTGAAACTTTCTTTTGGTGCGTTGGCTTTCTGAACTCTTTTCCCTCTGGCAGTGCCATAAATAAAAGTTGTAAGTCGCGCTCTCCGCACCTGAATGGCAGGTCCGCATTGTTGCCGCAGTTTCCCTTTTCCGCTGCGGCTTTTCCTTTGGCCTTTCCCGCTACTTCACTTGTTCGTGAATTGCGCTTTTGATTTATGTTCTGTTCCTGTTCTTCGTTTCACATGCTTCTCTTGCAAATAAATATCAAAAAGCAACAAATTGTGGCCCTGCTATAAACGACCTCTGCTTAAGCCTCAGAATCTGGCAGACGGTGACGACGGCGACGACGACGACGATGTCGCACTTGGAGCTTAATTTTATGCCAGACCTAGTTCGGGGGCAAGGCCAACACGTGCCCAGGTGTCCTGCCAGCCTATTATGCTGTTTGTTCTTTTCGCACAAACCAATGAACAGTGGGAAAAACAACGAACATTTTTGATACAATATTTGTGATTTGAAGTATAAGAATCAAAGTAAGAAGCAAATGTAAAGAATGTTTAAAGATCTATAAATGAACTAAAGGAAAGCTGTAACCTAGTATTTATCCATCCGTATCTAATCTAAAACTACAATTTTCTTGAAACGGTTTTACCTGGAAGATTTTAACAGAGTTCTAGAAGTTTCCTAAACGATTAATTTTCTCCTAGAACACCAAGACCCCGAGGACATACTATGGACTGTTTAAGTGAACCCAGTTTGTATGAAAATTTGTATTCTAATCTCTTTATTGTTTAATCCATAGTAACATATTTTATTACTGTCTAAAATTGTTTGCCGTTTTATTTTGTTTCGCATTGCATACTTGGGAGATGCTTCTGGGTGTCCTCGGCTTAATAAAGTCCTCTACTTAAAGCCAACGACAATGACTTTGTGCGTATGTCGCTAGTCAGATGAAGGGACGGAGGAGGACGATGTGGACGCCTCTTTGGCCATGTGTCACACATCCGCATCCGGTGTTGGCATTGGCATTAGGCCGACCGTGCCCCTGCCGCGGTTCCACCCTGGCGTCTGTCGTTTGCCGTTTCCGGCATGCGACTCTTTTATATCGTAGGTTTTATTTGCTCTGTGCACTCTTCTGCCACTGCCATAGCCACAGCCATTTTTGCCTGAATTTTTGTTTCATATTTTGGTCTGTGGTCTTTTTTCCTTAGCACAAAAAGTAAAAAGCATTTGCTTTAAGTGTTCCAAGTGCCATAAATTGCACTTTGTCAGGGCCTTTAATCGCTCAAGGCCCCCAATCAGACAGCCATTGTGACTATTTTGAATAGAATCCTGTCCGGTCGAAAGAGGTTAACTTCCTCTAGCAAGCATGACTAGCACATGGAGAGTATGTATGTATTGGAACGTACATATGTAGAATTTGTCACTTGTGCGGTGCTGACTTTAGTTTTTGGTCAACCCTTTTGAGCTTGGAGCATGGATAGTGGGTTCCCTATAAAAACTATGGCATATCGTGAACGAATTTTAAATTTTCATGAAATCAAGTATTTTTTCAGTACAAAATGATTTGGGCCTTATCAAAATTGTAATTATCATTTTAATTTTAATTTGGTTTGTACCAAAATCACTTAAGTGGTTTGTCTTTCATACTTCCATTCTACTCTTTGCAAAGAACAAGCTTTGGAATAAACTTTTTAACAGTTTTCCAGCTTTTGCTCTCCAAAAGTTTTTCCCACACCCACATAATCGTACGAGTATCATATGGATAAAGAGGCCATGAATGTTTCACCCACTTTCTTTTTATGAAGTGCTAATTTGCTGTCGTTGTTGGTATATAAAAAATGATGGCCTAAGTTGCCAAAATGTTTGAATTAATCACACAGTTGTCAAAATTATTCAAATGTCTTTTATGCCAGAATGTGAATATGAATGTGGGTGTACAGACATGAATAGTTAATACAAATGCCATGGCATTTCCGGTCCTGTGGCTCAGGCTGCCTCCTACCGACTGGCTGACTGTCTGACTGTCTGTCTCTCTGTTGGTATGTTCCCGCCCCAGCTTTATATATTGCATGGGTGTAATAAAGCTAATGAGTTTCTGCCATGTCTGGCCCAGTCTCAGTCCTGAACCCGGACCTGGGACCCAGACAGAGGCTAATTCCCAGTCGGTGGCAACATGCACTCGCATTTGCAGGCTTGCTGCCATTAAGAATGGTTTTATTTTACATGATTATGGCATTTTGCTGTTATGTATTTTACACATGAATAATGTATGCCTCGTATTCAGGATCGGAATCAGAATCACAATTCGAGACAGAGTCACAGTCCCACAATTCTCATTATAAACTTTTGCCACACGCTGTAGCTGGGGGCTCAATTGTATACGTATACGCCTCGTGTCTGCCATTGAAATTGATTTAAATCGGAGGAAAGACACTCTCTTGAAACACACACAATTTAACAGAACTTCCATCTGCATCAGATTCGCATTAATGTTTCGTAAATGCAAAGAAGCAACGCATTAAAATTTTTTTTTTATTTAAGTTTTTTTTTTTAATTACACTTAACGGTCGTCGAGAACGGTGGCAAACCCGAATGGATACAAGGTAGAGGAAAATGAGCAGAAATCCTTTAATAGTCGTGGCGCCATTTCGTCGGCAGCATCGTCGCTTAATCCTTTCGCGGCATATTTTCCAACGCGTCCCGCGACTTAATGAGGCGCATTTCCATGCCGAGCACGCGGCTTTCCATCTCCTCCTGCCACAGCTACGGCCAAAGCCAAACAATGAGTATCCTTTGCCGGAAAATGTGACTCTAAGCCAACATATACACGCACACGTCCATTGCCCTTATCTGTTGCAGTTGGCAGTACGCAGGCCGGAGATACTTTTAGTTGGCTTACAGGTTGCTAATACCCACATTTGTGAGGCAAGGGCATTCGACAAAATGTTTCCAGAAAATATGAAAACTGTGAACTTAATGATGGAGAATCCTCGCTTTTGGCTTAAATTTAATTTGCAAACAGGAAATTAATTTTTATTGATATTTATCTAAACAGTAAACAGTGTTAATAACCATTTGAGGAGGTATGTGATAATCACAGAATAATCTACTAGAATCTTTGAGGAAATTGGTAAATTGGAACATTGCCAAATATTGTATATACAAGAAAAAGAACATTTTATTGGGTATATGGTATGGCCCTATATTTAAAATCAGGATAATAACTGCGAAGCCATTAATTACTTATGAATAACAAATAACTTAATTTCCAAACAAAGGTTTCAATATCAAACTAAATGCCCTCGGCACTTTAAAACATTAAACAGATATTTCAACGTTCTTCCTCTACAGATATTTGAAATGCAGCCAAAAGTGGGAAATATTTTAATGAAAATTAATTCGATGATTGAATTGAAATTATCTTCTTTTTTCATAACAATTCAAATTTGATTCTGAGTGAATTTATGGAAACCTTTCCTTCGAGCTCACTGCAGGGAATGTTCATGGCTATTTCTGTTGCTAAATTGAGCGACTTGACTGGCTGCAAATAAAGCACGGACTGCAGTCTTGTATCTTCATCTCTGGCAGGGCTAATAGGAAGTTTACCGCCGGTCCTAGCCTGAATCATTTGTTTGCCTTGCTTTCCTGCCTGACGTTGCCTTCAGTAATGTTCAAGCTCCGGCTGTTGCTGTTGTTTTACTTTTAATGTAATTTCATCGTTATACATGAAAGCCAGTGTCATGGGAAAGGTTAGGCTTGCAGTTGAGAGGTTTGCCTGGAAATAAATAGAGGAAAGAAAGCTTAAAAAGACCTCATTGGCTTTACCTGCACAGTGCAACAGGAAGAGTGGAATCTAATTTCATTTCGCTTGACTTTTAGTTTGACATTTCGATCAAAAGGGAAAGGAGGTCAGGATGCAGTTAGTGAAAATGGATGAGAGGTGAATGGAATCAACCGGAAGCTGGTCGCAAAACTTGTGGCCACGTAGCAGCCAATTCAGGTGCTCAAAGGCCAATGAAGTGCTAACACCTAAAAATGCCAAAAGCGGTTCTGCTGCCAACTGTCGCATCCGGTGCGATTGTTGGCTCTATTGCGATGCCGAGTCCCCAAGCAAAAATCGATATCAGGGCAACAAAATGCAAAACTAAAATCCATCGGAAGAACGAAGGGTAGCAAAGTGACGTACCGGAAATCGGCGGTTCAGCACAATCCCCAATCCCAATGCCGATCCCCCGATTCCCAGTGGCTGAGGTGCCGGAAAGGCGTGTCGATGCGTTCCGGTGTCACGAGTGGCGTGTCGCATATCGCTGGCATATATGGCTGCTACCCGCCATATTGGTTATGCAATTTGATTCCAATCTCTTTTAACCGCGCACTCACTCAACTCACTCTCAATGTTATTTGTTTTCTACTCGCAGATGGTCATTGGCTCACGTGATGTGATTTGAATAGAGGTCCCGGCTAAGTGCAACAAGCTGCAATTGGCAATTTGCGTGTTGTGCGGCTTGCTTTGATGGATTTGCTCCAATTGGACGTTAGTCGGCATTAAAAATAAGGCCACTTTTCGGTTGAATGCAGCAGAGGCGGCAGCAGAATCAGCCCCCGCATCAACCAACAGCACTTGCAACATCTGCAGCAGCAGCAGAAACAACGGAGGCAGCAACCGCAACAAGAACAACATGTTGACAACACACCATTTGCATCATCTGCACCATCATCGAGGCAGCACCGCCGTGGAATTGGACAAGATCACGAATCTAAATACGGTGAGTGTTGGAGTTGGGGTCCAGGAAACTGGATCTGGAAACTTCTCTCTAAGGAACTGGTTTATGTTGAAATTGATTTTACATCAAAGATATTGTTTTGAACTTTATTTAAAATACCCTTTGGCAACGCGCTTTTATAGTATGTTTCTCTTTAATCAAGTGAATTCTATTTCAAATGTTGATTCCCATCGAAAATCAGGAGACTTTGAGGAATACCGTAATCCTTTGCCCTAAAGTTTCCTGTAGGAAAGGAAACGTATGGCATTCCCTTCAGTTGTAGCCTTAACTGATTTCAGCAGAATGAATTTAAACATGGCCAACTGGCAATGGAATAGTAAAAGCCGTGCCAGGTCTGAGAAAAATCTGTCATTTTTCAAAGCAACTGCGTGGCAGCATCCGCGGAGGAATAATAACAAGATTAAGGGACAACATACATAAGAAAACAAATCCATAATTTCGATATCCCGACCATATGATACCCTTCTCGAGGATGCATTACGCTTCAGCAAAAACAGTACCAACATTAACACAGAGACTTTCAATTGAAATCAATCTGAATCTGCAACCAACGAAAGTTACTCTAGCTCTCAGAGTCGACCCCTTCACTCTACGTGTTCAGAGTATAACAAGCATCCGTCATGCATACGAAGGAAGCTGGCTCACAAAGAACAGATGGGGCTTAACAGATGATGAGTGTTATTGAAGGGATTGCAGGGGTAAGAAAATGAAAAGCACCTAACCCTCCCAGTGCCATTTAAAACGAGGCGCTCTTGACCATACACAAAAGTTGTCTAGCTGGAAAATGAAAAATGTGGCTGTGAAAAACGAGAGGGCAGTGGGAGGGCTCAACGGGTGGACTGGCAGCGAAAAGGAAAATGTGAAACACGTTTATTGCCATTCATTATATTCTCGCGAGCTGTTGCGCAAAGTAATGAAGCACTTTTATATGAGGCAGCTCCTCTTTCACGCCCACACCCACACCACTCAAGCCACTGCCAACATGTTTTTGCTTTTCAAAAACCCAGGACGAAAGGGGAACGTGAGAGAGCCCAGAGTGACGAGCGCTGCTGGCAGTGTGGCTGTTAAGAAAAATCGCTGGCTGTCTTGGCCTAGAGTGGAAATAATAATTTTGGGAATGGCCACTGCAGTTTACCATGGTCCAGTGGGAGGTGGGAGGTGGGCAGTGCGTGTGTACGTGCGTCCGTGCGTGCCATAGGAACTACAACCAATTTTCATTAAATGAGCTCTCTCTGTACCGCCAATACATCTTCATTAATTTTGAAATAATGTATGGCATGTTTGTGCAGACTATTGGTCGACTCTTCTGTCTTTTTTCGGGGATGGCAGCCAGACCACAATAAAAACTGAAAACTTGTACTTAACTTTACCGGCGAACATTTGTCTCATCCTAAGGGCAAATGAATGTGGGCTTCCCCTTTCTGGAAGGAAGGGGAGCCACAGAACAGGCTAGAAGGCCTTCGGCAAACAAAGGATCGTGTTCAAGGTCCACACGCACACATTAACATTCGTGACTTTTGTTGGTCCGGGTCATGTCACTCTCAATATAGTGGAAAGGTATCCGCTAAGCTGCTCCCCCAGCCTGATTGTCAGTCAGCTTGATTGATAATGTAAACTGAGCAGGACACCCCCACTAGCCATCCGCCATGCGCCACTCCAACCAATCTCATCATCGTTATCCCCGGCTATTGAGTGCGTATCCGTCCATTCGTCTCCGAACAGAGGCAGGGAACTAAGATTCGGACTTGGGTCTAGGCGAACATCTTATCGATTTTGCGGCTTACAAGTTCTTGTTATCACTCACGCAAATGCCCCAAATGGCCAATGAAATTGTTACTTTGATAGGAGTTTGCCCGGGAAATGGAAATGGTTTTCGAATAAGGCGCTATTGCCTTTGATTATTTTCAAGTAGGAAACATTTTGAAAGACATTAGCTATTATTCCAAGAACTTGGATATACAAGATAATACACGGACAACATCTGTACATACAGATGCTAAAAAAAGTTAAAGGTTTAATTATTTCAGATTTGGAAGAAATTTAGATTTGCTCCAAAGAAATGAGTTCGCTTTTTTCCTTAGCTGGTGCAACAATTTGATTTTTGTAGCAAATACTTCCAAGAACTTAAAGGGATTTGAAAATAATTTCCACTGCCATTCGATTACTCTGAGGCAGGACCCCAAAGTCCTGTGTGTGATCCGACCATAACAGTTGGCCCAATCCAAATTGCTTTCTGCGGCAGCGAGAGTCGAGGTAGGTGGTGACCCCCTGTTAACGCCACCGTTTTACCACATGAGATCCAATGGTTGTTCGGTACACTTCTCTTCTTTTATTGTTGTTTCTTTCCCCCCACTAGAATGTGGCTAGTAGAATGAGGGAAGTGTACCAACTAGAATGTGGCCAGTAGAATGGGATAGGTGTTTTGCCTGGCGATTGCTGCCAGACACAGTTGACCATTCGATATTGGCCATGTGGGTGGGACAGCTGCGGCATTGTGTTGTATTGTTGCTAGCTGCCCCATGTTGCATTCAGGCTGCCTTAGAGCTGCTACAACCGATTTCGAAACGCTGTAACGAACCTTTGTTGTGCCCTTGAAGAGGGTATTGTGCATTTTTCAAGATGATTAGAATGGTGTGAGGCAGGCTCGTACTGCCATAAGAGCCGTGCTTCGGCAAGGGTATCTTGTGCTTCGGCTAGCCTCCAGTGTTTGTTCTACTTTGAGGGGGTTTTGGGTAATGGGGACTTGGGTTCTGCTGCCACCTACCGGCTGCCTGTCGACTGTTGAATGGACAGTTGGCTAGTTGGCTGCTTCCTGGGGCCTCCTGCCAGTTCGATTGTAATTATTCTACAGTTCAACTTGTTGGTTCGCTGCCTAATGCGTTTTGCCATTGCACTTTGTTAGTTCTAGCCCCTGTCCCTGTACTGGGGAATGCTCTCCCAGTCTCTGTCTCCGTCTCTGTGTGTGAGTGAGTGTATCTGTAAGTGTCTGTGGGTGTCCCTGTACATTCACAGTTGGGCGATGTGAAAAGCGCATTAGCAACAAGCCGTTATCAAAGTTTTTGCAGCTCGTGTTGCAAATGGTGCGTGTTATTTATTAACTGGAATGGAATATCAGCTGGGCGTGGCACATCTGCTGGCCCTGTGCAGACTAAGAAGGACTCTCATAATCTAAGCTGCCACTTTTCATTTGAATTTACGCAACGCTGTCTATTACAGAGTTTCATTTGGACCGGACCATGTCCCTAAAAATGGAAAAAGTGTGTAAATAATAATCTATACCGTGAGCTGAGACATTTTTAACACTAATGTGAGAATCAGGAATATAAAGCCAGAGTTTTGTTATCATATACATATGTTATGTATGTGTATGAGTTCTCATATTCTCAGACTAGTCTCATGTTTATGCGACGCACTGTAATCGTTCTGGCCATTGTCACATTGCTGTTTTGGCTCTGGGCAAAATGCATTCTTCAATGTGCGAGCATCCAAAGGACTCTCTCTCTCTCTCTCTGTCTGTCTTATACATACTGACATGTGGACATGCCCACACAATCACTTCGTTACAAACGCTGTCTGTTTTTGTCTCTGTCGGTTCCTCTCTTTTGTATTGCAATTTTAATTTCCGCTTTCACTTTGTCTAGATTCAGTTTTACTCGTCGTCGTTTTCTTTTGTGTATTTGTGTGTTAGCTTTCTCCCTCCCCCTCTCTGGGGCAAAGATGAGTACGCGTACGAGTACGAGTATAAGTATGAGTATGAACATGAGTATGAGGACTGACATCCCATCTCATCTCATATCATTTCCCCGAACTCAGACCGCTGGGGGCTGTCTTTGTCTTGGCATTGTGGCATTTGCGTTTTTGCTGATTTACACTTTCTTTTGGTGGCAGGGCGCGGGAGTGAGTTTTCCCTGCCACAGCCAGCACGTAGTACATGGATTGTGGCATGTGGCATGTGGCACGTAGCACGCATGCAGCTCCGGAGCCTTTTGTTGCAGGCGCAGCGGGCAAGCGCCGGCAGCTGTTTTTCAATTTTCCGCCTCAACTGTTGACGCAAAAGTAGTTCAAAGTGGTTCCATGGAATATACTACTCGTACAACCAGATGAAAAAGAATAATTCATGAATATGCATGTACCCCCTCCACGCTGCCCCATCATTATACACACACGAGCACGAGTAGTATGTACCTTCATTACGGGGATGTACATCTTTTGTGGCACACATTTCAGCTGACGGTTCCATTAAGGCCTCGGCACGGCGCTTATTACTGGACAGCGAGAAACCAAATAACGCGGCAGAAAAACGCTGTGGGAATTGAATTTCCCTCGGACTTATATGAATGGCAGCCGTATGTTCTCTTAGGTGTATGTCCAAAGGTGTGTTTTTGTGGAACGAGCCAGGTAATTTCAGAAATTTTCTGGGGTCTTTTATACCCAGTGCTGGGGAAGACACGGGTATGTTATATTTTTGGTGAAAGTCAACCCGATCATTTACCCACTAACAAATGGTATTCTCTTTGAGGATGGATCGACTGTATGTAGAGCTATAGTCTGCCTATATACATAGCTGTAGTCATGATCCAATGAATGTTAAAGTTAGATTAAAGAAAACAATCTCTTCGGGAAAGTTGCCGAGTACCAGGTACCTGATGGTCGCATTACGAACTATCGCCTTCTTACAGGTTTTGTGCTCTGGTTTAGCACTGCTCGTTGGGCGCACTCTGGTGTCCCTTTTTATGCCGGGACCAAAGACGACAAGCGTTTACATCTGGGATTTGCATGTGCTGCATGAACTTTTTGCAATTCTGGTTTCCCCAACTCGGTTTTGGTTGCGTCTTTATCTCAGCCGAGATTTGAGCGTCATATAAAATTTATGCGTGTGGCTTTTATGTGCTTACACCTATGTATATTGAGGTGTTTGTGCGTGTGTGTTTGTGGCTGGCTTTACTAGTGTTATATGTTTTATGAGCCAGCGGCCCTCAGTGGCCTTGGCTCTCAGGTGGCTGAAAAAAAAAACCAAATAATTAGGATAGACAACAGAGACAAACATCACTGCTGGGACTCCTTGAGCCAGGGCTTATTAAAGTTGTGGATGAAATATGGCAAAGATTCCTTTTGCAGAGGACTTTATTGGAATTATAAGTGAAGTCCTTCATTAGGTGGAATGAAGCTTCACTAATGTCCTCCATTACCAAACCCTCCACTGGCTCTGAGATTAACTTTTTCATTGAGTTTACTGGAATAGACTCTCCTCAACATAAACTTACAATATAGCCGCATTTCGTCTGTCAATATTGAACAAGTTCAAATCGGATCCACCCAAAAATCCTGCCCCACTGAAAAAACAATCAATCCAATAAATTTTGCCGCACAGGCAACAGCTGATGGTGGAAAAGTTTTGCCTATGCCCATGCTTTGGGAATGATTACAAAGCCATGGCCCCGCCCATAAGATCCGCCCCAGCTTAGAAAAGTTTTGAGGAAATATCGTACTGGCAGCACTTTCAATAAGCAATTTGGTTAAGTGCTGCCTCTGACACTGCCTCTGGCTCCCGATGCAGCTCCAGATCTGGCTCCGGCACTGTCACGGCACGGTCCATCCTCCTTCTTTCGGCATTGTCAAGCCAATGCCATCAATATGACTAATCATGCATATATTTCATAAAGCTGTAAATCCTCTCAATCTCCCAATCCTCCCTTCCAGAAATCGCACACAGCTGTTGGCCCCAAATTGAGTCAAGCCACAGAATTCACTTTGCATTCGCAGTGTGGGCGTTTCAGGCGTTCGAGGATTATTAAAATTACGCATACGCCGCGTTTTAAATGAAGTGCCCGACCAGATATAGAGAGGAGGTGGGCCGTACTGCTACGTGGAAAATGAGGTTGCCAGAGTCAACCATTAATATTTAAACGTGCTGCTTAAAATATATGTGGGCGTGGCACGCACACACGTGTTTGTGTGTGTGTTTGGGGGGGGGAGATTGGCATTGGATTTGTGTGAGTAATGCGGAAAATTAGGCCTATGACTGACTTAAAATTAACTTGGCGGAGGTAGCAAAAGAAAATTTAATTAAAACAGAGCTGCTATAGGAAATACTGTTGCTGATTGATAAACTCGGATTGATTACGCTTACTTGGAATTAAATAATAGGACCTACAGCTTGAAAAAAGGATAATGCTTAGAAAAGTTTATCTGAAACTGAAAAATATCCCAAACATAAACATTTCCCATTACAAGGAACTCCTACTCCAATATTCTATACCAGACCCTATCAACATTTCGCAAGTACTCAAAATTTGTTTAAAGACAAGCCAATACCCTTAGTTAGTGCCCAGAGTATAGTCTGTAGTCAATAATAATTGACTTAATACACTTTTCAGCAACAGCTCTACCCTTCTCATACAGATCCATGAGAAGGCTAACCAACCCTAGGAGCAGTAAAAGGGAGCCATAATAATCCTTGCATTGCCGGGCATTTTAATTTTTATGAGCCCGATTTGGCCGCAGGCAAAGGCAAAGGAATTAAGGCTCGATTGCCCGATTCATTTGCCGCCTCCGTTTCGGCAATGAGCCGTAAAAAGGGCAGCAACAAAAACGACAGCAAAAGCACCAGCAGCAGCCGCCGCTTCAGTTTTATCTGGCTGGGAAAAGTCCCAGAAATTTTCTTTGGCTGAACGAGCAGCCGGGGCCGGGGCCTGAACAAATAGGCTACTGCCTGCGGTTGTGCAAAAGAGGGTTCCCGGAGCCTGTTGGCTCTGCATAAATTAAAATATGTAATGTGTTATATGCCTGGTCTAATAGAGAGCTTTGGCATAAATTAAGCATCAGTTGGCTGTCGTTGACCCTGGCTCTATGGCTAGATGGCTTTATATACTGATGATATATACTGACTGGTGTACTTTCAGCTCATCGTGGAGATCAACAGCCATGTGGCACTGTTTCGCGATATGCTGATACACGTGGGGCAGGCCAAGGATTGCCCCGAGCTGCGCGAGAAGATACGCAAGCTGCGTCGCACCTGCGTGGAGGCATTCAAGCACACCGCCCAGATACTCCTGCCGCAGGTCAAGAGGTAAGCACATACCATCTGCCACCACGCATCCTCCTATCTAAACAGTATTTGGGTACACTCAAGGGATCGCATTAACATAAACATAAACAGAAACGTGTGTGTGACATTTTAGGACCTTCTTTTCCATTTCCTTTTCCGTTTCCGTCTCTCTATCTGTATGTGAGTGTTTTATGGAAATGTATGCAAATCTAATTGCAGTCAAATTTACTAGAGAGCCCAAAGAATGATGGATGAAGAGTGCTGTTTGTGCTGCGGGTACTGCGGGCGAAAAGGATAACATAAATAACAATTTGTTGGACTCGGATTGAAGCCAAGCCTCCCGGTATGCTCTCGAAATGAGTTAGTGGCTGACTTTGAAATTCAATTTCAAAATGCTGTATAATTTATCAGCTGTTTCCTCTGTAGAGAGACGGGAGAGCAGTGTGGGGCAGGACCCTCCCCTTGCTGAACAGCAAAAGTTAAGCCGCTTCGGAAGAGCGCAATGTTTGGTAATTTTTTTCATTAAAACCCATGAAAGAGAATATGTGCGATTGCAGCCATGAAAAGTATTGTGTGAAGAAAAAAGTTGTCCAGCAAGTGAGCACTCGTACCAGCTGCCACCGATGCAGCTCCCGTTTCGGTTCCGTAGAATTTTCAGTGGTCCCGGTCCCCCAGCTCTGGGCTGTCTGTTTACCGACTTCAATTTATTGATTTATGCCCTGGCTGAAGCATAAAATGTTACAAAATTGAAATCCCATGTGGATGCCACACATGTGCCATTATCGCACCCCCAAAACTGACAGAGACAGAGCCAGAGCCAGATCCAGAGCCAGAGAGAGAACTTTTTTGTTAACAAACAACTTGAGGAAAATTTCATATACATAAAATATTTGTAATTTCCGACACACAATCCATAGAACGTGCTGTCCTGTCAGAGTGTTGTGTGTCTGTCATATGCTTTTTTGGGGCTAGAACTTTGGAAGCACACCACGGCGGCATGTGACAATGTGATTTATTATCGAGCAGACGCTTTAAATGTCACTCTAGAGTCTAGAGTGGAGAAATGTCAATAAACCGATACGAGCAGTCGCATCAGCATTTCGTCAATATGTATGCTCGTAGGCAAAAGTGCAGGACCCCAAGGAAATGGCAAAGAATGAAAGCAAAAGCAAGAGTAAGTCCGGAGGAAACGACAGTTAAATTGATGATTGGCTTGCAGTCAGCCAGAGCAAAAACAGTAGCACAAAAAAGAGATTTCAATTAATTTCTGCTTTATTGACACAAATGAACGACTCCGAAGAGCAGCTTGACTTCTCGTTCTCCTACTTTTCGGGATATCATTGAGCAGGTTCCTTTTTCGAATGGGCGCACATGGCGTATGAGTGACGACAATGAATTAGCGAAGCGACAGAGGCTGCTGCTTCAAGGTCCTCCCCAGCCAGGGCTGAAAGTTAAATTGAAAGTAAAAGTAAAAGTTAAAAAAAGCAAAATGTATGCTCCCAAAAATGAACAAAAGGGAGCAGAGCAGATATCGAGTGGAGGAAGCAAAAACTTCAGACGCAACTTGACAATGACACAGCCAAAACTTTCAGACAGTGCTTCGTTGTTTCGTTGTTTGGTTGTTTGCTGCTGTTTTGTGTGTTTGTAAACACATGCATCACATACATGCATGTCAGGCAGCCAAAGTCAAAATAAAACTCAAACGAGAGAAGGCACACAACAAGGAAGAGAGACAAAATAACAAAAAGCCAAGAAATACTTTAAGTTGGTAGTCTCGCCATATAGAATACTGAATACCCTATGCAGTGCTGGAATCTGGAGTGCAGATTTTGGTATGGTTTCCTCCAGTGAACTTCATACATTTTATAAGCAAACCGCAAAGTTTGATTTATAATAACTAGAAGTCCCATTTAGCTCCAACTTGTATGGTTTCCTTAGTCAAACATCATGACAAAGTTGTAATACCTGGTGGACCACACGCTAGCAAATGATTTGGCTTTCCCTTTGAGAGCGCGAAAGACAGAGCAAAAAGCTCGACTCGGCTCGGCTCCGACTACCTTGGAAGAGACACTCTGACATTCGCTTTGCTCGAATCATTCCCATTCCCATTTCCACTTCCACTTCCCCATCCACCTCCAGTTCCATTTCCATTCCCGAGGTTGGAGAGGGTGGCAGCACTTTGCCGACTGCCTTAAGTGACTGATAGTTGTTTGCCTGGTTGTTTGTTTGCCCAGCCGTACGTACATATCCTTGGAGGCGACGTTCGGTCCATTTCCCGTGTTTGGGTTTGTCTTCCTGTTATCTATCCATCTGTCTATTTGCCTTCGCTTACTTCGCATTTATTCTGCTGTTTGTCCTGTAGTTATGTCCTGTTGGTAGTTGTTGCTAAATTACTATCGCCATCGCTGCCGTCGCCTCTGTTTTAACTACTGTCTTCGCCTTGGATCTGCTGTTTTGACAGCACGTTAGTCAACAAAATCGCCAGGGTCTGGGGTCTGGTCTCTGGGCTCTGGGCTCTAAGCAATCCCGTCTGCTGGGCAATGCAACGTCATGTTTGTGTAAGCGCATTTCCTCTCTAAATAATACTCGGACGTCTGCTCGGAGTTCTCCTTACTTGGCATTAGTCTCAGTGCAGTGGTGGCACTCCCACGGCACACAATTGCTTACGGCCTGAGAGAAGAGCATAAGACAAGGGGTGTGCCCCTCGGGTCCCTATCAAAGCCAAAGCCAATCTCATAGAATTCGTCGATGGCGTTGTCTGCGGCTATGTGTCGGAAATTTTATATTTCCTGCATCTGCTGCGACCACGGAACAGTGGGACAGAAGCGGGAAAAATGTGCATAAATGTGAGAGATAGGAGAAGTGGTTGACCCGATTAAGTTTTGTTAAGAGTACGACAGCAGAAAGGATTGTGGAACCACCTTTCCCTGATATACTTTTTTTTACTCCAATTTCTCAATTTTCCATTCCATTCCATAGTCCTTGGGCTTGGTGCTTTGCTGCTCCTTCTGTTGTATTGTTTTATTGTCGCTGTCGGCAAATTCCGTTTATTATTTCGACACTTGATGCCGGTTCCGGGACACCGGATGATGTGCTGTGGTCATGTTAGTGAAAATGACAGAATATTATTGAAATACTGAGCTCCCGGAACATCGGCACACCACCCCTGGAAGTGGGTCAAGTTTCGAAATTACTAGTAGGTCCGCAGATACGTGATGTAGCTGAAGACTTTCATTTTTAGAAATTTTTTTCCCTTGGATGTCTGCTGTTGGATGGACAGCATCGTAAATTGCGGCAATTTTAACAACTTTATACAAGCTGCAGTTAATAACTTCGATTGGGCAGACAAACGGCATTGAGATACTTTGATAAAAGCGCTTTATGAACCTCCCCCTGCGTATATTTGTGTAATTCTCCCCAAATTTCATTGGGTCGTTTCGCTTTGGGTCTAGCATTGGGGAAAAAGTAAAAAATATTTTACTGTTATTTGCAATAAATGAATGTAACGTCCGGACTGTAATCAAGACCAGCTGCTGACAATGGTCTGCCCGTACCCGATTTTCCTTCTTTTTTTCCTTCCTCTGTTCTGTTCTCTGTCCTTCGCTCTTTGCCTTCATTTTTTCTGGGGGATTTTTGGATGCTTTGCAGATTTCGTTTCGTTTCTTCAACTTATTATTGCGATATTGTTGGCGTTGTTGGTGTTGTTGGTGAAAATGACCCACGTTAATGTCCGCGCACCGCAATCTGCCAGAATAACGAGAGATGCTCCCTTCCACAAAGTAAGAGTGAGATGGAGAAATCATTAAAACATTTGCTCTCTGGCATTTACAGCTTGCAGTTTTTCACAGGAAATCGCTTAGCATTAATTTGATTACATTTTAAGCATATTAAATATCTTGAAAGTGTTTCTTTTTTGTTAGCTTGGTCGAATATATGGTATCGTTTAATATAGCAATGTCTTAGTATCTTTACTATTTAGAAGGAATATTTTGACATTATCCGAAAGATTTACTTTGTCTGGCATTCCGCATCATTATTTTACCCAAGCAAGCGTAATTTTTTTCTTTCGGTGGAACAAAAAGTATTTACTTATTTGTTGAGGAAATTATTAATAATACTAATAGGCTAAGCAGCATTTGTGCTTCCCACGTATAGGAGACTTTTTGCTGAACAAAAGCCGCACTCAAAATAAAGATTGTGCTTAGCCTACTCCACCACCAATCAACTTCCGCTTGAGAGCCCAACGAACCCACATCTAAATCGCTTTAAGCTGAATCCTGTACAAAAACTCTCCCACACTTTTAGATGTACGGACCCATACACACGCACACACGCACACACGCAAGACACCTTGGGAAAGATTAATTCGCAATTTATTTGCTTTAATGCCCGCCAGAAGGAGGTCAGAGTCGGAGGCGGAGTCAGAGGACACGGCAACACTTTCAGTGCCGGTTGGGATGGCGGGTAATTCTGGTAAAATATATATTTCTCATTTCCAGCTATGCGGCACCGCCCGCTCCACCTCCACAGAGTTTAGGCAATGCAAAAGTAATTTTCAAATTGAATTTATTCCTGTGTTGCTGTAAATATGTTTATGGCAATTTATATTTGTGTCCCATTCCCCCCCACTTGGACCTGAGTTTTGGATACCTACCCCACTCATAATTGCCCTGTCTGCGTGGCAGTACTGCTCCCAAAACTGGAATTAATGTCAACTAAGCAGCAATTTGCGAACCGACTGTAAATTCCGAGTGTTTTCCAAATGAGTTATGCCGCTCGTACAATTGCATAAATTATTCAGGAAGGTAAAACTTGAAATTGCTTTCTGGTGTTGATCGTAGATTAGACAAAATTATAGTGTACTCATCGCCCAGTTAAAAATTGCGAAAAATGGAACACTATATGGGATATAATTTCTCTAATGCTAAATAAATTGAATATTACTATGTCTTAGCTGAATCCTTCTTGCTTCAGTAGTTGTCCTCTTATTTATTTTCCATCGCTTAAAATCCATCGCTCGAAAAATGTAATTCCTGCACGAGAACATAAAGTTGAACTGCAGATTAAACAATCGAAAATATCATTTAAAAGTCGAACGGAAATGAATTAGTTTGTCGCCACTTGATGACCCTCGTTCTGAGCTGAGCTCTCACCCACGACATAAAAAATGTCATAAATTCATATAAATTTCATTTTACAATTTTCGCATGCAATTTGGCGTGCCACAAATGTGGCCCACACAATGCGGCATTCCAGTTCTGCAATATCCCACACCCACACATACACACACTCACAGACACATACATACATACATATACATATATATATATATATACATATAGCGAAAGAGAATCCTGATGTTCACATTACCTTGCATTGCCATTGTTTTTTTGCAGCGCCATGGCCGATGGCATACTCACCGACAACCCGCACTTGGTGCTAGTGTTCTACATGGCCCAGTTATTCCTACGTGAACTTGTGAAAAGTTATCGTCTCATACAGGTCGTGCCAATGGATATGTCGGGCTATTATGGTAAGTTTAATTCCGCACCAACGCACGATTTGCCCTACATGGTGGGGCACCCATCTGGGGTGCACTGGGGACTGGTGGGGTTTGCGTTGAGTTTTGGTTGGGTTGCTAGTTGGCAGGAGACATGTTTCAGCTGTCGCCTTGCAGTTGCGGGTCATTGAAAATTTGCTGTTGTTAGCAAATGTCAAAGTCAGACAAGGACCCTGGCACTTGGAGTTGCGTTTGGGGCTACATAATTGGTACAAACTGGGTGCTTTCGTTGCCAATTGGATTCAGTGATGTTGAATGCTTGCGAACATTTGAAATCAGTTTAGTTTACAATTTATCGTATCCCAGTAGCTAGTAAAGGAGCAAGGTTAACTTAATTAGTGACCAAAAACGTGTCTTACAGGCTTCCGTCAAATGTACAAACGTTAATTGATAAGTACTGAATACTGACTGCCATTTCGAAGTTATTGGTATTCGATATTACTCATGTTTCAATATTGCACTTTTGTGAAAGCTCTTATTCTTAATTTTTCTTTAGTTGGGCTCGATTTTTCCTAGGATTTTTCAAGGATGCATTTACTCGTTCGATCGCCCACTCACCAAACAGAAACTCGTAGGAGCACACGTTCAACAATTGTTTGGCAGTGAAGTTGCATTCCACTCGAGTGCCACTCGCTCTGATTGGCATTCTTTGGCCATGTTTAATGTGGACGTGCGAGTGCAAATATGCACTCGAACGTGGACACGGATTCTGACTGATTTGTGTCCGTTCTGACCATGGTAACTCCAATTGTCGGGCAATACAAATGCGAATGGCAAATGCCAATTGCTGATCATACATTTTTAAATTGTAACCGCTGCACTGGGGCCGGATACCCGCTGTCAATACGGCGAGAGAGTGCGAGAGTGCGAATAAATATTTACAGAGTTTCTGCCAGAGTCAGGTTCGGGGCTGTTGGTGCTAGCCCTGTTGGTGCAGCGAATTTATGGCCATCTCCTCCCCATCCCCATCAACAAACAAAATTTCTGCAGTGCCAGGCAAATGCCATCACCGCAGAATAAGCTATAAAAAATTCAAAAATTGAAAACAATTTTTTTCTCTGTTTTTCTTTTGTAATTGCCAACAAAAATATTCACAATCAGTGGGGAAAAGTCTGCAGGGGGCTGGGTGCCTTTATGTGGACCTTTAATTATTGCCATGCCAGCAAAAATTCATTGCATTCCAGTACTTAAGTCGGGCAACAACTGGGGCAACTGTAGGGTATTGCGAGCACTCGCTGATACCTAATAATAGGCTTGAATTATAGAACGAATGAAAAACAGGAGGAAAAATAGGTCGGTCTAACTACCAATCAATCAGTCTTATATTATACATCTTTACGAATACAACATACACTTGTTTGCTAACAGTACAGGGTATCAAAAGTATCAGGCAATGAAGGCTGCCATTGTCAACCCGTGCATTCAATATATTTTTATTTTTTATATGAATATTGCATATACAACAACATGTCTGATCGAATAGATTTCAGTGTATTGATGTTTGAATCTCAATAGTTTTTGAAGTGACTGAGATTTTTCATCGATTTTTCATGAAGATTGATCGGAGAGACTACTGATGGCTGTATATGCAGTAGTCAATCAAAGACGAAAAATGGAGAATTTTGTATATTTTGTCGAGTAAAAGTTTAATTCATTGTAATTGAAATATGTAAAGTTATAAAATCTGTACATCTATATAATCCATCAAATCAAAGTCATAATTGTTTGACCATTAAATTAGCCAAAAGTTGGTGCCAAAATAAGTTTTGAGGGTTGAAACAGTCAGAGAAACAAGCATCAAAATGTACAAATATTTACCCCAAACAGAGAACAAATCTAATGAAGCAACAAACGCAAATAAATAAATGTTAAAAAGGAGGATGAAAAGCAAACCTCAAAGAAAAATGTTTGCATAAAAATGAATGAAACAAATAAATGCGAGTTCTTATTTGTGGCTGTGGCTGCGGCAAAGCCAAACAAAATAATTCATTTTATTGCATTGCAAAGGAGATTTGTGAATAGAAGCCCGACTTGCGGCATCGTTGCTCTGTTCCGGCTTTGTATTTGTGTGGTGCAGTTGCAAGGAAGCAGGGTAGTGGTAGTGTAGAGCAGGGCAGGGTACGGGTACGGCAACCACTTGACTGTGGGATGCCTCACAGCTTATCACTTTATCCTGATTTATGCCTGCTTTATCGCACCACAGAGAACCGCGCGGGGCCCTCGAACCTGGGGAATGTCATAAGCCAAATATTGTTGTGCAAACAATTTACGCCCGACTTCAATGAGGAGGAATTGTGCAGCATCACAAAAGACTCACAGGACATTGCCGTTCTACTCTCCGAACTGCAGGAGTACATGCCACAACATGAGGCATATTTGGGTGAGTACGCGTATGCGCAGGCTCCCTGTTACTTCTGCTGCTGCTGCTGCTGCTGTTGCACTGCCATCGTCGTGCACTTTGATATTTAGCCAAGGCCCGGCGGTAGTGACACTCAGCGGAGACGAGACCGGAGGCCGTTGGGCAAACAAAATTGTATAGCATACAAAAAAGGCCAAAGCGGGGACGTCGACGGCGATGGCGATGGCGACCCAGCCATTAGTGTAAATGTGTTTCTCTGTTTGTCCTGTTGTATTCTGTATTCAGGGACTCACACAGCCTCATTCATTAATCAAACTAAATGCTGGCTACTCTTTCATTTGCTGTTTGCAGAAAGGAACGCAGCCCTGGACACCACTGGACCCTGGCAGGCCAAGAGGCGCCAAAACTATATCTGCAAGAATATGAGCCTACTGTGCTGCGTCTCAAGGCCCAACTATCTCTGAGAGCAGGCCGACAGTGTTTAAGCTCCAGAAATGGTTCCCAAAACACAGCCGCACTCATACTCTACTTATATCAATTACTAAGCTAAGACTAAGATATATACCATATAATACTTACCAATAGAACAGAAGAAGGAGAAGAAACAGAGTCAGAAGAAGTTTCAGAAGTGAGCCAGAAATAAAAGAAGGATCAGAGGAAGGAGTTACCCAATTAGCATTGTACTATAATCAAAGGAAGTGCAAAGGACGCAATGTTTATCTTCGTGTGTATAATCAAAGTTAATTATGCTGCATATACAATATTAATGTAAAACGAATTACAAAAAACGATATAGATATATTCATATATAGAGAATTTCAGCTATTAGAGTTCAGCAAACATTTATGGAGAATACAATTAGCATATAAAGCCAGTTAAGACTTTTTAGGCCTGTAAATGACAGTCACTGTAAACTTACACATTATTTATCATATACTAAAGTTATCTAAATACATAAATCCTTGAGTTAACATTACGATTAGGCTGAGGCTGAGGTCGGGCAGGACTTGGTGCTGGGAGCAAGGCAGTTAGGTTGTAGTTCCATACGAATATGAATGTAGCCTTCGTAATTAAGTTGAAAGCCTCGGCAGGCACGTGCTAAAAAAAAAGCAATAAAACACATTCTTGTTAAATCAAACACTGAAACATACTACTTAGCAAATAGAATTTTATTCGGAATGTCTCTAGGTTTCTGTTTGATCATTTCAGGGTTTTCAAAGCACAGTACCTAAAAAAACAAACAAAAAACAAAAAAACAACAACAACAAACGAGCAACATGTGACCAATGAAAATATAACTAAACAAAGGATGAACAATCCATTTTATTCAATCAAATATTCATACCATTAAATATAATAAAACACAAATCCCGTGGACAGACATAAATAAGCAAACAATAAATTTCAATCAACAAAGTTTTTGTAAATTGAAATGAAACAAAATTAGGTTCCCGCAAAAGTTCAAAATAATCGCAACACGTTTTCTCAAGTAGTCACAAAATGAAATAATATTATGGGTCAATTAGTAGTGTTTTGTGGAGGACTTACAGCAAAGTTCCTCCGTTTTCCGTTTTCCATTTTTCAGGTATTCGCCATATATGTATTTAAGCTGACTTTCCCGCTTCCCCCATGCAAATGTAACGCATTTATTTTCATTAAACTGACTCGACGAAATGCTGCCTGAAATAATAAAATGCAGCAGTCGGTTGCAAATGAATTTATTGCAAGGTCGAAATGAATAATTATGTGTTTATTGTGTGTTCGGTTGCATTGAGAAGGCATTAAAATAGTACCAATTATATTTTGTTTTGCAAATTAAAATATGCTTTTAAAGACCGGATAAACTCGGTTTGATTTTAAAAATTCACGTGCATTTTTGTTCCGTATGTTCTGCATACTTAATGCCAATTAATTGAACGATATAAACTGAACTGCTGGGAGCTGGGCAGATTTCAGCATTATAAATCAATTTTCAGGCCAAAGAAAAACAAAAATCTCTATCGCAAACCGCGCTGCAGCAGACAATGGAATTGTAAAAGTCTGTAAGAATCCCTGAAACACAATGAGACAAGTGCATGGCAAATTTTTGTAAAATGTTTGAGCTCAACAATGGATACAAACATATATATACCTACTTCAACTACTACGAGAAAAAACAGAGTACAGAGAAATTCCATACGTATAAAAAATATAATAATATATATTTATTTATTGATTCGATTCGATTGTAGGCATAAATCAAACACCAAACAAATTTACACGTCTTTATAGAGGATAGAGTTCGATAGAATGTTTATGATATTGATAATTATTTATCTGTATATGAATGTATATTGCTTAGATCGTTGAATTAAGTATTCCATCAAACCAAATAAAGCAACAACTCGTGATTGTTATATGATATTCATATAAGGATTATCTGTATGTATTTACTAAATGTTTGTTCTTGTTGTTTGCAACCAAATGCCATTGAGAAGCAACGCGAAAACTCACACAGAAACACTAGCAACAAATAAAAACCGAAAAACAAAACTGGGTACCAATCAAATATAAATAAAGCTATTTTTAGAGAAACAAAAACATAGAAGGTTTTCTTTACTCTTTACTTTCCGTTTCCTTTAAGCCTTGAACAAATCGAGGAAAGACTGCTGTTAGCAGCAGCCCTTCTCTGGGGCGAAAAGCGTTAAATTGCGGGCCAACGTGTAACGAAAAATTTATTATACTTCATAAAAGAGCGATTAATGTTTATAGATGTGATTTTATCACGAAAACCCATGCCACGATATAAGGGTATACGAGTAAGTATTAAAACATGGGGATTTTGATGGTGGGAATGGGTGTTACCACTTTCAGAGCACTTTCAGGGTATTCCGTTTCAGACGGTTTGTTTAAATTGGTTGATTTATTTATTTTATATATTCTAAATAGGTGAAGCTTGCTTAAAAATGTTATTAAAGAGGTTAAATCACCTTTTTCCCCAAAGAATCAAATTATTCTCACCTCAATAAATTCGACCATTTTCTTTTCGTTTTTATTGTTCCACGTAATCCTTATATACTCTTCTATATGTATTCCCATCACATCAGCTGTATAAAATGGCTAAGCTAAAATACTTCAGGGCCTGCCAGGCAGGCTACGTGCCAAGGCATTAAGGGCCAGCCAACGTGTTCGACAATAGATACGTCTTAATCAATCTTAAACTGATGTCAGCTTCCTAAGAAGCCTTCTTCGTGTTTATTTTAAACGCACTTTCAGGCAGCTTCAGATAAGCTCAGTACTCGCGGAGAGTACACAGATGTAGAGGGAGCTCGGTTTAAAAGTTGCAGCCAGGAGCCAGGAGGCAGGACACCGGCAAATGCAAATTGCATGGTCACGTAGGTACGGCGTCAAGAACTCTATGTAAATTAGTTGAAAAAGTTGTACGAAAGCGTGCTTGCGATTGCCTTTTGATGTGGTTACTGGTGTGGGATCGGGGCCTTGGGGGATGGGTTTGGGTTTGGTTGAAACAAGCCTACAAACTCGACCTCCATCGACTACGTGCCGCCCTTTCCAAAATGCTTCATCACCGCACACACTTCGACACCTTCGTCGTTTCGATGGCATACCTGTGGTTGCGACTCCTACAGTGGCTCTGGCTGCCACAGCAACAGCGACGCGATACGGCTTATCTTTCAGTCAGACGTGAGGTGTTAATAGATTTACGTGGCTGACGTGCGTCCGTGTGGCACCAGCATTGAGCAATGTACTTGCCACAATTCAAGTCCCAGTTCTCGTACTCGAGCGCTCTGCTGAGGACTGAGGACTGCCTGCGGCTCCCAATGACAATGGGGCACGCATGCCATGCCATACCACTTGCGCCTCATTATGCCCCACAATGAAATGAAAATAAAAAGTAAAACAGCCGAAAATAAGGAAGAGAAAGATTTGCAATTCAAAGTAAAAAGAAAAGAAAGAAGGGAAAACAAAGAAAGTTAAAACAGCAGAAATACAACAGATGATGGCGTCAAAAGTTGGCTAAGCAAAACGGAAGTTGACATTATTTTTATTTTCCCTCGTTTTTTATTTCTCTTTTTGGAAGTCTGTGGGGCACAAGGGTTCAGTGGAGTGTAGGTGACTGGCCAGCATACAAGTTGCTCCAAGCTCCTACTGTGAATATATATAGTATATATCTCCCTCTATATATATATATATATGTATATATGTATTTATGTGCGCTCACAACCAAAATAAATGCCAACAAGGATAATTCTGCTCTAATCCGATTTAGTGCGTTACCCGACGGCGGCTTCTGGCTGAACCTGGACCCTCCCAAAACCCTCTTGATTATGTGCCGCTTTGGTCCTTCCTCTGCAGAGTCCTGGCTTCAGTCAAACAATGCCCTCCCTGGCCAATGTCCTGGGCACTTAAGAGCCAGCTGATGCTGGTTAGCTGGCCAGCGAAATGGTTTCCATACAATGGGGCACGTCTTTGTGAGTTTGTTCAGCTTAAATCTTGGTAAGCCCCGCAAAGGCGTAGTACAAAAGAGTTCTGTAAAACTACTTCATCAAACATTATTGAGTTGTAAGTTGTACAAATTCTAGAAGTCAAGAAAGTGCTTTCGTTATGTGTTAGCTTTTATTTTCATTTATTACATGGTTAATTTGCACATAAACTCTGATTGAAATGTTTTGAAAGATCTCTTCCAGAGATATGTTCATCTTTCTGTGCGAATATTTCAGGGAATATTTTCTGTGTTTTCTTTTCGATGGAAATGTTTTTCCTTTTGTTCTCCGAGTTAATCTAAATTTTTCAGTTTTCTAGTCCTATTTAAACCACAACATTTTAACCACGTCTCTCTATAATTCCACCCACTGTTCATCCTTCTATGTTTTCTGTGTTTTCCCCTGAACATTTGTATGTGAGGACCCTCTGTCTCTGTGATTGGTGGGTCGGCGTTGCCTTCTCCAACAAACTCCTGACTTTTTAATGTTGTTTGATGCGTCTCGTGGCGGTCCACTTTTTTTGTAGCTGTCGTTTCGGTATTCCCTTTCATTGTTTTTGTTCGCTTAAAAATTAAAAACATAATTTTCATGTAGCCATTCGCCAGCTCTTTGCATAATTGAATACCATGGTCGACCAGAATGACAGTGCAGTCCCCAGTCTCACTTCCAGACCACGAGCTAACTTATTGACTGGGAGTTTGAGTCTGTCCGTGTCTGTGTCTGTGCGTGTGGGCTGCGGCTTTTGTGTGCTTCAGTGGACGGATCTGGGGGCCCCAGCCAACTGCGGTCTTTAAGACAAAACGCCGAGGCTATTGTACAAATAAGCACAGCCAAATCTGTCTCAGACGGCTGCAATTGCTCAGAGTAGTAGCCCATCGAACTGGGGCGAATAAAATGAGAATGAAAATCGAGCGCTGACCCCAGTTTTCCACCAGTCTGCGCCTCATCATATGCTATCTTATCCGAGTACATAAATCGAGAGTTCGACAGCGACTTAAAGCTGAAATCGACTTAGGAATTTAATGAGAGTGGAGGACGGGCTTCCGGTAATGCCAAAAGGGCACACGTGTCCTATACGCAATAAAACTCAAGCGATAGCTAATCATCGGGGAGGAGGATTGATTACGGAAACTCTTAAAGTCATTAAATAAAGTACACGTTTTTGGAGAGGTAAGCTCCATAATCTTTGTAAAAAAATATGTTTAAATATAAAATATCCAGTCTTTTTAGAATCAGTACACTAAAATCTAGCAGGGCTTTTGCTTGACACACTTTCCTTTGCCTTTGGATGGCTGTCTCCTGTCTTGAGGAACGCGCATCACCGGGATGCCTCCGAATCAGTTTGGAAAAGCTAAAACCATTTCACTTTGCGCCCGAAAATGCCACAGTTCAGTTTTGTTCTTGGCTTCTTCCCCGCTTAGAAATGCACAAAGGAATTCCCCAGCAGCAGAGCCCACTCAAGGGGAGAGTGGCTGGGAAGTTAAAAATGCATTCGTGCTGCTCCTTTTGTGAGTTTTGTGAATTGCATGCGATAAACTTTATAATTCAATTGTGGTTCTGTGCCTCATGTCGTGTTTCAAAGCCCGCGCGCACCCATGCTCATACCCGTACAGAACGTGTGGGAAATTCGAAATTCGTTATTTTAATTCGGAATTAAAGCACTTGTAGCTCAACCACAAAAACCACCAACTTAATTCGGCCAGGTTGTTGGGTGGTGCATCAAACCAGAGCAGTTTCAAGCACATATCCGAGTATGTGCGTGTTCTGTGGAATCAACAAATAAATAACAGTACGTACACTTGTACACTCAATGGGCAACCAAATATTCCACCTGACATTCTTAGGTCAGGTTGAGGTTGGGGTGACCCCACATTATTAGTATGTCAATTGTAATTAAGCCCTGCTCTTCACCTGTCATATGTATCTTAGTGACATTCCTTCGGCATTGAGTATTGGTGTACATTAGGAGATCATAATTAATGCGCTTATGTGTCTAGGTAGGAAAGCAATTAGGAGACAGAAGGAACATTCAAAACGATTGTATCTAACGATTATATGAAGGTACAATATTACTTAGCTTAGAATTCCTAGAGTTACGGAATAAAAAGTATATTCTGATTTTCATTCTCTTCAATCATCTACTTATTATTCTTATCAATTGATATATGCTTACAAAAATATTAAAGCTATTCGAATCAAAAATAATTTGTTAAAAATAACGACTAATTATTTGTTTAATAAAGTTTAATTCTAGACTACTGTCCACTAGATGGCCATAGACCACAGGGTGACGCATGTTACCTATTTCAGCAGGTACGTCAACCGTTAAAGCTTGAGTGTACTAAGCTTTCGGTTGGGTTTGTGCATTGGCTAAACGAGCGCTTTTTTAGCTAATAGCTTTTATCCGTTGGTAAATTTGAAACAGTGCAAATCTTACCGAAAAAAAAGATTAATGGACACCGGTCTTGCTTTTAATTGCCCAAATTATTTTCGAAAACATTTTTTTGAGAAAATGTTCATATTCCTGTTTATGGGTATTTTATCCCATCCCATAACATTTAAACATGTGTGATTGAAACGGACACAAAATTGTATCCCATCTGACTTGGTTTTTTTTATATAAGAAATATCATTGACTTAGACGAGTATTTCACGTATTTAAAAAGCATATTGTATTTACTCTGGCTATGCGATAATTATTCCCTCCAAAACTCATTTCGCTCAGAATTTACATATTCTCCCACAAAAGTTCCTATGCAATGTTACACCCCACATATTTGCACAGCTGGGGTGCGGTTAATACCTCCGAGGCCCCAACCGCACACTTAAATACACTCAGGTACAAGTTCAAACACCTGCTAAAGTTCAAAACACCAACAGCAACAGTACAAACAAACAAACAAATGAGGGCTAAATAAGGGAAAAATATGAAGAAAAAAGAATCTCGTGCCCAATGCGCCGGCACATGCTAACTCTAAAATTTCAATGCGGAACATTAACCCAAGGCTGTCGCCCCCTACTCGCCACGCCTTCTCGTTCCTGGCAAAAGTTCCAAGGACCATGGTCACTCGGATGTCTGCCTGAACTTTGAGCATTCACTTGGGGAGGCATCATCGTCTAAGCCAATTGCAATGTTGTCAAGGATGGCGATGACTCATTCATGTAATGGGGGTCGTTTAATATAAAGATTTCATATATTTTGGATGCATATTGTGATACACTCCTGAAAGTATTCAATTCAACATAAATATCTACAGACCCCCCTTGAGCCGCTGATTAAATCGGCGCTCGACACGCCACTGGTAGGCTCGTTTTTATGCCTTTTACGAAGGAGAAAAGAGTTTATGCGACCAGGAAGTTGCTCGTAATTCTGTTTCCGCTTGATTTACAAATATTTGTATGGCAAAACATTTTTCAACATTTCTGCGGGCGAGTATAAAAAAGAATGAATAGCAAATGCCAAATAAAACAAAAACAAATCAAAAACAAATTCATAAAAAAGTTGTTGAACTGTTTCTGGGAAAACTATTTTTGTGGTCAGTTGGCTCCGTTCAACGAGAGATGTTGGCGATTGAATCTCATTGATGGGTTAAAGGATGGTGCGAAAGAAATTTTGGTAAAGTTTCAAATGTCAGAGAAAATATGGCAGAATATTCAGTATAACCTTAAAACCCCCATTCACTTTCCGACAAATACTTTCATTACCTTCCTTATAGATAGTTTGTCTATGTAGATATTTAAGTGCACCTTCTAGTCTGTAAATAACAGCCTCGAGAGGCAAATATACTGACTGTTTGCAGTTGAAAATTAAGTCAAATTTCTCTTTGTAAATTTTAATAATAATTCTGCCAATAAAAAGGTAGGTAGACACAGAAATGACACTGAGAAATCCGAAGAGAGAGCAATGGAGAAACAAACCATTTCTGTCGATGGGCGACCCTGGCATCCGTTTGTGCCCTTCCACCCACTCGTCCTTGCAGTTGTGTAAACGAATAATGGAACAACGGCTTATGGCTCGGTTTAGAGTGTATTTGTTTTTCAGTTGTCTGCCGGCAGGTCCATTAGAACCGAAAGTTGCAAACAGGTAACAGGTGGCCCAAATAGACCCGGCTACGACTACGGCTAGCTACATTTAGTACTTACTTCGGTTTCGGCATTATCATTGTTTTTAGCAGTTTACTTTGGCTCCAGCGTCGGAGGTCATAATGTATGCTACACTATTTGCCCAGAGCCAACAAGGACGAAGGTACCATGTGGGTGTTTTGCTTCTATTCGTATAGGGTATTCTTTCAAAGGAATAGTTTGTTGTTTTGATGGGGGGTTCGTAATGAATATGGGAGAGTGAAGATTATAAGAGTAAATTAAATAAATGATTATTTAATCAGCAATTCCTTTAAGCTGTAACACCTGTAGGGTGCCATTGGAAGCCCTCGACTGAAACCTGAAATGTTGGCCATTCTCAAAGTCATCCTGTAAGTGTATTTAAGATTTGTTGTCTCCCAGATATCTTTATTTCCTTTGCAGCCATTTGTTTAGTTTAGTTTATAGTCTGTTTTGGGGTAAGTTTCCCTAGTTCTGTCTGGAACGACAAGGAAGTGCAGTCATTGGACTGCCAGCTTGTCTGCTTATTTGCTTATTTGTTTGCGCCATCCTTGTGTCGTCGTTTGACTTTCTGGTTCCTGTCTGCAGTGGGGAGGAGTTTTATGAGCGCCCTTTATGAGTTGGTTACTGGCAAATGACAGGCCAGTTGTAGTTTTCAAGTTGACAGTGGGAAAGTTTTATAATTTGCATGTCAGTCTGGCAAAATACTTTGGCGGACCATTAATAATCAAAGCTCGTGAACCACTGACAGCCACTGCCTGTTGCTCCATCTGCACCTGCATGCTGCTCAGGCATTCATCATTCCGCCGAGTGGAGTCGAGCGGAGTCGAGTCCTAGGGTGCTGCAGTCCTTTGACAGGCGAAATGCATTTGCAGCGCTCACTCAAACGCATTAATCACCCGCAAAATTCGACGCTCCGCTCGTTTGATGGCAACAAATCTTGCGCAAATTTACGCAAACATTGGCGCCTGGCAACCCCAGCTCCAGATCTGGCTTGGGGCTTGGGTTTGGGTTCGGCTTGCACAAATGCCAACGCCAGCGGCTCACAAATCAGTTGCTACTCATCGTTATCGTGCAGGTCCTGGTCCCCATCCTGTTCACCATTTTGGTCTCCATGCTGCTCTGCATTCTGGTTCCTCATCGAAGTGGCTGCAATCTGGTTACTTGGCTTCCGTCTCGGCAGCTGCTCATTATGTGCGCCAGTTGCCTCGGTTCCAGCACACAAATCTCCCTAAAGTAATTTACCATCAAATGTTGGTGGTGCTGTTGCTGCTGCAAAGTGCACTCTGCTATTTTTCAAATCGCAAAACCCAGACAACAACAGGAACAGAAGGAGACGGCTGCTTCTGGCCCGGGTCTGACTTCTGGCTTGAAGATGAAACTGAAATTGAATTGCGATTGATATTGATTGGCTGCGTGCTTGAGCGACAACTCGGCTAAAATCATGTGCAGCCAGGCAGGGATTTCCAGACCATCACAAGCGTCTTGTAACTTTCGCTTATTGTTGTTTCTTAGCTTTCTATATCGTATATATGTGCTTATATATATATGACATTATGAGCAGCCCAAAAGAATCTATGGCCAGATCTCCATCTCCGTCTTCCGTTGCCCCCTGAAGCGCGCAATTCCTGGCTGCATCTTTGGGTTTGGTTTTTTCGAGTGTGGCCTGGCTTGAAATCGAATTTGGAGTCCCTCAGCTCCGCTCGATCCGCTCGGATGCAGTCCGCTGTATATCCATCTATAGCTTGTGTATTGTTTAGTCAAGTGCAGCTGCTCGTGCAACTTGTTTATGTGCCGGGCAAATATAGTTTCGATGGGGCCATGAGTGCGAGTATGAGTGTGCGAGTTATATGGAAGCCCTGTCAAGACATTTTTGCTTGCAATTTAATATAGCTCAACTGCAATTGGCAGAATTAACTGGGAAATTTCTCAATTTCCTGTGTGCCACGCAGAGGGGACAGGGATTTCGATTCGAACCTAACTGTGCTCACAGTGGGTGAAGGTGATAATTATGCTTGATTAATATGTGCGGCCTGCAACTGTGCAACTGTGCAACTGTTTTGAGAACCTTGCTTTCGCCTTTCAGAGCTGCCCATCTAAGATGTGTGTCTGTTATTCAAAACAATCTCCATTCGCCCATTTGTACTCTCTGTAATAACTCCCCTGTCAGTAAATATGCTATTTTGTAGTAATTAAATAGTACAAATCAGAGCGAGCACACTGTGGCAGGATTGCTTGCGGAAGCAATCAAACAAACGCAGTAACAAGGATTGCATTAGGATGCATACAAAAGCACTCCAGGACATCAGGAGACCACAAAAGGTGCACAGGCGAACAGGTGCCAAGAGTGCAAGAACTAGGAGAAGGAGCAGGAGCAGAACTTTCTGCTGCTACAATAAACAGAAAAGCAACCAACAATGGCAGTTCCTGCCAGAACAGAACAGGAGAGGGAGAAGGATCCATGCAGGAGTCGTGGAGGAAAAGTGGGAGCATACGTGGGAGCCATAGCGGATATCCTTGCGGCACTAAAAATATTTTCTACCAAATTTACAATATGAAGTGGCTTCAAGGTGCTTGTTCGTATGGTATGTATCGTGTGTTGCCTTGCCACTACATTCACATTCACATGGACAAAGACACATTCAAAGAACCCATACACACACACATGCACCCACTTGTATAGAAATGTTGCACTTCATTGCGTTGACAGAAACAAACGTGGTAGAGTCAGAACAGCATATGGAAGTTCCTCCTGCTCCACTCCTCGGTGTTCGGTGCTCAGTTCCGGCTCTGTGGGAGCTCCAGCTGTTGCCTTTGCTGTTGACACTGAGTGCATTTCAAACATAATTTTCAATTTTCATGCATGTTTTGGCATTTGCTCGTGGTGTCGCCGGGTGCGAAATTGTTTCTCCGCTGCTACAATACTCATGACACTCTTTGATTTGCTTAATGGCCGCTTAGTGATTCTGCAGTGGGCACTGCACAGCTAGCGGGAAGGGTAATTTTCATTGGAAAAGCTCTGGATTTGAGCGCACTCACCACTTAAAGGGCTTAAAGTATCAATGGAGATTTTCCCTGCCTGCATATACATATGTAAAGGATGATAATGGATACTTTTTCGATATGGTATATATATATATTTCGAATATATTCATGTGTATGCTCTGTTGCTTGTCTGTCAATCGCTTTATGCTGGAATATTTGAAGCGTATAAAGCGTGTTGTTTGTCACAGACTTTGAGGAGGAAAATAAAAGAGTATTTGTACTTTAAAAACACTTATGACCATAACATAACCATTGAAATCAATATAATTAATAATTCTGTATGATTTACATATTTTAATGGCTTTTTAAAACAATTTTAAATATGGTAATCAGAAATTCTTGATTGAAATTAAGTTGCAGGACGTTTCATCATAACAATGGCTTTTGTGTTATTTTAAGTGGATTTGGGTCAGGAAAAAGAACAATAGGTGTTATGTGTAAGGCAGTAAATGCATTAAGCCCTCGCCTACATCCCGAGTAAAATCCCAGAGATGGGGATTTCTAGGTTTATCTCCTTGTTTAGTGATTTCTTGGGTCAATCAGTCATTCAAACAAACGTGCCCATAGACTTATATTTGTAAAAATACATAAATTAATTTTCAAAAATGTATTCCTATATTCACTTCAATTTTTCACTTTTCCCTTTCACGCAATTAAATAGCTTAAAATAACATGATGTTTTTAATCATTTAAAATGTAATTTGCATTCAATTGGAACCGCTCAAACGGCGTAAACGAGCAATTTTTGTAATGTGGTTAAAATCATTTGGCTAAGAGAATTAAATTGCCGCGCCTCTCTCCGTGTGTGTGTGTGTGTGGTTATGTGTGCGGATGGCAAGCGAAGCATTTGATATGCGCTTTGAGACCGAAGCACAAAACGCTTAAAAGCTGTTTAAAATGTGCACACAGGAATACACATGGTGTAAGCCCAGCCCCATGCACATATACCAACTCGTATACGAGTATAGCGACTGTTAAAGTTGGAGTCAAAGGGGAAGCGTACCGCCCACTCGAATAACAATGGCAGCAGTAACGACATCATCCTGCCAGCAAGGAATTGGACGGGCTTTAGCTTTGGGCCTGCCACGGAATAGTCCTGGACTACGCTGCACTCCTCTCTTCTCCACACCGCTCTGTTCTATGTTCTCTGTTCCCCAAGGCAGCATAATTAATTGCGGTAATTAGTGTGTTGGCAACAAACAGCAAACACACGAAAAACATTCAACAACAGCGGCAGCAAGAGCAACACGGACTCAGCTCACAAGAGGGCCGGCAAAAGTAGCAAAACCAGCTAAAAGGAGTCTAGAGGAGCCGGTAACAGGATTTCAATGCAGTGGGCTCATTTACTTTATAGAAGATTTGTGGGGCCCCCCACTTCTGGCATATTAGTTAGTTCTCGAGAAAGTTTTATTTACGACTGTGCGGAGGGCGGAGGGTGGCTTACAGTCGGATAAGAAACAGCGTATTCCACGACTCTTGACTGTTCACTGCTGAAGGCCCATGGCGCTAATTTAGCCAGCCGCCGCGGCGCATTGCTGCGGCATCATTAGAAAGAGAAAAATGATTTTTATTGCTAAACAAACAGACAAACAGAAAAACAGGCTAAAGCCGGGTCAGAGGGACAAATACTCGTACTTCAAGCAAATCTCAGTAGCTAATAAGCAGAAGCAGAAGCAGTAAAAGTGTAGAAAGCAAAAAGGAGAACCGTCTTCCGAGGATGTAGAGTCCCAGTCCGGGGGCTGTTGCTCCAGCTCGGAGTTGTACTCGGGGACTTTTTGTTATTCGCTTTAATTGGTCACTTGGCGCGCGCAGAGAAAAACAATTTAATTTTCCCCATTTTCTTATTATCTCGATGTAGCACTCCAGCTCGAGAGATTTCTCCTAGTTTTCCGTCTGTGCAGGGACTTTTCTTGCACGCGGGAGAGTCCTGTCCCGTCCAGCCCCGTCTCCACGACGGCTTCGGGGCAGCAACGTTTATGTAATTAAGCGTTGCATACTTTTCCGCGCTAGCTGCTCTGGAAAAGCGGAGCTGCTGCTACTGTTGTGCCCTCAAAGGCGGCCAGGGCACTGGGGCGTGGCAACGTCTGTTGTGTGTTATTACCACCGCAGTCATTAAATCTTTTGTGTGTAATTAAAAAATTACAATTTAATGCCTGGCGCTCATTTATTGACACGGCGAGGGGCATCCGACCAGAGGAGGGTCATTCCGACACAAGGACTTAACCAGTGGAAAATCTGGAAAAGCGTGTGGAACATGAGGCAGTGAACGTAATTCTTAACAGCGGAAGTCAGCCGGATTACAGTCCTATTTGAGAGCATATGTATGTTTCTTCATTAAGGCTTATGATAATTTATTTGATGTATTTTTGAATCCTTTAAAATCAAAATACAGAACTTTTTCTTTTCTGGATTTTAACTCACCAAAACACTGCGAGGGGAGCTCACAAAGCACTGGGCAAATACCTGTGGCCGGGGTGCTGGACGGAGTACAGCACATCCAGACCAGGGCACGAATTGCGGAGAAAATTAAATATGATTGGCTGGCTGAGAAAACTAAGCTTTTTATGGCTGGGGATGTTGACTGCAGATAAGGACTCCAAAAAATCAAGAGTTAAGATATTAATTGAAGTATTATTTAGTCATTTACTTTATTGAACTCTTCCTTTTAGTTTAGCAAGTCGCTCCCTCCGGTGGCCAGGAATACCTCTTACGTGCCAGCGGACACCGACATGCCCACCAGAGTTTACCAGCGGCTTCTGGTTTTCCGGTTCATATGAGTGTGTGTGCGCTCGATGACGGCTGTCCACTCCTGGCACCGAAACAGCTGACATAGCCAACTCCCCGTCGGCACCTGCGCACTGAGCAGTGCCTCGGGACATAATTACTGTCGCGCGAAGCTGTGGCCTTTGGCCTGGTCGACCTTTGGGTCCGACTTCTCGGGAAGTCCAAGGGATGTGCTCCTGACTGGACTGTGGCGCACACTGGCTGTCCTGCTGCTTGATGCCGCTTCTGTGTCGCTGAATCTACAATGTAGCGTCCCATCCACTGCAGCAGGTACCAGAGATCGACGGCCGCGTCGTATCCGATTTCCCCCCGCCAGACGGAGTCCTATCCAAACATTACCGAGGCGTATCCGAGACAGACCGAGTCCTATCCCAGCCAGACAGAATCGTATCCCAGCAGGACAGAAGCGCACCCATTGCAGGATCCGAACCTAACAGGCCATCGTTATTCTTCGACCTGGCCATCGATAATAAGGACCATGGTCAAGGTCACCAAGGAAGGCGCTACGCGGGATACTACACTCTAGGTATATATATATATATATATCTTAAGCTAAGTTTTGATGAATAAAACTATTGAAAAATCATCCTTGCTGTATCCTTTATCGGGGAAAATAAACCGATTTAAAAAAGGCGTGGCACGCCCACATCGGTTCACAAAAAAGGAGCAAACTAAATATTTTTGATTTTGGAAAATGTTCTTGATCCTTGTAATAATGTAACCATCATGAATTTTTGTAAAAATCGTAAATCTCCCCATTACGGGAAGACATGCCACTCCCCGATCGGCCCATAAATAGCCCAGATATAGCCTCAGAAGGATCCAGGATTTGAATGATATGCAATCCTAATTTTCAGAAGGCTATATCTCAGATAAATAGGGCCAGATCGATGAAGGACCAACTCTGCCAGGATCGTGACGATCCAAACTGTCGAACGGCATCGTTACATCATGATTTTTTGCGAAAATCGTGAAAAAATGTTTGTCCTTTTTTCCGATGGCAGTCGATTGGCAGGACTTTCCCCATTACGGAAAGACATGCCACTCCCCGATCGGCCCATAAATAGCCCAGATATAGCCTCAGAAGAATCCAGGATTTGAATGATATGCAATCCTAATCTTCAGAAGGCTATATCTCAGATAAACAGGGCCAGATCGATGAAGGACCAACTCTGCCAGGATCGTGACGATCCAAACGGTCGAACGGCATCAAAATCTCGACTACGAAAATGAGGCCGATTTTTGTCAAATTTAATGATGGTTACATCATGATTTTTTGCGAAAATCGTGAATAATTGTAAGTCCTTTTGTCCGATGGCAGTCGATTGGCAGGACTTTCCCCATTACGGAAAGACATGCCACTCCCCGATCGGCCCATAAATAGCCCAGATATAGCCTCAGAAGAAACCAGGATTTTAATGATATGCAATCCTAATCTTCAGAAGGCTATATCTCAGATAAATAGGGCCAAATCGATGAAGGACCAACTCTGCCAGGATCGTACGATCCAACCTGTCGAACGACATCAAAATCTCGACTACGAAAATGAGGCCGATTTTTGTCAAATTTAATGATGGTTACATCATGATTTTTTGCGAAAATCGTGAATAATTGTAAGTCCTTTTGTCCGATGGCAGTCGATTGGCAGGACTTTCCCCATTACGGAAAGACATGCCACTCCCCGATCGGCAAATAAATAGCCCAGATATAGCCTCAGAAGGATCCAGGATTTGAATGATATGCAATCCTAATCTTCAGAAGGCTATATCTCAGATAAATAGGGCCAGATCGATGAAGGACCAACTCTGCCAGGATCGTGACGATCCAAACGGTCGAACGGCATCAAAATCTCGACTACGAAAATGAGGCCGATTTTTGTCAAATTTAATGATGGTTACATCATGATTTTTTGCGAAAATCGTGAAAAAATGTTTGTCCTTTTTTCCGATGGCAGTCGATTGGCAGGACTTTCCCCATTACGGAAAGACATGCCACTCTCCGATCGGCAAATAAATAGCAAAGATATAGCGTACTGAAGAATCCAGGATTTGAATGATATGCAATCCTAATCTTCAGAAGGCTATATCTCAGATAAACAGGGCCAGATCGATGAGGGACCAACTCTGCCAGGATCGTGACGATCCAAACTGTCGAACGGCATCAAAATCTCGACTACGAAAATGAGGCCGATTTTTGTCAAATTTAATGATGGTTACATCATGATTTTTTGCGAAAATCGTGAATAATTGTAAGTCCTTTTGTCCGATGGCAGTCGATTGGCAGGACTTTCCCCATTACGGAAAGACATGCCACTCCCCGATCGGCAAATAAATAGCCCAGATATAGCCTCAGAAGGATCCAGGATTTGAATGATATGCAATCCTAATCTTCAGAAGGCTATATCTCAGATAAATAGGGCCAGATCGATGAAGGACCAACTCTGCCAGGATCGTGACGATCCAAACTGTCGAACGGCATCAAAATCTCGACTACGAAAATGAGGCCGATTTTTGTCAAATTTAATGATGGTTACATCATGATTTTTTGCGAAAATCGTGAAAAAATGTTTGTCCTTTTTTCCGATGGCAGTCGATTGGCAGGACTTTCCCCATTACGGAAAGACATGCCACTCCCCGATCGGCACATAAATAGCCCAGATATAGCGTACTGAAGAATCCAGGATTTGAATGATATGCAATCCTAATCTTCAGAAGGCTATATCTCAGATAAACAGGGCCAGATCGATGAGGGACCAACTCTGCCAGGATCGTGACGATCCAAACTGTCGAACGGCATCAAAATCTCGACTACGAAAATGAGGCCGATTTTTGTCAAATTTAATGATGGTTACATCATGATTTTTTGCGAAAATCGTGAAAAAATGTATGTCCTTTTTTCCGATGGCAGTCGATTGGCAGGACTCTCCCCATTACGAAAAGACATGCCACTCCCCGATCGGCCGATAAATAGCCCAGATATAGCCTCAGAAGAAACCAGGATTTTAATGATATGCAATCCTAATCTTCAGAAGGCTATATCTCAGATAAATAGGGCCAAATCGATGAAGGACCAACTCTGCCAGGATCGTGACGATCCAACCTGTCGAACGACATCAAAATCTCGACTACGAAAATGAGGCCGATTTTTGTCAAATTTAATGATGGTTACATCATGATTTTTTGCGAAAATCGTGAATAATTGTAAGTCCTTTTGTCCGATGGCAGTCGATTGGCAGGACTTTCCCCATTACGGAAAGACATGCCACTCCCCGATCGGCAAATAAATAGCCCAGATATAGCCTCAGAAGAAACCAGGATTTTAATGATATGCAATCCTAATCTTCAGAAGGCTATATCTCAGATAAATAGGGCCAAATCGATGAAGGACCAACTCTGCCAGGATCGTACGATCCAACCTGTCGAACGACATCAAAATCTCGACTACGAAAATGAGGCCGATTTTTGTCAAATTTAATGATGGTTACATCATGATTTTTTGCGAAAATCGTGAAAAAATGTTTGTCCTTTTTTCCGATGGCAGTCGATTGGCAGGACTTTCCCCATTACGGAAAGACATGCCACTCCCCGATCGGCAAATAAATAGCAAAGATATAGCGTACTGAAGAATCCAGGATTTGAATGATATGCAATCCTAATCTTCAGAAGGCTATATCTCAGATAAACAGGGCCAGATCGATGAGGGACCAACTCTGCCAGGATCGTGACGATCCAAACTGTCGAACGGCATCAAAATCTCGACTACGAAAATGAGGCCGATTTTTGTCAAATTTAATGATGGTTACATCATGATTTTTTGCGAAAATCGTGAAAAAATGTTTGTCCTTTTTTCCGATGGCAGTCGATTGGCAGGACTTTCCCCATTACGGAAAGACATGCCACTCCCCGATCGGCACATAAATAGCCCAGATATAGCGTACTGAAGAATCCAGGATTTGAATGATATGCAATCCTAATCTTCAGAAGGCTATATCTCAGATAAACAGGGCCAGATCGATGAGGGACCAACTCTGCCAGGATCGTGACGATCCAAACTGTCGAACGGCATCAAAATCTCGACTACGAAAATGAGGCCGATTTTTGTCAAATTTAATGATGGTTACATCATGATTTTTTGCGAAAATCGTGAATAATTGTAAGTCCTTTTGTCCGATGGCAGTCGATTGGCAGGACTTTCCCCATTACGGAAAGACATGCCACTCCCCGATCGGCAAATAAATAGCCCAGATATAGCCTCAGAAGAAACCAGGATTTTAATGATATGCAATCCTAATCTTCAGAAGGCTATATCTCAGATAAATAGGGCCAAATCGATGAAGGACCAACTCTGCCAGGATCGTACGATCCAACCTGTCGAACGACATCAAAATCTCGACTACGAAAATGAGGCCGATTTTTGTCAAATTTAATGATGGTTACATCATGATTTTTTGCGAAAATCGTGAAAAAATGTATGTCCTTTTTTCCGATGGCAGTCGATTGGCAGGACTCTCCCCATTACGAAAAGACATGCCACTCCCCGATCGGCCGATAAATAGCCCAGATATAGCCTCAGAAGAAACCAGGATTTTAATGATATGCAATCCTAATCTTCAGAAGGCTATATCTCAGATAAATAGGGCCAAATCGATGAAGGACCAACTCTGCCAGGATCGTGACGATCCAACCTGTCGAACGACATCAAAATCTCGACTACGAAAATGAGGCCGATTTTTGTCAAATTTAATGATGGTTACATCATGATTTTTTGCGAAAATCGTGAATAATTGTAAGTCCTTTTGTCCGATGGCAGTCGATTGGCAGGACTTTCCCCATTACGGAAAGACATGCCACTCCCCGATCGGCAAATAAATAGCCCAGATATAGCCTCAGAAGGATCCAGGATTTGAATGATATGCAATCCTAATCTTCAGAAGGCTATATCTCAGATAAATAGGGCCAGATCGATGAAGGACCAACTCTGCCAGGATCGTGACGATCCAAACGGTCGAACGGCATCAAAATCTCGACTACGAAAATGAGGCCGATTTTTGTCAAATTTAATGATGGTTACATCATGATTTTTTGCGAAAATCGTGAAAAAATGTTTGTCCTTTTTTCCGATGGCAGTCGATTGGCAGGACTTTCCCCATTACGGAAAGACATGCCACTCCCCGATCGGCCGATAAATAGCCCAGATATAGCCTCAGAAGAAACCAGGATTTTAATGATATGCAATCCTAATCTTCAGAAGGCTATATCTCAGATAAATAGGGCCAAATCGATGAAGGACCAACTCTGCCAGGATCGTGACGATCCAACCTGTCGAACGACATCAAAATCTCGACTACGAAAATGAGGCCGATTTTTGTCAAATTTAATGATGGTTACATCATGATTTTTTGCGAAAATCGTGAATAATTGTAAGTCCTTTTGTCCGATGGCAGTCGATTGGCAGGACTTTCCCCATTACGGAAAGACATGCCACTCCCCGATCGGCAAATAAATAGCCCAGATATAGCCTCAGAAGGATCCAGGATTTGAATGATATGCAATCCTAATCTTCAGAAGGCTATATCTCAGATAAATAGGGCCAGATCGATGAAGGACCAACTCTGCCAGGATCGTGACGATCCAAACGGTCGAACGGCATCAAAATCTCGACTACGAAAATGAGGCCGATTTTTGTCAAATTTAATGATGGTTACATCATGATTTTTTGCGAAAATCGTGAATAATTGTAAGTCCTTTTTTCCGATGGCAGTCGATTGGCAGGACTCTCCCCATTACGAAAAGACATGCCACTCCCCGATCGGCCGATAAATAGCCCAGATATAGCCTCAGAAGAAACCAGGATTTTAATGATATGCAATCCTAATCTTCAGAAGGCTATATCTCAGATAAATAGGGCCAAATCGATGAAGGACCAACTCTGCCAGGATCGTGACGATCCAACCTGTCGAACGACATCAAAATCTCGACTACGAAAATGAGGCCGATTTTTGTCAAATTTAATGATGGTTACATCATGATTTTTTGCGAAAATCGTGAATAATTGTAAGTCCTTTTGTCCGATGGCAGTCGATTGGCAGGACTTTCCCCATTACGGAAAGACATGCCACTCCCCGATCGGCAAATAAATAGCCCAGATATAGCCTCAGAAGGATCCAGGATTTGAATGATATGCAATCCTAATCTTCAGAAGGCTATATCTCAGATAAATAGGGCCAGATCGATGAAGGACCAACTCTGCCAGGATCGTGACGATCCAAACGGTCGAACGGCATCAAAATCTCGACTACGAAAATGAGGCCGATTTTTGTCAAATTTAATGATGGTTACATCATGATTTTTTGCGAAAATCGTGAAAAAATGTTTGTCCTTTTTTCCGATGGCAGTCGATTGGCAGGACTTTCCCCATTACGGAAAGACATGCCACTCCCCGATCGGCAAATAAATAGCAAAGATATAGCGTACTGAAGAATCCAGGATTTGAATGATATGCAATCCTAATCTTCAGAAGGCTATATCTCAGATAAACAGGGCCAGATCGATGAAGGACCAACTCTGCCAGGATCGTGACGATCCAAACGGTCGAACGGCATCAAAATCTCGACTACGAAAATGAGGCCAATTTTTGTCAAATTTAATGATGGTTACATCATGATTTTTTGCGAAAATCGTGAATAATTGTAAGTCCTTTTGTCCGATGGCAGTCGATTGGCAGGACTTTCCCCATTACGGAAAGACATGCCACTCGCCGATCGGCAAATAAATAGCCCAGATATAGCCTCAGAAGGATCCAGGATTTGAATGATATGCAATCCTAATCTTCAGAAGGCTATATCTCAGATAAACAGGGCCAGATCGATGAAGGACCAACTCTGCCAGGATCGAGACGATCCAACCTGTCGAACGACATCAAAATCTCGACTACGAAAATGAGGCCGATTTTTGTCAAATTTAATGATGGTTACATCATGATTTTTTGCGAAAATCGTGAAAAAATGTTTGTCCTTTTTTCCGATGGCAGTCGATTGGCAGGACTTTCCCCATTACGGAAAGACATGCCACTCCCCGATCGGCAAATAAATAGCAAAGATATAGCGTACTGAAGAATCTAGGATTTGAATGATATGCAATCCTAATCTTCAGAAGGCTATATCTCAGATAAACAGGGCCAGATCGATGAAGGACCAACTCTGCCAGGATCGCGACGATCCAAACGGTCGAACGGCATCAAAATCTCGACTACGAAAATGAGGCCAATTTTTGTCAAATTTAATGATGGTTACATCATGATTTTTTGCGAAAATCGTGAAAAAATGTTTGTCCTTTTTTCCGATGGCAGTCGATTGGCAGGACTTTCCCCATTACGGAAAGACATGCCACTCCCCGATCGGCCCATAAATAGCCCAGATATAGCCTCAGAAGAAACCAGGATTTTAATGATATGCAATCCTAATCTTCAGAAGGCTATATCTCAGATAAATAGGGCCAAATCGATGAAGGACCAACTCTGCCAGGATCGAGACGATCCAACCTGTCGAACGACATCAAAATCTCGACTACGAAAATGAGGCCGATTTTTGTCAAATTTAATGATGGTTACATCATGATTTTTTGCGAAAATCGTGAAAAAATGTTTGTCCTTTTTTCCGATGGCAGTCGATTGGCAGGACTTTCCCCATTACGGAAAGACATGCCACTCCCCGATCGGCCCATAAATAGCCCAGATATAGCCTCAGAAGAAACCAGGATTTTAATGATATGCAATCCTAATCTTCAGAAGGCTATATCTCAGATAAACAGGGCCAGATCGATGAAGGACCAACTCTGCCAGGATCGTGACGATCCAAACTGTCGAACGGCATCAAAATCTCGACTACGAAAATGAGGCCGATTTTTGTCAAATTTAATGATGGTTACATCATGATTTTTTGCGAAAATCGTGAAAAAATGTTTGTCCTTTTTTCCGATGGCAGTCGATTGGCAGGACTTTCCCCATTACGGAAAGACATGCCACTCTCCGATCGGCAAATAAATAGCAAAGATATAGCGTACTGAAGAATCCAGGATTTGAATGATATGCAATCCTAATCTTCAGAAGGCTATATCTCAGATAAACAGGGCCAGATCGATAAGGGCCAACTCTGCCAGGATCGTGACGATCCAAACTGTCGAACGGCATCAAAATCTCGACTACGAAAATGAGGCCGATTTTTGTCAAATTTATGATTTTTTGCGAAAATCGTGAAAAAATGTTTGTCCTTTTTTCCGATGGCAGTCGATTGGCAGGACTTTCCCCATTACGGAAAGACATGCCACTCCCCGATCGGCCCATAAATAGCCCAGATATAGCCTCAGAAGAAACCAGGACTTTAATGATATGCAATCCTAATCTTCAGAAGGCTATATCTCAGATAAATAGGGCCAAATCGATGAAGGACCAACTCTGCCAGGATCGTGACGATCCAACCTGTCGAACGACATCAAAATCTCGACTACGAAAATGAGGCCGATTTTTGTCAAATTTAATGATGGTTACATCATGATTTTTTGCGAAAATCGTGAAAAAATGTTTGTCCTTTTTTCCGATGGCAGTCGATTGGCAGGACTTTCCCCATTACGGAAAGACATGCCACTCCCCGATCGGCAAATAAATAGCAAAGATATAGCGTACTGAAGAATCCAGGATTTGAATGATATGCAATCCTAATCTTCAGAAGGCTATATCTCAGATAAACAGGGCCAGATCGATGAAGGACCAACTCTGCCAGGATCGTGACGATCCAAACGGTCGAACGGCATCAAAATCTCGACTACGAAAATGAGGCCAATTTTTGTCAAATTTAATGATGGTTACATCATGATTTTTTGCGAAAATCGTGAATAATTGTAAGTCCTTTTGTCCGATGGCAGTCGATTGGCAGGACTTTCCCCATTACGGAAAGACATGCCACTCGCCGATCGGCAAATAAATAGCCCAGATATAGCCTCAGAAGGATCCAGGATTTGAATGATATGCAATCCTAATCTTCAGAAGGCTATATCTCAGATAAATAGGGCCAGATCGATGAAGGACCAACTCTGCCAGGATCGTGACGATCCAAACGGTCGAACGGCATCAAAATCTCGACTACGAAAATGAGGCCGATTTTTGTCAAATTTAATGATGGTTACATCATGATTTTTTGCGAAAATAGTGAAAAAATGTTTGTCCTTTTTTCCGATGGCAGTCGATTGGCAGGACTTTCCCCATTACGGAAAGACATGCCACTCCCCGATCGGCCCATAAATAGCCCAGATATAGCCTCAGAAGAAACCAGGATTTTAATGATATGCAATCCTAATCTTCAGAAGGCTATATCTCAGATAAATAGGGCCAAATCGATGAAGGACCAACTCTGCCAGGATCGTGACGATCCAAACGGTCGAACGGCATCAAAATCTCGACTACGAAAATGAGGCCGATTTTTGTCAAATTTAATGATGGTTACATCATGATTTTTTGCGAAAATCGTGAAAAAATGTTTGTCCTTTTTTCCGATGGCAGTCGATTGGCAGGACTTTCCCCATTACGGAAAGACATGCCACTCCCCGATCGGCAAATAAATAGCAAAGATATAGCGTACTGAATAATCTAGGATTTGAATGATATGCAATCCTAATCTTCAGAAGGCTATATCTCAGATAAACAGGGCCAGATCGATGAAGGACCAACTCTGCCAGGATCGCGACGATCCAAACGGTCGAACGGCATCAAAATCTCGACTACGAAAATGAGGCCAATTTTTGTCAAATTTAATGATGGTTATACATCATGATTTTTTGCGAAAATCGTGAAAAAATGTTTGTCCTTTTTTCCGATGGCAGTCGATTGGCAGGACTTTCCCCATTACGGAAAGACATGCCACTCCCCGATCGGCCCATAAATAGCCCAGATATAGCCTCAGAAGAAACCAGGATTTTAATGATATGCAATCCTAATCTTCAGAAGGCTATATCTCAGATAAACAGGGCCAGATCGATGAAGGACCAACTCTGCCAGGATCGTGACGATCCAAACTGTCGAACGGCATCAAAATCTCGACTACGAAAATGAGGCCGATTTTTGTCAAATTTAATGATGGTTACATCATGATTTTTTGCGAAAATCGTGAAAAAATGTTTGTCCTTTTTTCCGATGGCAGTCGATTGGCAGGACTTTCCCCATTACGGAAAGACATGCCACTCTCCGATCGGCAAATAAATAGCAAAGATATAGCGTACTGAAGAATCCAGGATTTGAATGATATGCAATCCTAATCTTCAGAAGGCTATATCTCAGATAAACAGGGCCAGATCGATAAGGGCCAACTCTGCCAGGATCGTGACGATCCAAACTGTCGAACGGCATCAAAATCTCGACTACGAAAATGAGGCCGATTTTTGTCAAATTTATGATTTTTTGCGAAAATCGTGAATAATTGTATGTCCTTTTTTCCGATGGCAGTCGATTGGCAGGACTTTCCCCATTACGGAAAGACATGCCACTCCCCGATCGGCAAATAAATAGCAAAGATATAGCGTACTGAAGAATCCAGGATTTGAATGATGTGCAATCCTAATCTTCAGAAGGCTATATCTCAGATAAACAGGGCCAGATCGATAAGGGCCAACTCTGCCAGGATCGTGACGATCCAAACTGTCGAACGGCATCAAAATCTCGACTACGAAAATGAGGCCGATTTTTGTCAAATTTATGATTTTTTGCGAAAATCGTGAAAAAATGTATGTCCTTTTTTCCGATGGCAGTCGATTGGCAGGACTCTCCCCATTACGAAAAGACATTCCACTCCCCGATCGGCCCATAAATAGCCCAGATATAGCCTCAGAAGAATCCAGGATTTGAATGATATGCAATCCTAATCTTCAGAAGGCTATATCTCAGATAAACAGGGCCAGATCGATGAAGGACCAACTCTGCCAGGATCGTGACGATCCAAACTGTCGAACGGCATCAAAATCTCGACTACGAAAATGAGGCCGATTTTTGTCAAATTTAATGATGGTTACATCATGATTTTTTGCGAAAATCGTGAAAAAATGTATGTCCTTTTTCCGATGGCAGTCGATTGGCAGGACTCTCCCCATTACGAAAAGACATGCCACTCCCCGATCGGCCCATAAATAGCCCAGATATAGCCTCAGAAGAATCCAGGATTTGAATGATATGCAATCCTAATCTTCAGAAGGCTATATCTCAGATAAACAGGGCCAGATCGATGAAGGACCAACTCTGCCAGGATCGTGACGATCCAAACTGTCGAACGGCATCAAAATCTCGACTACGAAAATGAGGCCGATTTTTAATGATGGTTACATCATGAATTTTTGCGAAAATCGTGAAAAAATGTTATCCTTTTTTCCGATGGCAGTCGATTGGCAGGACTCTCCCCATTACGGAAAGACATGACACTCCCCGATCGGCAAATAAATAGCCCAGATATAGCCTCAGAAGGATCCAGGATTTGAATGATATGCAATCCTAATCTTCAGAAGGCTATATCTCAGATAAATAGGGCCACATCGATGAGGGACCAACTCTGCCGTTTAATGGGACGTTTTATGGGCAAAAACGTGAAATTTCAGGGCGTTTAAGGGCACCCTGTGTTCGAAAAAATGTGCCTTATTTAATTGAATCCTTATCAAGGATCAAGAGCATTTACTAAGATCAAAAATATTTTGTTTTCTCTGCTATTTGTGAACCGATGTGGGCGTGCCACGCCTTTTTGTAATCGCTATAGTTTCCCCGATAAAGGATACAGCAAGGATGATTTTTGAATAGCTTTATTATTCGAAACTTATCTTAGTATAAATATCAAATATACAAAATTCTCGTATTTATATATAAACCTAACACCAACGAGATCTACCTAGAGTCTAGTATACCGCGTAGCCCCTCCTTGGTGACCTTGGTCGAAGTCCTTAATGTCGACGGCAAGGTCGAGGAATGATGGCTTGTTAGGTTCGGATCTTGCAATGCGCTTCTGTCCTGCTGGGATAAAATTCTGGGATGTTGTCTGCTAAAATCAGGTACGACTCGACATAAGTCCTCTGTGAAGTCATTACGCGTCTTGAAGCTGAAGCCCAGCGGTTTATTTGGCGGCGTATGAATGGGCGTCATGACTGACTCATGATGACTCGACAGTCAGTGATTATATTCATATTTTCTAAAACTGTTAAATTTTTTTGCGTTCAATCAGATCTGATTCAGACTCGGCAATCTGTTGGGTATAGACTCTATAGTTACGGATATTCTTCAAAATTTTGGGAGCCCCCGATTTTCGTCGTTTGTGCGGGCGGAAGAGGGCGTAGTGCACGAGTAATTGTGTGATTTAACAGGAAGTCTAAATAGCTCTAGCCCTTTTAGTCTCAAGAGATATAGGCGCTAATCGGGACGGAAAGACATACAAACATAGCTATATAGACTCGGCTATTGATATTGTTAAAGAATATATATACTTAATGGGGTCATAAACGCTTCCTTCTGGATCCACACGTCCAGTTTCACCACTACTCTAACATACCCCTTTACTCACTTCGAGTTTTGGGTAACTGGCATGGGTATCGGATAAAAATATGTATGACTGGAGGCGAAAACTAAGTATTTAAGGCTAGGAATGTTGACTGCGGCATATGCAACAAATTTCCTTGTTTTCCTTTCCTTTAATTTCCATATTTTCTTTCTTTTCTATATCTTGACTGTTTATGGACCGATCGGTGGCGTGGCATGTCATTTTGGGATCGAGAGAGTCCTGCCAATCGGCTGGCATCAGACAAAACAGACGTCCAGAGGACGCCGATCGTTTGGAAGCAGTAAGGATATTGCCTGTTGCCATTTCTCATCCGATCAGGATCTGTGCTGATTTACCAGCCAGATGGCATAGTTCTGTATCCATTTGAACAACGACCTTTAAAGAAGGTCGGGTATTTCCCACACATTACTTTAATTCGAAGTTGCACCGTCGACTGAAAAATTTCAGCATTAACTATTTACAAAAACTTGTAGGAAGTATAAAATACAAAAGTATGCTGACAATAAATATGGTACGTAACATATTATTTAAATTATTTCAGTTTAAACAATTAGTCAAGGAATCATTGAACTTTGACAATAAAGTCTATTTTTCTTTTTCCGCTCACACTTGATTTCAATTTAAAGGCCAGCCCATATGCGGGTGAAAGATGTTGAGTGTTGCACTATCGATAAGCCAAATGAAACGACGATGACGAAAAATAAAAAAAAAAAGAGAAAAAGAAATGGAAAGAGAAAAGGCGGCCGCCGACATGGAAATTGCATTGCCCGAATGGACAGCGCCAGTTGCTGATGTCCTCTCGAGTGGCTTTAGATGGCGGATGGGAAAATAAACTGGTGCCAAGCGTCGATTTGGTCTGAAAGCCTGCGCGGTGCCTGACCTGAGCTAGCCATTCGTTTGGATTCAATTGCCCTTTTATACCCCATCTGTGTCGGTCGGAGGTGGAGTGCCAGGGTATATCCCAACGGGATTGTGCTCAAAATTACCTTCCTTCTTATAGTAGGTACGGGTAGAGAGAATGAGAACACAAGAGTTTGTTCTGTTCAATTTACAGATTTCATTCTAATAACCGTTAGTTTGTGGCTTTAAGCTGCTGCAATTTGTCAGCTTTTTGTATATGAGAATCTCTTTGCTTCGCCACGTACTCATACCGTGGACATACACACACAGACCAACGACCAGTCGTCACATGGCAATCCGTTAAAACCCCCTGCCACTGCTCGCTCTCGCTCTCGATTGCCGCCTGCTGGTGTTTTTTCGCGGCAGATAGGTTTTTCTATTCCCTTTGTAATGGCCAGAGATGGTTTAAAGAGGTCGTTGTCGGCAGAGTCACAAAAAAAAAAATATTCGGACTTTAAAACGATAACTTACGGAACTTCACAAGAAGCGGACTGACTGGGAGATATAAAGACTGGACCCTTAAAACAACACTTTAAAAAATGTTAGCCATTCAGTGAACGAATAGAACATAAAACATTAGAAAGCATTAGCAGAGATACTTAATCTTATGAAATCGCCTCGCTAATACCCCACTATCCGTAACAGACGATCCGCTTGTTAAATTCAATCTTAGCTGATGTTCTGGCAATATAAAACAATTTTCCAAAATGTGTGCATGTGCGTGGAATTAAGAAGCGGGCAGATTGTTTTGAACCGCGCCTATTTTCAGACTAAATAACGTAAGCGTCTATTGTTGATGGTTCATTGTGATGCGAATGGTAAATGCGGATTGCAATTCAGCTGCTGATGAGACGCATCCATGGCTATGTCTATGTGTATGACTGGTAAATAGGAACGGGCACAGAGAAAATATTTAACGCGTGGTCTGGCAATAAAAGTCAGTGCGCACAATATGCCATCGGAGCCACAGATGCATCCGAATCAGCAGCCGTCGTTTGGAATTCATCTGATTTATGCGGCTGTCAGCAAAGGCAGCGGATACAGACATATGCGGGTCTTCGGTTGAGCCCAGTTGACGTGGCTGATTGACAAACCGCTGTTTGCCAAAATGAAGAGTTTGACATGCGGTCGGGCGGCCTAGAGGTCTGGTGGTGCGGTGCAACAAATCAAAAATTGCTGTTATTCGACGGCAGACACTGACAAAGGTGAGGCAGTCAATATTGCCACTTGGTTTGATTGCATTTGTGGTGATGTATCTAGGAGGTGCAGATATTCCAGTTATTGAACTCTCTGCTAACCATGCAACACGGCTATTATGAATTGTACTTAGGTAAACCCTTTACACTACTACAACTTAACAATTACTAGAGATGCATGTACTGCTGGAATCATTTAATCTTTAGTTTTTTAGTCCTTCAGGTATCCGTCTCCACAATACCCTCGTTCTCCCTCTATCGCCTCACGTCTGAGTACTCGAAAGCGATGCCCAGGGGACGCTTTCTTGGCTTGAGTGTGTTTCGCAAATCGACCACACTTAATGTCAATGTCTGTTCGAAGACACCCAGCTTGATGGCCTCCTCGATGCCTTCATCGGTTACCAAGAAACAGCCCAGGACCTTATCGTGGATCATGTCATGAACTCTCACGTGGTAGACATTATCGCACCGCAGCAAAACCGACATCAAAACCTCACTGAAACTGAGGCCGCCAATCAGCTCGATAAGCTCGCGGTGAAAACTGTTCAGAATTGGTAGATTCTTGTCCTTACAGAACACGCAATGACTCGATGAACGATCCTTAAGTTTCGAGTTTTTCTGATTTGACATTTTCTTTAGCTCAGCTGGCCTCTTTGCATCCATTTGCTTGTCCTGAAACTCCCGATTGAGCGATTTGACATTGGCGATGAGGGAATCCATATGATTGCGTATATCGAATATCTTCGTGATGTTCAATCTATCCAATTTCTTGTTCAGCTCGAACAGCTGCTTGGATATGGCAGATATTAACCCAAATTCGGAAGGATGCCTCTCGGGATCCGCCTGTGTGGGATATGAGCACGAGGGCTGTAAAAACTGGGAATCGAGACGGGACTTGTCTTGGATTTTCCCCTTGATATCGATTCGTTTAAACCACTTATGTTTGGTCTTTGATGGGGAATAGCTGCGAGGATCAATTACTGTATTCTTTGGCCTGGGTAGCTCCTTGGATATTGCAGATATTAACCCAAATTCGGAAGGATGTCTCTCGGAATTTGCCTGTGTGGGATATGAGCACGAGGGCTGTGAAAACTGGGAATCGAGACGGGACTTTTCTTGGCTTTTCCCCTTGATATCGATTCGTTTAAACCACTTATGTTTGGCCTTTGATGGGGAATAGCTGCGAGGATCAATTACTGTATTCTTCGGCTCGGGTAGCTGCTTCGATATTGCAGATATTAACCCAAGATCAAAGGAATAACTCTCGTGATCTGCCCGTATGGGATATGAGCAGGAAGAATCCTGAAGGTTCTCCGTCTGTAAATACGGTTGCACAAATTGGGAATCGAAAGGGGCTTTTTCTGGTTTTTTCCCCTTAATATCGATTCTTTTATACCACTTCGGTTTGGCCTTAAATGCGGAATGGACGGGACGATCAATTACTGTACTCTTCGGCTTGGGGCCATTCTTCAAGTGTGGCCCTGGACCTCCTTTCCCCGCGGCCACTACTATAATAGGTCTTTTGGGCAAATGGCAACGGGTAAATGATTTTTCTTTCTGACTAAAAGTGTGGGTTTTAGATGGTAGAGTGAACGTACAGTGCGAACAGTTCGAGGATTCAGATATCGACTCTAGCAGTGGCACTGCTCTCCATTGAGTCACTGAATCCGGATGTGGCTCTTCGAAAAATTTGCGAACGGGCTTTGCTGCAGAATTTGATTCAAAATGGCCACAGTTTTTTTCTGGTTCCGGATAAAAACTTGGCTGATGCTGGGGCTTGGCAGGTACATCGGTCTTGTATGGCGATATGACTGTGTCCTGCGTTGTATTTGAGCTCGGATTACTATTGCTGGATGCGCCACCGAATATACGTGGAGGGTTGACTTTATGTGTTTCTTTTTTCGTAACTGCTGAAGACGATAAATCCTCTACGCGCTTCAATACTGCATTGTATCGATTATAGATTGCTTCAGAAACTGTAAACAAGCTTTTTAGAAACTCTTTCAAAGTTTTGGCTTTGTATCTAGCTTACCCGAGACAGACCCTGAACCATATCTGTATTGTTTATCAATGTCTCTGTTGCAGGTATTTACCTTCCTCTCGTCATGGCCACCGTGTTCAGCCACCTTAAATCCTTTGGAATTGTCAGGTTTTGTTGCACAGCGGTCACTGAATGAAGAAAAAGGGATAGTTGCGATTATAACGCCTAAGACGTATGACAGTCACACCTTTCATGAAGCTTCAGCCAATCTGAATGGTATTTACTATGCTTTTTGACTTTATTTTCATTCGGAACGCTTAAACAATGAATTCCCATTGATTTTTTAAAAGGATTGTCGACGATTAGCATTGTTTGCAAATTTGGGAAAATACCAACAATTTTTAGCACACAATTTGTCAAATGGATACCTGAAACTATTCAAAACGAAAGAGAAACAGTACACAGAAACAATTTGAAATGTAGAAACAGGCAGATCCGATGATAGTTTAAGTGGCTAGAAATTAAGTCTTCTAAATAAAAGGCTATTCAAAGTGAACATACATACATAGTATATATATGTAAATAAGCATCCAATAAAACCCATCGATCCAGCTAACACACTCTTTCAATATTTATACTCACCTCATTGCCCACCTTACCTTTGTAATGCAGAATATTTTATATTATTGCCGCAATATGCACATGAACAACGTTTATGCTTGGTATCCATAATAACTTTTATTTCGGCTCACACACAACTGTCAAAAGAAAACCACAAAATATTTAATCTTTGGCTAGGTTACATTCGTCTTACACTCCTCTTGAAGTGTTGTATCTCATAAAGGTTGAACTTTTTTACCCAAATTGTAGTTTGTAATATATATTCGTGTATGGTATACGGTCATTTGGCATCCCCTTTTATTGTGAGATACGTATTTCTTTATATAAATTTATGTTTTCTTTGAAATGGTCATGTAGAAATGTTGGCCTTGGCTTCGGAACATTAAAAAAGAGAGGAGGGTATATGTAATACGAAAATTCAAATGCTTTTTAAGCTCTTTTATGCTCTTATTTATTGTTTGATGCGCTCACACGTTTCTTTTGAAAGAGATTTTGTGGTGATAGTTTACTATTTATGATCTTTAGAGGAAGATTTTAAACGATTTATCTTCTTTATATAGATTATGAGTGTTCTTAAGTTGAAATGTTTATCGGAATTTTTGTATCAGTTTCTCTTAAATACATATGTAGAATATATTATGTTTTTTTGGCAACTTTTGAAATAGATCTTTTCGGTTTGGCAACTTTATTGATTAAATCTTTATGATTTGGCAACAAAACATCTTGTGGGCGCCAGGGCCTAAGCTCAACAACGAATAATTTTAGTTTTGGATAATTATTCAGCTAAGATTTATTTTCTGATTTGCATACCGAAAAAAGTTGAGCAAACGTTATGATAGAGGCTTCAGTTGGTACTTTTTTGGGAAGCTTGAACAGCTTCTGGCCCACTGTATCGCAAATCTTAAGTTGCAGTTTGGTATTCCAGTTAAGCACTATGAGGATTTGTTTAAATATAAATATTCCTATGTGTTTTGCATAAATATTTATCCTTTTCAACTATAGTCATAATCCTTAAGAAAGTTCAAAGCTAATGAGAGAGTCGTTCTAAACTTAACATAACATTGGTTTTTGGGTTGTATCAACAGTGGAATAAACCAAGAACTTAGACCAAGCAAATCAGACAGAAATGTGCCCACACGGACACGCCTTAAAGCTAAACAAAGCACATGGGGGTTAAGGGCTCGCCACGGTTCCGCTAGGTGCATCACCCGTCGAAATTCATACGTCATACATCGGCCATCATCCGTCATCCGTCATCTCTCATCCATTATCCGTCATCCGCCTGCAGATACAGATTCAATATCCCAGCCGTAGTGTCAGACACATCAAAGCCATCAAACCGAAGCACAGAGATGTGGATTGGGGCAGCGGGTGCGCCGAAGACACGCGCGGCTCCAGTGACAGCGTCTTGTACTTCTCTACTTTGGTAAAGTCACTAAAGCCGGCAAGGTTCCGGGACGCGGCCCTCATCAGGTAATAGGTGTCGGGTTCCAGGTTGGTAATGAGGAAAGTGGCACCTGTCGGGCGAAACGAAGCGTGTGACAGGCATTATGGTGAGGGTACTCGTATCACTTACCCTCTTCGAAGGGGAAGTCCTTGCGCCTGGCATTGGTCCACTTGCCCGCATCCGACTTGAACTCCAGCTCGGACATGTACTCGATCCGGAAGCCGTTCACCTCCATGGGTCCGCGGTCCTCGGGTCCACGCGGGGCACTAACATCCACATCGAAGGTGTTCGAGTTGAAGCCGCGTAGCTGGAACGTGATGGGCGATGGGGGCTTCTCGCCCTGCTCTAGGCGTTTTGTCCGCTCGATGCTGCCCAGATGATTGGTGGCCCGGCAGCGATAGTTGTCAAATACACTGGCGTTCAGCACATGGACGGTCAACCGGGACCAGTAGTGGTCTCCCTCGATCGTGTAGAGCCGCTCGTTGCTGTGCAGTCGCTTCTGCTTCCGATGCCACGTGAAGGTGGCCGGCGGCTCTGCCTGGGCCTCACACATGATGGACGCCGTCCCGTTGATGTACGCATACTGCATGCTCACGAACTGTTTGTGCGTCCAAAATGGTTTGTCTGTGCGGAATCAATTATAGCTTGTTTTAATTAAATTTCACCCACAATTCTGCAGTAAGCAGAACAGAAGCCGAGCTCCGTTGCAACGAGCCTGAGGTCTACGTCTACTGCAGTGGGGATGAGGTCTGCTGACAGCTGACAAGTGACGCTCCCGCTCAAAGGTATGGCAGGAAAATGGAAAAATCATGTGCGCCAACCATAAATCACGGTCTCGCTGCGGGGTTCGAGCTTTTTGGCCAAGTTAAGCCATTAGCTGCATGTGTGCCACGCCCCCACTGACCAGGGCAGACAGACCTCCCAGCGAACATCAGCATTCATCAAAAAGCGGCTCTAAGCGAATGTAATTCCAGCATTTTTCGTGCTCAAAAACTATTTACCGCCCAATGCGCCGCATACAAAGCGCACACACAAATTTTATATCCATCATCCCACAGAAAAGAAATCGCATGACGCTCAAGTAATTCCACTGCAACCCCCAAAATATTGCACACTGGGACAAGATGGCGGTGAAAATTCGTGCAACATATGAAGGTACAGCTTTCCTTCCGATCTCATGATCGCCTGGTGCTGGTCCCAGAGTGCCATTGGTCTTGTTTGGAAATCATAAATCACACTCACGTTCGATTTTCATCAAAACTGTGCGCTCCTGCATATCGGAAGCAATCGAATTCACTTGGTATGCCCGGCACGTGTACTCGCCGGTGTCACTCTGTGTTACCTTGTTGATGAGCAAACCATCGGCCAGGATGCGATACTTGGAGCCATCTGCCGCTGCAGGGGGAAATGGAAAATGGGCGAAATGGAGGGAGGGAAAATTGAACGTTTGGTATTTGGGGTCGTGTAAAATGCAAAGCTCATTATCGTCGGCCAACTCACTATCCACACTAATGGGCTGCCCATTGAAATGCCAGGTGATATTTGGCTGCGGTTCTCCCTTCACCTCGCACAATATAGTCTTGTCCTTGTCGCCCTCTTTTACGGTTATCACGCTGACGTTCTCCGTGAACGTAATTTTCTCTGTGTTCGGGGCAAGAAAACAATGCAATATTAATGACTGCCCCACCAGTTCCGACTGTGGTCGCCCCTGTGGACGATTCCAGCACTTACGATATACAATCAAATCGAAGGATTTACTATGCAGACGACCCTCAGCAGCTTCGCAGCTCCAATTGCCCTTGTCCGCCAGTGCGATGTGGGCGAAAACGATTTTCAATTGTTCTGTGTGGCAGAGAAGAAAAGCAGGAAAGTAAAAAAGGACCAAATTGTGTATAGAGTATATGTTGGAAAAAGGTTAAATGGGGCTCGAAAAACAAAGGCCAAAGCCCGAATGCGTAGAGTAAAAAAAATTGGAATGAATTGCTTAAGAGACGACGAGAGGATACCCATTGCTGATCGAATTTGAATATCTCTTAACTGGAAAGCACCACTGTCAGATAAGTGAGAATGCTACAAAATGGGTATATAGATCTTTAATACATATTTTGAAGTGGTTTTGAAGAGGATATTTCACTAATTTATTTTGGAATACTTTAGTCCCCTTTTTGTTTCCCACTGGACTTCATGAATTCCCTTTTGGGTTCGAGAATTCAGATGGAAAGAATGTAGTTGGGGAATTGCAATTAATTGCGTTTGTTGTGCTTGTGGCATTGTTTACTCTTGCCCTCCGTCCATCTGGCGCACCTGCCTTTAGTGCTTTGCTCGATTTTATCTATCCAGCACCCCACTTGGGGTTCTGACCCCGATTCTCACCTGGCGATGTTTGCTCAATGTGGATGCGTCCTTTGTGCTCTCGTATAATTTCCCCTTTTGGCGATTTCCAATGCAGCTTTACGTCCGGATCGGGGCTCCGGCACTGCACAATGAGGGATTCGTTTGTGTAGCGCACAACGCTATGCTCCGCCGGACTCAGCGACAGGCTCTCATGGTGATTGCCCAAGACGACAGCTGCAAGAAGAGATACGGAAAGCGACAAAGGTTTAAAGACTGGGTATACTCTAGTTAATAGCTTGTTAATTGCAGTGGATGGGAAGGGTCGGGGTGGGGTGGATCGGGGTGTCTGCAGCGCGTAAAATGGGAATTGAAAAGTTAAGGCCAAGTTTTTCCGTTGGCAATGGCTGCCATTGCCACTGCAATCGCATTTGCATAACAACGAAAACAGTGCAGCCGTGCGTTTTATTTTCTTAACAACTCAAACAGTTTTTCCTGCCATTACGCTCACACATTTCCTTTGAAAAGAATTGTCAATATTAAGAACAAAGAGAGACAACCCATGATTGCAAGACCATCTTTAAATATGTGCATGTGGATTTTTCTCAAATTTCAAGAAACTTTCTATCATATATTATGAGGCAGCTCAGCCGCTTGTGAATATTTTTTAATTTATTCGCCGTGCCATTTATGTCGGGACTCGTTCCGTTCCAAAATGGCTTTTAGCATGCCTCACAGCCTGTTATTCGGGCCACACAGCAAACTGCACTCAACGGATGCAAATTCCTGCCGTGGCCCGTGCTTTCTACTTTCACTTCATGTTTGCGCCTTGGCAAAAATGTTCATTGAAATTTATCACAAGAAACAGCAATTTCATTTTGCCAATTCATGTCAATCTGTGGAGGAAAATGGGAAAACGGGCTGCAGTCTGTAGACAGAAAAACAGAAACAGAAGGAGTGGGAATGGGAATGGAAAAGGGGTTGGGAAATCAACCATCTCCAAACTTCGGCTACGACCGGATACCTCTGCAGCCCTGTGGGTATTCTGGTAAAATGTATAGATGCAAAAATTTCTTGCATACTTTTTAATAAAGTTTGTTGCATGCCCCAAAGTGGCAAAGAACGAATAAAACACACAAACTGCGAAACACTCCCCGAGTCGGAGTGAGGGAAACATGATTGCATCGTTCATTTCGTTGGCAAAACTTTTCCATTGCCTTTTTTCTGCTTTGCAAATTTTATTGGCAACAGTATGGACATATTGAAATTATGCAGCTACATACATATATAATGAAATACATATATACCCCATTACATGCAGCTAGCAAAAAGGAGCCACAAGAACCCACAGCATGGCCCAAAGTGAGAGCCATCTAAGTGGAATATTATGAACAATGTAGCTAAAGCAAAGGCGAGGGCAATTACGCTCAAACTGCAAGAACTTCATTCATATTAATTAGCAGTTCTGACGCTTTCTGTATTGAAAAATTGGAAGTCGGGGAAAATATAGGCAAAGTTGGGTAAGATGAAAGTTTTGAAACAATTTGATAGCCTTTTAGTGATTTATAAAATAGAGAAGGGTTAGAAAGTTGTACATACAAGAAGAGGATTGATAGACCCTGACTATCAATAGCAAAAATATCTCGCTCTACGACTCACTCATTGCATTCCACAAGTCTCGTTTTAGTTTTCCCGTATAGTTCAAGTTCACATCTTTTAACATCAGTTGACATACTCGTATACATTAAGCCCTAATGTCTTCATATAACAACACTCTGGTTGTTTCTGAAGCCCAGAAAATAAAGGAAAATCAATGCCGACATCAGCTAAAGTTGCCAAACAATGGGTAAACATTACTTTTTATCGCGCTCTTGGCACTCCTCATACGAGTATGGCACCGCAGATACACCTCTGATACGAGTACACCTATGTGCTATATAGTTATGGGGGCGATACAAATATTTGCATTGTTTGCCTTCACCTGCAGACGCCAGTGCCAGTGTCACTGACTGATGCATCTGTCTCTCTGCCCGTGCTGTCGCTCTGGTTTGGGCTCCTGTTGCTGCTCCCTGTCAGCGGATCCGCTATCTGCTGCTGGGGAGGCGACGGCACAACACCCGTCATAAAATTTCATGTACAAACCAAAGTCACGGCACATGCGAGCTTAATGACAGGGCCACAAAAAGACCGAGAGCACGAGGAAGCGAGAGCTGGAGTAAGCGCGAAAATAAATGTAAAGCATTGCCAAATGTGAGAAAAACAAATAGTTAGCGGTAAATGGCATTACCAGGGCCAGCCACAGGAGCAAAATGAAATTATCTGCCTCGCTCTTGGCATTGTTCAGCGGCCTTTATAAATGCATTATGCCAGGTACTCGTGTGCACTGCCAGAGCCAACGAATGTGAGTGGAAAGAAAAATAGCAGGGAAGAACGGAGAATGATTTGGGATTGGGATGGCGAAGATAGGAATACCCTTAAAAATGTAGTTGTATTATTCCGAAAACGTAGAGATCATCAGTTTTACAAAAAATTTCTGTAGAAAGTCTACAGAAAGACAGATTTATGACAAATATACAAATGTTTGCCGGAATGCTTTCTTCTCTTCATTAGTTCCAAAAAAAGTATGCATACCCTTTGTAAAGGCACTCAAAAAATCGTATGCAGCTATGGAGTGGTACAAGATGGAGCTGTTGAGCGGTAGCACGTGCAAGCTGCCAAAAAGTGCAACCAAGCATGCAACGCGTGGGCGACGTCCTGTGAACTGACGTGTGATGCCAACTGGTCCAGCCAGGACCCCCTTTAGGGGAGGTGGCAGCGTCAGGACCAAGGGTGCGTTGTCCCCCCTTTAGGTGATGTTGGAGCGTGTTAACCTGGAAATTTCGTTATGTGGAATTCATTATATGTTTCGCATTCCTGCGTGCCAGTTTATTTTCATTTGCCAGCTTTAGTCTCAACAATGCCCTGTACATACATACATTTCTCGCTTTTAAAATATTTTTAAAATATTTAAACGAATTATGGCTTATTGAGCCATGGCCGCAAATTTTTAACAACAAATGCGGAAAATGCGGCATAAAAAACTTTTTGTTTCCTCTCAATAATATGAAAGTCTCAATGAAAATCCGTAGAAATTTTATAATTTTCTGTTGCAGAGTGAAATGCAAAAACTTGTGACATCATTTGACATTTAGTACTGCTGCACGGTCCCAGCCCCGCCCCGGCCCGGCTAGCAAATCAAGCTCGAACTGTATTCATTTGTTTTTAAATTATTCAGCATGGATTTTAATGAAATTTGGCCATTCTTCAAGGCGAGCTGGCAATTCAATTTCCATTAGTTCGACGGCAAACTTTTTAATTATTTTCCGATGCCTAACGGCGGAGGATGGGGTCGGTACGGCATAAACTTTTTGTTCGTTGGGAAATGCTGCAAGCTTTCCTTTTTGTGCGACAATTTTTGTTTTGCATTTACTCCGGCAAAAAAGTTTGTTATTATTTTTGGATTTTTTCCTTTACATTGCCAGTGCGCACGCATGCTCTCAACTTCAATAAAAAAGTTTTAATTTTCCAGTTGTAATAGAGAAAGCAATAACCACGCATCCATTCTGAGTGTATTAGCATGTGAACGAGTGTGCATGTGGGTATTTGAGAGCGCATGTGAGTGCATGTATTTGAGTGTGTGAGTGTTTTAATGTCAGCATAAACGCACATGAAGCGCACTTAACCTGAATTATGCGCGGCTTTGCTCAGACACGCACAGAGGAAGTCCCGCTTGTGTCGCATTCTGGTCATAGCTTGTATTTTCCATTCCCCTTCTGGCCACCATTACGTAAGCCACAGGAGGGGGCTACAGTCATGTGAATGAGATACCCAGTACTCAGTCAGGCCTTTTCTTTCCGTTAGGCAAACACACAGTTCTAGATCCTTAGATGTGCTCTTGATGCACGAAGGTGTGCTATGCGCATTTTTCAAAAGCCGTTTGTCGTTGATCCAAGACCTTCAAGCCACCCTCTGACTGTTACATACATGTCCAGAGATTCAATATACCTTTTTACTCCACATGTACTGGATAGAAAAAACGGGGCAAATAAAAATGCTCGACACTCGAGCATGCAAATAATTGCAGCATTTGTATGAGCTTAACCCATTTCTGTCAGTGGATTGTACCTCCTACATCCCCCGCCCGATACCCATTGGCTGTTGGGAGGGTGTAGAAAATTTGCCCGTAAAGTTTGGGAAATGAGGTAAAGTTTTTATCAAAAGCCAGACACAGACGAACTGCCAACAGATCAACATTTTCCATTTTTAATTTCAATTGAAAAACAACCCGTTAACTGCATACCGGAGCAATAACCTGGTTACTAGCTACCTGGTACACATAAAAAGTGTAGTTTTCAGAATTATATTTTATCCACATTCAGATCCAGTGGTTTGACATCTCCAAGTAGGGAATTTATGCGAAACGCACACAAAGGGTCTAAGGAGTGCCCAGTAGCTGCACTGGAACAGAGCACGTAATGCCAAAACATACATAAATCATCACCGCGTCTCCGCATAAGAATATATTTCCGCTATAAAATGGACGTTTCCGCATTTTCGGAGCATCGTCGGTGCAACGTTGGAGCTTGGCACAAAACAGGAAGTCAGCTTCGGTTTTTGGTTCTGGGTTTTTGGATCCTCCTTTTGCAGGAGGTGGCTTTTGTGGCCAGCGGAAATGCAGGTGGGGTTCCCTCGGAATTGCTCCAGTTGCAGGAGCTGCTCGATTTGTGGGTGCTTCGTTATGTCTGTTTCCCAGAGATGCCTTTTTAATAGTTTTGCAGCTGACACAAATTTGGTTGGTACTTGCGCACTCCCAGTTTTTGTTTTAGTTCAGCAATTAATTCTTTTTCCAGCTGCAGTTAGTTCATAAATTTTCCATTATGTGAGTGCGCGCCGGAAAATACATTTATGCGTTTTTAAATGCTTGGCAGCATATAATTCTCTCGGCACTCTCCACTCCCGACTGGCTTTTGAGGAAGCTGCTGCATATAAATTTGCAACTGTCTGGCGATAAGAACTGAAAGGGAAGGAGTCTGACTCCTGGACTGCTGGACTACTGGTCCAGTCCTACTTTTACTCCTACTGCTTGTTCTTTTTCTAGAACTGCCACTGGTTCGGTTCTGCCTTCAACTCATTCATCAAAAGTGTGCGCCTTTGACTTTTGAAACAAAAGTTTGACAAACTTTGCTTTCTACTTCTGAGGAGGACACGGAATCGAGCCGGCGGGGGAAGCAGACAATTTAAAATGACGTTGTCGCACAGCTCCATAAAACTTTGGGCTACTTAAATATTTTAAACATTTTATAGATAAATCTGCGAACAGTGGATCAGTGTCAGTTGCGATTGCGATTTGTGTCAGAAATATAAAATATTCCCCCAGTGCTCCCGCAGGCCAAGCGGAAACAGATAAATTGGCACGAGTCCTGAAGCTTTTTGGTGTATTTTAGGGATGTGTCAACAAGAAAATAAGTTGGATGGATTATACGAGAATTCATTTCGGGGCTTCGAAGTTGATTAAAATATTGCTGAGAACTGTAAAGCAATCTTTAAATGAGAGGCAGCAAACCTTTGAAGGAAATAAAAGCCCAATACCATTGTGCCTTTGCCATTGTTCGCCGAAATTACCAACATTAGTTACAATAAATGACAATTTTAAGCGAAGTATTCACATACACAAAAGAATGCAGAACAAATAAATCCCAGGTTTTTACAAAGAAAACAATAATATAAACCATTATTCATAGCTCATATCTTCACATTTATCAAAACAACTTTTTTTTCCTTCCTTTTGTTATTCATTTCCACTCATTCCGGACACTCGGACCACTGTGACATTTCCCATTTTCACTTTTCCATCGTCCCCCGGTGAAGTTGAATACATTATTACTTGTTCTCCGGGTGTGTCCATCGCTTAGATCATTTGTTAGGCAAATTTGCGGAAAGTTGCAACATGACAGGCGTCGCATTAATCATGGACCATCAAATCGTTGTAATCGAGGTATCAAGTGTCGGGACGGGGCTAATTGTGTAAGGTGAGATACGTGGCACAGAAACGAAAAGAAACTACACCAAAGGTGGTTCTTTTTAGACTGCCACGCTCTGCCGCACCTTCATGAAGTTGTAATTGAAACTGTTCCGTGCACATTGCGTATACGCAGCGTGTTACGCGCCACAAGAGCACAAGCGCCCTGACATTGCGATGCTGTAAAAATAAAAATCAAATTTCGCCTCCTCTACTGTTCAAGTTGCTGGCATGCAATTTTTAGTTAAAACTTTGTCTCGTGTCGCTGCTTAAAATTAAAATCCAACTGAGGGGCAACAAAAACGGCTACAGGATGTCCCTTTGGGAATTTGTATACCCTTCGAACAGGGTATAATAAGCGTGAAGTTCTCATCTGACTGAACGTATAGATAGATTTACTTCTCATAAGCATGAAATCCCTGGAAGATCTATGCCTTCTTCTTAGAAATCAAAGACTCAATGATTATGACAGCAAATAATATGTGTAGCTGCTACACGGTACTGCCACGATAGATCCATAAGAGTATCTATAGATACGGCTCCCGAATCTAGCCTCCCATTCTTTTTCTTATTTTGGGGCTGCTTTTCAGTCTTTTGCTAACAACTTTGCTGCTTGCACTTTGTCGTAAAAATAAAGTTTTATACACGTATACGCGAGTTGCTTTTTCTATTGTATTACTTACTTGATGCCATTGTGCATGGAGTAGCTACGTGTGTGCCACTTCTTCTGCTTCCTACATGCCACATTACAGCACAATAACAGAAACAACTGGCCCCAACCATGGGTAAGCTTTTGTGGCCCTGCCCCGCCTTTAGTGTCTTCATTTTTAGTGCGCTATAAGAAAAACTTGTCAGTTTTGTGGATCCAGATCCACTCGAATTGTTTTCGTTATGCCAACAAATTGCGGAACATTTGTGCGGACAACCAAGGACTTAACTGGGGGCATGGCCTCATAATAAGCGCAGGAACAGGAAATGGAATGTCAATGCATTCAGCGTTTATTGCTTATCTTATTGCTTTCAAAAAAGCGGATATTGAACTGTAGATAAAAGATGTGTGATTATGTCCGTATTTAAATTTGCAAAACTAATGTAATAAATAGATAAACAAATTTTTGAATGCTAAGATAACATGCTCGTCAGGTTTATTAATGGTCCACTCAGAATATTCCACTTGAATCTCAGAATAAGTGAAATTTTGTTCTTTGTGTACACATATTCATGCATGTAAGCATTTAATACATGTTGCTCGCAGTACTAGCATACTCGTATATGTGTTTCTTGTGCTTGAACGTAAGCCCCCTAATTTGTGTAATATGGACTGTAGTTAACGCCAAAGTAAACCGGCAATACTGCTAATTGAATTTCAATTTGACCAAACAAAGGACACGCCCATTTCTTTATAGCCCACAATTCCGGTGAGTCCCTCTCCCTGCCTTCAGTGCGCCCTTCAGAGTCAGGGACGTGGAGAAATTCCTGGCTCATGGACGATTAACTCGCTTAGGAACCTGAGCCGTGGCACTTAGTTGCATTTTTCATTAGCATGCAGGCGGAGGCACTTTTAATCCGGCCCAACAACAATACGGCATGGGGTGCTATAAATTTGCCTGCGAGCATGAGGAACGCAAATTGCTTTCCAAGTTTCTAAGAATTGTTGCGGGTGCAGATAGCTGAGGTGCTCGGCAAAAAGTCTCCCGCTGACTGGCTGACTGGCCTCGCTGCAATTTATATCCGGCATCGTTGCAGCTTGAGTTGCGGCCCACAATTAATGCGCTTTTAATTAAACTTAAGTGTGCATTTCGCAATTGCAAAATTTCCTCCAACTATTTTAACTTCGTGGAATCTGTAGGCGTAGAGTGGGAGTCTCTCTTAACCCCTAAAATAGTTTACTGAAGTGGAGACCTTTTTTTGGAGTGGAGTATGGCTTGCATCGTCTAATAGAGGCTTCAAGGGGCTTTTATTTTGATGAAATTTCAACCTATGATGTGGAAAGGGAAATTAAATTAAATTTACCTTTCCGCGGCACAATGACATCAGGGGGAGGCAATTGTGAAATTTATTTAGCGATTTATTAAAGATATTAATTTAATCCACAACTCTCTCTTTAACCATGATTAACATACACTCTGCAGAGTCTATTCCATTAATTTATGCTCCAAACTATTAGAATCTCAACCAAAACAGGATGTTTCCACTCGCATACAGAATGTGTGCCCCGCTAAGAGTATATCTAAGCTTTTAACGGTCTGTGGCTGTTACGAGTATGAACAGCCAAAGCCAACATAAAGAGTGTAACAAATTGAATTTTTCATACCAGCAGTAAACTCTCTCGCACACACCTTGACACAGGGAGAATCTATGGCCGAAACACACACTCTGGCATATAGAGAGAAGCTCTGGCTAACCACACACTTAACAAGTTTTTGTGCAGCGGAAAAGCGGGAAAGCGGAAGCTGGCATATTGAAAAATGCGACAATATTTTCCACCGCCAACTAGAGTCAGCTCCCAGGCATTGGCAATGAGGTGGGCCGTGGCTGTGGGTGGGTGAGGTGTGGTGTGGAGTGGAGTGGCGTGGGTGTAAGGGGGTAAGGTTAAGCTTATGCCTTAACACTATCTAAAGCAGATGAGCGAGTGGAAATGTTGTTGGGCCACGGTGCGAAGAGATTGCGCATGCTGGGAACCTTTAATTTGCGAGCGCCGTGCGCTACAGGATATTCGAAGGATATGCACCCTTTCTATATATATGTATTTATATAAATTTCCGTGCAAACCCTTGGTGGCTCCTGTCCATGCGGTTCATTAGGGACGGGCCTGTAGACAGCACAAAAGAAAAAGGAAGCAAAGCCTTTGATGACTTCAGGGTATATTTCAGCGCACTGCCAGGCGTATACGTAGACGTAGACTAGGACCAGGACCAGAACATCGACCACAACCAGGACCGGATCACCCAGCGGCTCTGCTGGTCCTCAAGCTGCAGCTAATTACAGCGCCATAATGAGTGCCACTATTACCAGGTAAGCAGCGTGAAGTGAAGTGAAGTGGAGTTGAGTGTGAAAGAGCCATTAAAAACAATTTACTGACGGAGAAATCCCTTAAATTATGTAAATATGTGTGGCGAGAACTTAAAATTTGTGTTCATAAATTGTACCGGCTGCAGAGATACTCGCACATCATTTTTGATGAAAAAATGCATGTTGATGAGTGAATAAAATGCTGCTTTTTTGCGTGTCCACATATTGACTGACAAGCGAGGTTATCAACGCTAAAGGATACATTTTTGTAATGAAAATCGCAGTTTCCCTTTTTTAATTGGTTATCGAGACTCTATTTAAATACAAAAAATATTGCAAAATGCTATAATATCACCAATGCTCGTATTTAAAATATTATTTGCTTTCCCAGAAATACAGCATGTAAGCTCGTATCGATCTGATAAACATGTTTTCTCTTTAACATAGAGTTCATATTTATTGGAAAAACGTTTAATTGCAGGTCGATATAATAATATTTAATATACAAGTGTGTTAAATGGTCGGAAATGTTTAAAAATATATGAAATGCTCAATTTTGATAGATTTAAGAGCCGCAATATACTCAGTTCAATGTGTTTCCGCTTCAACATAGTTATAGACGTTGATGCTCGTACACTTGATCAAACTTTTCCAACATTCGAAATACTTGACTTAAACCAACTTGCGTCCAAAGCATCTGTCATACAAATTTGTTTTTCCTTTGATGATGCTTTCACATTTATTGCAAGCTCAAAAGTTATTTACCATTTATTTGACACAAACTTCATCTCAAGTTGTACTCTTTTCACTTCGGCTTGCATTGAATTTCCTTTTGGTGGGAACTCTTTTCTCCACTTTTCTCTACTTTTCTCCACTTTCCGTAATGTATAGCAAATGCACTTTCCTCTGATTTACAGCGTGAATGGCATGACTTTCCAAATAAACGGTTACCGATTCGTCTTGATCATGGTCTCTGATTTAAAAATGAAAATGCACTGCACTCCGGCAATCCTTCTCCGGATAAAAAGGATGCTGTTGCATTAACTGGAAGTCGCTTGTCGCTCATTTCAAATCGAGCCAACAAATGCACACAAATTCACATCTCATCGCCCGAGCGGCACGACCTTTTTCGTGTTCTTTTTTGTGGGGGAAGCCCCCAACCGCATGGATGGGGTCCCGGATCGGGGGCCATATGTCTTGTTGTGTGTGCGGTGGGCGAGGGACTTAAGTAATTCATTACTTTTGTCATGCATTGTCATGCATGTTTGCCACGCTTTCTTTCATTCCTTCCCTCTTTTTTTCGTGTGTTGTGCTTGGCTGGCGTTGAATTTTTATAGAATGTATCGTGGCTGGCAGGTTTGCTCCGGTTCTTTAGCCCTGTCTGGGGCCCTGTTATGGCTGGGGGCTGGGCTGCACTGACTGCTGTTGCAATTTGTATGCAAAATTGTTTTACAAATTGAGCAAGAAAGATGGCGTAAGCAGAAGGCATACACTCACACACGTGCAGACCCTCAGTCGCACAAAGGAGTCAGGCAAACAAACAAGCAGCACGTTGACTGCCAAGACAGCCATAGACAGTTGCATTTCACTTTTCGTTGTTGCTTTTCTATAAATTTTTGAATTTCAGCATTTTCCAACGCACATGACACACTTGTGCACGGAGAAGGATGCTCTACTTTTGCTCCATTCAGCTCTTCTCTCAGGTGAGAGCAAGTGGCGGAGCTTCACAATGTAACGACAGAATATTTGCATAATTAATCGAGTTTATTTTTAATTTATGCCAAACAAAAGGCCAACTGATTACAACACACAAATATTTGCGTATTTATTTGCGCTGATTACTGGATTATTGTAAAAGTTACAAATAAAAGAAGATTAATTACAATTTAACGAAAGCCTCCGGGTCAAAGGCAGACAGCCCGGATTTGGGCCATCGCTCATTGTTTTCGCCTCGCGGTCGGTTGCGCAATCACACCGCATAATCATTAAAGCCCGAATGCCCCTCACGACCCCTGGCTATTTTTACAAGTTTTTCTCCTTGCCATCATCTCCTGTGGGGGTAAACTTTTTAAGCCTCCATGCTGTTGCTTGTGAGCCACTCTTCAAAGTGTAGCAGAGCAGGTGTTGGCGTTAAAAAAAATACAAGTGCAGGTAAATAATCCCTACAAGAGTAGGGAGTAAAGTTTGACGAAGGTAAGCGCTGGAAAGTGTACCACAATTTTGTATTCCCATGTTTAAATCGCTTCACGGGGCAAGACGATATTGAAAGGTTTATATAGAAAGTGTTCTGCTTAAGCTAAAGACTTATAGTTCCTAGCGATGTCACGATTGAGAGGAGAGACATATGGTTTCATAAGCCGTAGCTACCCGGTAGATGGCTTGAATAGGTTCTCAGAGGTTCGGGAAATCAATGAGCAGGACTCACATGTGATTTATCCCGTTTATCTTAAAACATCAGAGAGCGAACTGCTTTACCATAAAATTTGACACTTTCAAAGATAGACAATCAAACTTCCCCGACTAACCCATGAGTTAATATCTACTATTTAAACATTATGAACTAATCCACTTTGATGCCGTTGCTGAAAAAATACACATAAACTTTCCAAAGAGAATAATAGAAAAAGCCACTAATTTGAGGTTTAGCTCCCTGATCCACATTCTTGCTGCACAAAGCGATGGATTGTGGTTCGGTTTGCGGTCATCTAAATTATAATTAAAATATAAATATGGCTTGAGTGCTTACATATTTGCAGAGCTCTTGTCCCAGCAATTTGCGTATTCAAATATTGACTCAAGTTGCTCCAAGGAGATTGGGATTGGGCCAAAGACTACTTTGTAAGTTTTATCAGCAGTGTCGCAGCAATTTGTGTGCCTGGCCGGCCGGCCACTTTTCGGATTCGAATTGTTCAGCGTTCAGTGTCCAATGTTCGAGTGGAGACCCGCATGTCCTTCATTTGTTTGTTGGCCAAAGTCCACTCGACGACAACTGGGCCCCAGGATGGGATGGCGATGCAGAAGAGCAGAAGCCTGGGGAACTGGTGTGGTGGAATCTGGTCCATTGAACGAACTTTTCCAAAAGTGGAATTGCATTTGCTTTGCTTGAAAAACTATTATAACTTTGGCCACGACGCCTGCCCCATGCAAGAGTTTCAGTTCATCCAACTATGAAAGTACTTTATGTGAGCTAACAAAAATATTTCTTTTATTGAGTTTCGCCAGAGCCTGCATCAGCGGCAGCCAGAACCCCGGACCAGAGCTTCAGAAGGAAAGTCAAGTCCTCGATTTTAGGCTGAGTGGATCTGTCCGGGAGCCCCTGCCCAACAGCAGTAGAAGCAGCAGCAGGAGCAGCAGCCACTTGAATGCCGTCCCAAAACTTTTGTTCTCAAAGCGAAGCAACAGAGGGCCAAGTCTCCAGTTTCCCGCCAAGTGCCATTGTTGGCCAAGTCGAAGACAAGTTGATACTGAATGGGGCCCCAGTTGGTTGGTTATATGATATATGCCATTTTAGAGCTACAACGAAACCGTTTTATTTACTTAAATTAAGTTCTGCTACACACAAAAGGCATTAATGGCTTAAACTAAAAGAAATATTATGAAAGAGAAGTGCGTTTCGTAATCGAATCCAATTTGCCCTTGCTTCAACAGAGTGATGGTTGATTAAATTATTAAGAGCATATATTGTAAATCCTTTCCACACTTTAAAACTCCCTACCGCTCCTTTGATGTGCCCATCCATGTGTTCCACCAACTTGTTTATCAAATAACTCGTGCAGCATTCAAATGCAATTATGTCAATTCGTTTTATGGCCAGTTTGTGCAGGCAGAAAACTATAAAATTTGATTTATTAACTACACAAATTAACCGCAAGTATCTGCTCGTAAATTTTGAAACAGCATTTTTATGCAAATTGCCCACTGATGCGACATAAATTGTGCAACATTTGCATTTAAAATGTCACGGCAAAACTATAACTTTAAAGTTATACATTAGCCAGGCAAATAAACCTGTTCAGGGGCCCTTCCTTTCGCCACGACCTACGAGTAAGAGGTCCGGACAAAAACCCATCATATGTAATTATCCTGTGCGCTTTTCGGGTGTCCAGAGGTATATTGAATTTTTGGAAAGGCATGTTACAGAAGGAACAAAGGCTCTATGTATGTTCTCTATGTCTATAAAGTAACACATTTAGGCCCTTCGACTTGAAATTTGTATAAAAGTTGATATACTAAGATTAATACTAATTGCATCAATCTATTAACAGGGCTTTCATTTTAAGAGGTAATTTTTGACTAAAAATTCAGTGATTTGCTTTGTTTTCCACATCAAAATGCTAGTACCGGGTATCTCTGAGTCGTAATGTCAACTGTAGCGCTTGTTTTTAGTAGTTTGTGGCATACACGATAAACACACACGCAAACAAGCCGCAGACTGTGGCATATGGTCGGTGTTTTTGTGTGTATTTTGTGTGTCGTTGTGTGTAGTTCTTGTTGCTTTCCTGATGTAATATTCGTTGCTGTTTCTGTTGTTGCTGCTGGTTATTGTTTGTTGCGCTAGTTTTGTGGTCGCGCTTTGTTTTGGATCAGACAATGCAATTGCAAAAACCATTTCGAAAAATGTTGCTTACGCAACACACGCTCCCAGTCCCATTCCCAGTTTAAGCTCCAGCTCTATTCCTATCCCCAGCTCAGACATTGTTCCACTCCCACCCAGCTCCCAGCTGTAGTGCCCTCTCTATGCTGCAGCTCCCACCTATTGTTGCAGCGCCTGTAGTTGGGCAACAAAAAATGCATTCCTATGCAACGTCAGCGCCAGCCAAGTTTTAATTACGTAAAATATTTTTGCGTAGCCTCGATCTCGCTCTCTCTAATCAACTTAAAAGCCGGGAAATAACAGCACCTCAGTCCCTAGCGAAATTGCAATTCGGCAACATGGTCAGAAATGTTGCAGTACGGGGAAATGCGTTTTGCAACTCTCGCGCATCTCCTGCAGCGGCAACACTTCAAAAGACCCAAGCCCTGGCCAGTAGCTTAAAAAAGTCAGACAGCAGTGCAGCCAGGGGAGTCTAATAATTGCAACATACTTTGGGGCAAGGCAGTTAGCTTGTCAGTCAGTCAGTCAGTCAGTCAGTGTTTCATTCACTGAGTTCCTCAGTCACAGAGTCCCTCAATCAGTTGTTGCACTCTGACACGGTATTCAGCTATTGCTCTGGAGTTTCCAGGGAGAACAAGAATACTGTTCTTGCAGGAAGTAGATTTTCCATAGATGACTCTTTCATTTTGCTATTATTATATGTTTTTCATTCAGTCATTACCTATTTCTTACAGCATCCTACTATTCAGGGCATCTAAAAGTCTGCCTGTGGCACAAGGCTGTTTCCCTTTTTGGTTTGTTGTTATGTAATTACTTGCTGAGTGGCGTACGCAAACTGTTTGAGCTGTTGCCAGAGTTGCCGATGCGACAACCACAGCAGCAGCAGCAGCAGGAGGACCAGTAGCAGGAGCAGCGCAGACAGAGAAACAGGAGTCCTAAGTGCTTTTTGACATGCAACTACATACTTACATGTGCATTTATGAATCCATTGGTGTACTCGTAATCGTGTGCTGGTCCGTAGGTGGGAACATTTATTAACATGCATGTGGCAAGAGAGGCAGCATAAGCAGTAGCAGCAGCAGTAAAAGCAATTTAGTTTACTGCAAATGTTAGCCGGCGGCTACAATGTTCTGCTGCCCTCAGCATTTTAGCTGATTCATGGCTAAACGTTTTGCGGCAAACAGTGCGTATGATTGATATCGCCCGGGAGTCAGGCAGCCAGGCGGCCAGCTCAGTGCTAACTAGCAAGTAGTGTACGAAAATTGAATTCACAACTTACAGAGGAAATTCTGTGGCCACTCAACTGCTTGGATCCATTAATAGTCGAGTCGAGTCGAGTCGAGTCCTGGCCCCACACTTGAGGGAGCAGGGCAAACAAAGTAGATACAACCAAAGAGATACACTAGCCGACATAAATCACAAGTCACCTAGGGTCGCTTGTGGGCTGTTATTTTGGCCAGCAATTGTTAATCAACTGCCGACATGACAGGCACGAATTATGCGAGAGCACGACGACACGCTGTCAGACCCAGGGCCAAGTCCGAGTCGAGAAGCCAACATTTTGCTCAACAATGCCACTCAGGTGGAGATGCTCATCCAACGTCCTGCGACATGTTTGCTAATCTGTTGCGTGAATGGAATTTATTATCTTCGAGCCGAAGAGCAGGCTATTGATCAACCCAGACTTCTGGCCGGAAACCCATTTTGTGATCAGCGAAACGGAACGAAATGTTTTCAATCGAATTAAATTTTCATAAATTGTGACATTTGCCAATGAGCACACAAAAGTCAATGCAATTATGTGCAAATTGCATTTTATTTGATTGGATTTGAATAGATTCGATGCCCTGATTGGATTATGCAAATGTTACCTGTAAATGGCATAAGCACACAACTAATGGCAGTACGCTGACAAAAGTTCGAGCACAACTTTCCCGTGCCAGGTGTGGGTCTGGTCTCCTTTTCGCAACTGGCAGTGAAACGATTGAGCAGAAGCTATTCTTTTCGCTGCTTTTTAATCAATACAACTTTAAGGCCACCCAATGGATTTGTGCATCAGACAAACTTTTCCGTTCTGTTCGGCATCTGTCGGTACTTCCAAATTGAATTCGTGCACATTTGGGAATTTTCGGCAAAGAACCTCAAAGCATAGACTGGTGCTCAGCAGAGGATACTCTCGTACATATGTTTTAGTTGATTTGGTTCTTGGGGATTTATTGGGGATTTTAAGAGTGGTTTCAATTACAGCTTACCTCATGAATGCTTTGGAAATGGTAGCAATAAGAACTTCAAAGAGGAATTTAAAACTCATAGAGAATGCGGAATAAGGTAGCCACATAGCACACAGAACTTTAATGTGTGGATATTATTCTGCTAGTATGTCTAAATGTGACCCCAAAACATTACGTATTTATGGAAATGATTCCCCTCCAACCTGCCATAATAATGCTGCTATGTTCCATTAACCAGTCAGCGGCATTTTCATTTTCAATTAGCACACGGCTTTGATGGCCGCATTATGCTCGGGCGTGTGCGTCTGCATTTTATCCATATGTGCCAAACAAAATTTCGAGTGCAATTACAATTTCAATTGGGGCCGCATTTGCAATCACACAATATTTCGGATGCTTTTTAGGACCCACGATTGTCGGATGTCGAGCCATCTAATTGCTAAATAGTTTCCTGTTTGTGAAATAATCAACGCGCTGCCCTTTTAAATAAATCATTTGACAAAGGATTTGGCGAGGCCTGCGTGTAGTTTGTTATTCGTACGAATAAACACCATATGCGGTACACCGCAGTCGCTAATTGAAGTTTCGCCCAGACACCCGGTTCGTATGCGTAATGCTGTTCATCGTGTGAATAATGTCCGTGGGCCGGTACTAAAGGGCATTGACATTCACGGGGAATGACATTCATGGTTTTACGGTTCGAAATTAAAGGTGTTTGTTGGCACGAAATGGGGAGACATACTTACTATCAGCAAATCACTTTCAAGACCTTGATCTTCCACGTCGGATGCCTGTACCATGGATAACACTCGGAATTTCTTCGCTTAGAAAAACTGGTAAAAATCAACGAAATTTCAGTGAAAAACTGTACAAGACAAAACTATATTTCAATAAAAGCCATTTCCAATTCTGAAATTAAATTCTGAGAACTGCCTGCACACATCAAAAAAGTAACTTTCTCTCATTCCTTTGATTGCTTTCATTTAGTCGGAACTTAGTTGAAACTCAGCTCTGTGACAAGCTAAATTGTGCATGTACTCGTACTCGTGCATGTTCTCGTATGTACATGCATGGGAAACTAACTTGCCTGAAAATGGCTCCACTGATGCCTGCAATTGTCACTACAACTGGCTGCCTCTAATTGCAGTTTGGCTGCAGTTCTTACTCTGCCATTCGCATAGCATCAACTTGACACAATTCGGCAAGCTCTATGCCTTTTTGCAATTTAGAATGTCCTGGCTAATGTCGGCCTGTTCCCTGGGAGCGTTGCTTTGTTCATGGGATATGACATGTCATGGGTCACACATAAAGAGAGAGTAGTAGTTGTCATCTGGGTTTGTCATTAGCTCAAGAGAACATATCATGGGGAATTTATGTAAACTGCATGTCAAATGGGGAGCGATTTGTCGCTTGAAAACGAAACAGGAAACTTGTGAACTACAAGGAAATTGCTGCTATTAGAGTTTTAAGAAATTGATTTCCAACAAAAAATTCAATTCCAGTAGACATGTGGGTGAAATATGGAATGGTGTACACAAACTGGACTTGAAAAAGCTTGGACTTGAAAATGTCACAAAAAACGTTTATTAAGGTATTTTGGTTTGTTTATTCAATGGTAAAATATTATTATCCGCTCGCTGTGGCACTTACTCCGGCCTTAAAGCAATACATTTTTCATTGACATATTTCTCATATTTTTCATTAGCTCATTCATTTACATATGTCTACCAAAAACAATTGAATTGAATTTGCCTATCGATGTATCTAGAGGGAATCTTCCCTCCTTCCATCAGTTGGTTACAATAATTGATTGCTTTTTTTGGGAGAGGACTATATTCTGCCAGAGGGAAAAGACACATACATATTTCATTCGTCTGACATTCTCGTATTGCCGCCAAAAACTCCACTCTACTCAGACTCCGTACTTTGTGGTTCCCTACTAATTGGTCACTTGCCGTTCTCTGATTTATGTGTTCTTGCTAGCCGGCAATTTGTCCGGGTGTCCAGCATTTCGGCAAATATTGTCTTCCCAGACAGCAGAGAAAATATCATTTTGTTTTTTTGCAGGAAAATAATTTTTGAAAACTTTTCATACACAGCCCTAGTGTCGAGAACTGACAAAAGCAGGACCAGCCCAACACCGACATCGATAGCAGGATACCAGAGACCAGAGCCCAGGGCCCCAGGAAGGAGACCAATGCGTAACACTTGGGCCAAACAAACTTGTTTACACATTTTTGGTTGCTCAATTTCTACTGTCAACAGGCAAGCCAACGACAGCACTCCAACAACCAGAACCAGAACCAGAACCATAGCTGGACCCAATCTCATTCCATTTCTTCCAACCAGCAAGTTGTTTGTCCTTGTTGCCCTTGCCGGTCTGTGGGTGGTGGCAGCAACAGCCTCTTGGCCTTCTCCAAGTTACTGTGGCACTCTCTTTTCTCTCTTTGTTGCCAGTGCACTCAGCAGCAATTGGTCTACCGTTTAAGCAGAAGAATGCACTAAAAATAATTCACGCTCGAAGCTTGCCAAAGGGGGGCAACCTCCTTGACCATGTGCCAGATCCAGAGGATTCGGTTCCGTTCCTGTTACTGCTGCCTTGGCCGCATGCAAATGAGCTCCCGGCACGACTTTGCCCTGCTTTATGGCCTGATGCAGTTTCTTTTTTTACGAGTGCAGTGCTAAATTACAGTCGCGCATTAAGGCTAATCCATTGCAATGATGACGTTTAGTGGCCCCGGCGACAGTTGTGAGAAGTTTTTATGTCCCATAAAAATGCCACTGCACAGTGGGTGCCACTTGGCATTATACATATAGTAGAAAGAACACTACTTAAACGTTACTTTATTTTCACATCATAGCTACATATAACTCTTTATATACCTCTGCCAGTCCGAAAAATGCAACGTGTATTTATTACCTAGTGTGATTTTAAAAATATAACCTTTTATGTTTACCGTATCCTGCAATTTTCTATGCTTCGTCCCACTGTCTCTACTTTTTACTGGTTAGATCCTGTCAGACCACATTAAATCCAAAATCCCAGAGCGATTTATCTTTCTGAAAGTTAAGTAAAAAATGACTCCAAATAATAATTATACCAGCTTTAACTGAATGTTGTGCGGTATCAGAATCGTGACACTTCTTTCAGATTTGCACTTTTTCTATTTGGCTTGATTTCATTCCACTGTTGCTGCTTTTTACTGGCTGGATGACGGCAGTCTTGTGCTAATTTCGATTTAATTTTATTTCAGCTTATATTTTTTATAGTCCACAACTTGGGTTGCAGTCGTGCAGGCGTTTGCCCTCACTGCAGACCCGCCTCGGCCCACTCCTCCTCCTCCTTCTCCACCCAGACCACGAACTCATACTCGTACGAATATGCCATGCATTTAGATGAACATTTTCTGGTGTGCGAGAGTTTTTGCTATTCCATTCAATTACGGAGCCAGGCATGACCTGGTATGCCTATGTCTTATCGTCGGAGTCGGAGTCGGTGGGATGTGTGAGACCCAGGCTTTTATGCCTGACTGGAGCCTGTCACATTTGCTTATGCCTTGGCTTAGGTCAAATTATGTTTGACTATAAACGGCATGCGAAATTTTCGGACAAAGCCCAGGGCACATCAATTTTAATCAAAGGCCCCGAACGTGCTCTGCATGCCCAAGCGAGGATGGGAAGGCAGGTCCAATTCCCTGATAAAGGCCTCATCATATCGTCGCATCAGGCGCAAAAGTTTGCAGCTCGGACAACACTTTTGAGAAGCCAAAGTGTAGCAGTAAATCAAAGCTAAGCCTCCAGCGTTGATGACCGTTCAACGTCACTTGAACGGGAAATAGAAGAAAGAATCGGGCGGTCAGAGGATGGGCCCAAAGGAGGGCAATGAGAGGGAGCTGTCTCACCCATTCTCGGGAATTGCATCTGTTTGCGAACTTTGAACTTGCACTGGCAGCGCCCAGCACCAGCTTAACCCTTTAATGCCTTTATCAGCTTTCACATTTCACTGGGCGGGCTCCAGTAGAGAGGTTGTTGGGTTATTATACCCTTGAAGAGGGTATATACAAACCTCTAAGGAATGAATAACTATTGCCGCCAAGATCGGATTACTTAAACATGCGAGCCATGTAAATGGCCTAGATGATAGATAAAAACTTGCATTATTCTCTAGATATTCCACAATTAAATGCATTTCTACATAGTGCAATCCAATTGAATCTAAACGGAAACATAGCCCGGAAGGGTATCTACTTTGTCATCCCCTGCAGCTATCCTCTCTCTCTCTCTCTCTCTTGTTTTGCCCTGTCTTGCCTCGAGCTCCGGCGATTGAACACTTTTTTCTCATCCTCCCGGGGGCTGGGCACTTGACCGCTGAAATCCCTTTTCCTAGACCAGACATTTGGTGAGCTTCCTTTGAGTGGCGCCTGCAAGGGCAAATCAATGTCGCTTCGGCTTTAGGGTTTTGCCAGGAAACTGTTGCCTCTTAAGAAGTGAACCGAATATTTCGGACTTTGTGTTGCATAATCATCATTCCATTTGGATGGCAAGCTCTACCAATTTGTCATCACGCCATCACTCACTCGTCCTGTAAGGCAAACCTACCGACTAGGGCTTAGCCCCTTGTGCTGTCCTCGCCCCATTACCTTACTATGACTTCTTTGCGCCTGTCGCGTGGTTCTCGGAACAATGTGTCCCGTCTAATCCTTTTGTGCGACTATCATTACCAGCTGCAACATAGTTGTGGTTATGCTTGACGAACCAGCACCGGCCTTCGCTAAGCAGCTTAGTCTTCGCTCCCTTCTGGCCCTGGCCACAACTTTGTCTCAATTTCAGCAATTGACATTCTGTTTCCGGTCGCCGCTTTAATATTTATAAGCTCACGGACAGGACTTCAAAGCCAACTGTCACTGTCTGACATTGACATTTAAATCGAGTGAAACCATACTTTATTCGGCCAGCAATCTGTCAATGTCCCCAAGGGCAGGCTGTTTAACAAATGTTTCTTTTTCCCCATCGCTACTTATTATGATAACTAATAGTGTGCTTGGGGTCATTTGGGTAGGCCGTTAGCAACTAAATCACACACAAAATGTGTTGGCCATTTGAATTCATGCATAAATATGCAGTAATGGACAGGACGAGTAGTTAGAACTCACCCAGAACTATATCGAATAAATATTTAAAGTAAGATTCACTTTAAATGAAATCAAACGTCTTTTTTAACAACACAATGTCCCTTAAACAAATCCTCCCGCCGCAGCCAGGCATGTCTCTAAATTTAAGTTAACTTTTCAGGCATCCCAAAAATATACACTGTGGTATGGCCGTTTAAGGGATCCGAACTGTTTGTTTATATAACGGACAAACCGCAAAAACCATCGAATTTGGCAAAATGTCAGAATGCGGTTTTTGCCACTAAACTTTCCGTATTTGCAGCCAAGGCAAAAGTTCAAAGGGCTGCGGTGAATGGATAAGTTTGTTAGCCATACAGAAAAAAAAAACATTGACAAGGACGCAGAGCAGAGGAGGATGCTGGCTGGTACTGGTGCTGGTCTTGGTGTTGGTGCTGGCTGAAAAGTTGCGCCAGCAAACATGTGTTGCAATGAGTTATAGTTTTCTTAGCCCTCACCGAAAATCAATAAACCAGGAGTTGCAGTAGTGGCAGACACAAGAGTGGAAGCCTGAGTAGGGGCAGAACCTTCCTCTGGATCAGGACTTGCAGTAACAGTTTCCCATCCCGTACTCGTAATTTTCGAGAAGTCCAAACCAATTGCATTTCCGTTTGGCTGACACAAGCAGCTCCCAGGAGCTGCCCCTTCGCATGTGTTTGTGCGTGTGTGTGTGTGCTAATCGTTGCATATCAGTTACGCGTTGCACGTTCCGTTCCTGCCTTTTGCCGCCATCTTTTTTCTGCAGGTTGCAGGTTGCAGGTTGCATCTGCTTATTGCCACATAAATCAACCAATATGCTAGACAGAGTTGCATGCCAAAAAAGGCATGACTCTGCGTGGATATGTGTGTGTGTGTGTGTGTGTGTGACTGTCATGCCCCCTCCCCACCTGGAAGGATATTCCGACTCCGCAGACTCCAGACGAAGCAGGGCACGTGTTCCATCTCATTCGTAATATAAGTGGAATTCTGTCTGTTCCATCATTGGGCCCCTTAACCCCTCGTCTTAGCAATATCCCCTTTTCAAGCTTCATCTTCCAAAAACATATGAAAACGAATGAACTATAAATCCTATAAAAAGTCGCAATCACTTAATAGTTTCCTCCTTCAAATTTCCAGTGACAGCAACGTTTGTGGAAGACAATGGAAGCGAGGTATCAATTTGTCAAATTTTTTAATGAATTATCTGTTATGCAATCTTCAAGGGAATTATCTGACAGCATAGGACCCAACAAAAAACAAAAAAAAAACAAAACGCATAAACAAAGTTTCGCTTGCACACACACCCCCTCTGGCAAACACAGCCGAAGGGAGGGAGAGCATCACTCATGACAGACAGTAGTCGCATATATCCGTACATCAAACCAACTCGGCGTCACCGACACGGAAGTTGCCTTTGTATTTCCGGTTGTCTCACTGACGACGTCGCCATTGCCTCTGCTCTGCCCCTGCCTCGACGTCGTCGCCTGTTTGTCGCCTGTCACACATTCACCCAACTTTCTCACAGATACGCTTACATACAGTTGCAGAAATACTCGTACAAATGTCTGCAATTTGCTGGCGTTCGCAGCAAATGAGATGCCAAAATAGTTGCGTTTATGGTTAACATTTGGGAGGTAAATGAGTTTTGCCCATCCACTTGATGTTTCAGCCCGAGTTTCGGGTCTGTTCTGCACTTTCGGTTTAATTGTGGAGCTTTTGTGTGACATTTGCCAAAAAACGTTTGCACAGATCCCAGTGCCATTCGCTGGTGATTAAATTTTAAGTTTATGGCTTCATTTTTCCCCAGTCACCTCCGGGTGTGGAGCAGCTCACTAATTGAAATTGCTTTTTCGAAAGCATTTTAGGCATGCAGATACAAAGATGTCGTCATTTGGGACCACCAGCCCTTGGCATCAAATTAACTGATTATAATTTTTGGGGTCGAGCAGAGGAGCTCAAAACTGTCGCCGTTTGGCATGCCTGTCTGTGGCCTGCGTCCTGAGTCCTCTGCCATGCCATGCGAGTCCCTCGACAAATTTAGTTTGCCGCGCGGCCAAATTGAAAATCTGTTTGGGAAAACTAAATTGCTGTATAAATAGTTTAGTCGAGCTACAGCTGTGACCCACAAAGCCTGCCTTCCGTACCCGTACCCGTACCCGTACCCTTACCCGTACCCGCACCCCTGCCCAGAGCGTAGCTTATTAATCACCGCAGCCATGTTGATAGCCCACGGCTGCCAAATGGAGCATCCATCCAGCTATCTATTGGTGCCCTCCAATCCTTCCAACCATGCAGTGTGCATTAGATTTTAATTGCACGTAATTCAACATGACTTGCTGCTGATGCGGGCTTCGGATGTGATGCTGCTCCTGACGCTGAGGAAAGCCGCATGTGCAATGGAATGTTGAATGCAGCAAGCTGCAATCGCCAGCGACAAGCGCTGTGGCAGCGGATTTATTACTAAGGAAATGTGATTGACGTCAAGCACTTGGCATGGGTAATGTGCCACAAAATGAAAAGATTTTCTACCGCATCCTATCACACACAGATACAGACACACACACAGAACAAATGAAACGTGCATGGCAATAAAAGCTATCAATAACTCTGCTCTAGATGTCAATTGATGGAAGGAACTCGAGGCATTCAACTACAAATGCTGGCAGAGACCGGCAAACGACGAGTCATATGGCTCTGTGCAGAGAGTAAGCCAAGTGAAATCTGTTTTATAGGGTAACGTTATGCCAATCAATTACAAAGTGGGAAAAGAAGTAAGCATGTCATCGTGCCGATAGAATAACAAATTGAAGTTCAAACAAGCTACGAGTCTTTGTTTAACTTTGTGGAATTCCTGGCTTCAATGAATACCAATCTGGCTCAAACTCAATTTAGCTCTATACAAACACATGGGCCATTTTATGGCAATCAAATAATATACAGAAAATTTACAAAAATATCAAAATGGTGGTTCATTCCAAACAAACCCAAATACCAGCACAAGCCAGAAGACTCAAGCACTATAAATATAAGCCTTCATGGGAGCCTTAAAGTCCAAAAACTAATTTTTATATCAACTTTAAAGCACCATAACAGCAACAACAGCTATTAGAGCTCGTAAAAAACTTTCCTCTAGCGAGCTGCTTGCAAAAATTCTGTTCGACACAAAGCCATGAATGGGCCAAGCAGTTTGACAGCTGCTGATGGATATGGGAGAGAGCTGCAAACAGGACTATAACTATCCGTGTTGCTGGTACTTTCGCCTGCTACAACTTTAATGCTGGGGGAACGGGTGCGGCACAAGAGCGAAATCAATACTGGATCCTGGATCATGGTCCTCGTCCTCGTCCCGCTGCTAAACATCCCTGAGCAACACATAGAACCCGATAACAGGGCGCGAGATTTATTCCCAGCCAGGCCGGCAAAAGAATGGCTGCAGTAAAAATTGGCAGTGACAAGGAGCAGTATACGAGGTGGAAGCTGCCAGTGGCACGGTTTCTGTGGCAGTGGCAACAACTGGTGGCGCCACGAAACTGCGACGCCATTTGTCTGCCGAAATAGGAAGCAACACACATACACAGAAAATAAGAGAAGGAAAACCGTCTGGGCGTGACCTAGAAAAATAAAGTTGAGGAAACTTCAGGACTGGGGAAAGGAGAGTGTCTGCTGGAGAATGGGTAAAGGACGATGTCCGGGAAGGTTCCTTGAGGAGTGGGCATCGGAGGAAGCCTCATGCGTGTGCGGCTATAATGAATTGATTTATTAGCATTCAATTTTTGCAGTCTATAATTAGTTTTTGCTTGTGCAAATTGATTGAGCGTTCGATTGATGGTGAACGCATTCATTAAAGCCAACTGCCGTGGCCGCGTAATGTTTATAATTTAATTAGTTTTCATTGAAGCCAATTTACGCAGGAATCGACAACTGTTTCCAATGTGCCCTGGCATGTCTTTGGTTTGTGAGTGAGAAATCAATTTTAATTAATTCTGATTAAAAGCATTTTAACACCAGATGTGTGCAACCGCCATTAAGCCATTCACAAGAGTTCTTTTGATGCACATTAAATTGGTTTATTACCATGTATATTTAAGGACTTTTTGCGGGAAATCGTGGAGATCCATAAATTACATTCGAGATAAATCGAATTATCTTTTGGAAGTTAACTTTATTGAGTTTGAATTTAGTTTATGTTCAAATTCATCCCACAAATTTATTGCATAAGAGATCATTAATTGTGTTTCAGTGTGTGCTCTCATTCAATGATTTAAGGGATTTTTGTCCATTAGGCCAATTCAAATAAAAACCAATTTTAACATTTAAGGCCCTACTTTTTCAAGGTCCTGTTTGCCCCGATGAGGAAAAGCGATGTCATCTAGGGCGAACTCTTATGAGACTGTCCAAAGAAAGATTCAAATTTGGAGTACTTTGAAAAGCCATTTTGCTTTCTTTGTTCTTTTTTATTCCAATTCCAAAATTCCCTTTTTTCATAAATCTCTTTTAATTTGTATATTTTATCAAGCATCTCGTTCAGTCGTTATTCAAAGCCCCCATTTAAGCAATGCCCTCACAGGACTTCCCTTTAAATATGTTATAATTTTAGCTGCATGACTCCATTGCGTTATTATTGATTTCCCATGGCTGCCAAAAGTTCTATAGAGGCTAGCCTCTTCAATGCCAGGAGGAGGTTGAGGGTCGCCTGGCGCCGTCTGGTCGCGGCGCTCCGTGAAGAGCAGAAAACAAATTGTAACCTTAACAGAAGAGGTGGTCGTTTCACCCCCAGAGCCCAGACAATAGACAGACAGGGACGTTCATTACGAGAGACGAAGCGTAGGAAAAACAAACAAGTTTTCCTTTGGCGACGGCGGCAGTCCTGCAGATAAAGCATAAAAGCTTTGCCAGCTTATTCTTTCGAAAAGGAAAATTGAACGCAGGAATAGGAATGGGTATTGGGGTTCATAGTGCCCTTCGGGAGGTACGAACCCAAGTTGAAAGGTCGAACCGCATTTGGCCAAGACAATTCTCGTGCGCGACATGTTGGGCGTCATAATATTGCTAACACAATGGGCAGGATTAAGTGGGTCCAAAGTGCAGTGGGCCTGTGCCTGTGGCCAGGCCGTCTGCCGTTATTGTCCTTTGTCATTGCAGTCCCCGCCTCAGGCTGTTGCTTGTTTGTTGCGCTTTTGTGTCCACAACAACAGCAACAGCCCGGGCAAGAGGCAACAGTGGCAACTGCAAGTCCTTGTACGAGGAAATGGCGACATGTGTTTGCCTTGTTCATTCTAGTGGTTTCGAGAAGTGACGACCCGCCAGAAGCGTGCAAGTCCCTTCCGTCGACTTTCAATACCGCTTTGCTTCTATATATTAATGCGCTTTGCAGTGATTCTCTGCCTGATTCGCATTCCAATTGCAAAGTAAATGCCTTAATGTGCTTATCCTTTTAGCAACGGTTGGGCATTCGCTTAGAGTTTTGCCCTCCACTCTACATTCTCCACTATGCCGTTTTAACATTTTCCTCTTTAGTCTTGTTTTTTTCTCGCCGGCTGTGCAAATATTGTCCCTATCGCAGTCGTTTCGGTGTAACAATAATTTGAATTTGTTGTGGCACAGTGGAAGTGAGACCTGAGAAGGGCATTTAACTTAAAGCTTAACTAAAATTAACTTCAAGCTAAAAATAGATCCGTGGTTTAATTTTAAATTTTTCCAAAGTTATACTTTATGTACTTATATATATAAATTGAGAAGAACCTTCGAAATATACTATGATACTCTTGTTCTCGTTCATCCTTTTGGCACTCGTTTCAAACTGGTTCACTCTTTTGTTTTCCACTTTTATCATTCCCCTTTCTTTATTTTCCCTTTTGTAATACAACTCTTCTTAGTCTTAGTCCTATTCTTCCTCTCCGTTGCCACACTTTCCTGAGAAAGTCTTATTCTTTGTTTCTCCCTCTCTGGTCATCCTGCATTTAATCTGCTTTTAATCTTCTTCCATCAGTTGTTATTTTGCTGTCAAATTCAATTTATACTTTCAACTCTTCCGCACATTTTTCAGGATAAGTTTCCCCTAATGAATATATGTAAGTATGATTCACCGCAAAAGTTTGCTCATTAGCATAATATCTCAAGGAGCAAGTTAGCATCGATAATAAGTATCCATTGAACCACAGTGCAGATACTCCGACAGTTCCACAGTTGCGAGGTAGGATAGGCACTTATGGACCGGCATGGCATGTTTGTCTGGAATTCTCGTGTATATAGGCAGCGACTAAAATCCCGTCAATTTTCTCATTCTCACGCGTCACCGACCGATTTGGGATCCGATTGGGGTTTCAGGGGCCCCGTGTGAGTGTGTACAAGGAGCCAGTGAACCATTCAGCTGTCAAATATTTGCACTGTTGTTAAATTCCATCAATGGCTTGTCACACCGGAGTGACACACGTCACTGGCAGCTATACTTCTTCCCAAACGTTTTAAAACCATACCCTCCGTTAACTCATACATATGTACATACATCCGCATACCATTCGAAACTATGCTAATTAACAAGCAATTAAGACAGCATGGAAATTTATTTTCAAAACACAGCTGTGGTGCGCAGATGATGAGCATTACGGACAACTATGGCAAGCAGAACTTTGCAGCGCCAGCCACAAAATGGAGGGCGGGTGACTTCCGCCCTGGCATTCCCTTATCGTCTAAGTGGCCGCCCACTTTGGCCATGGCAGAGAGCAAAAGTTTGGCTTATATGTATGTATGTATATACTATATAGCGAAGGGAATGGCGGAGTCGATGCCGAACGCCATTGTTTATTTAAGCCAATATCCGTTATTTAAGTTGAGCTTCCTTCCGCCCGACGTTTTGTTGTTGGAGTTGTCAGCTGTTTGTTCGGCTTTTGTTTGAAATATTTAGCGCTGGTGGAAAAGCAAATAGCAAAGAGAGCCTAGCCTCTATTTGGACAAAAGTTCAACAGACACAACAACCATATGGCCCCGACGGCTCGACTGTGGACAAAGTTTGGCCAAAAGGAAGTGTGAACTTTGCTGCCATTATATAAAGTTAGCTCCAAAGGAAACTCAAAGAGGACATGGCACTAAATTGGCGCCCCAAAATCCTTGACAAATTCGCCAACATTTGACCGCAAATTAGTGCAATTGAATAAGGGACGCAAAAAGAACAAATTATTCCACAAACATTTTAAAATATTAAAAACACACTTACCGAAGCTAACAAAAACAATGCAATTATTTTTGAAACACAAAAACAGAGTAAATCGTCAACGGTGGCGTGGAATATGGAATAAACTTTCTAAATTTCAAGCAGGCCATATATAATACGTCAGGTATTAACTAGATTCATATTTCATGTTCATTCCCAACCGGATATTCAAGCGTGCAACATCGAAAATATTTATAAAATATATTCAGCAAAAAGTATTTTCAACATGCCCCCAAAACGTAAGATGACGAAGATGGTTAGTATTAATGAAGACAGTCAGTCGGAGCTCACCACAGACTCGGACGAATCTTGTACTGCTGTAGAAGGGAATAAAAAACGAAGGCGATCTTGCAGCAGCTCCGACGACTTAGACCAGATGGCATGTACTTCAGAATCGTCCATAAGCATGCCACTACAGGCTAAACGGCGCAGGACAGCCGCAGTCAAGCGGAGGCCGCAAACCTCCTCGGATAGTGACGATTACTCGATCGAATCTATCCACAGGACCCCAAAACGGACGGGAGGAGGGAGACCCAAAAAAGACGTTAAGAAAGCCCTCCCAAAGCGGAAGACTTCTGTTAACAAACGCTTGCCATCGAAAAGTGCTGGGGCCCCATGTAGCACCAAAAAGGAACCATCTCCATCATCGAAGTCTAAACCGAAGCAGCCAACAAACCGTTCATCCAAATCGTGCAAGCCCATATCAAATCAATCTGGAAAGGAAACCATGCCGAAACCGGGAAAAACTGAAATGCCAAATGATAAGGCCGGAGCGCAGAAAGCAGCAAAAACTGAACCAGAAAAGAAATTCCGTTTCTGGCCATGGAGCCAACAGGAGTCAACTCAGAACAACGAAATGCTTTCCGATGAACCCGTCGCGACCATATTGATGGACGGTGCTCATCTCAGTGAGGCGAAGCCCATGACAGAAAATGATATGCCCGAGATGACAGGCGAAGAAGCGGCCATGAAGCTGGATGTAATGAATCCAGAGAAAGCAGACTTAATGCATCCGGAGATGACTGAAGATGACGAGACAGAGGCCCTACCCGTAGACAACAAAAATTAACGATTCTCGACAGAACACTGGTGAAAAAGTTCAAAATTGTACAGTTTTCTTTGGAGTGAGTTTCCTCCTGCTAATAATTTGTCTCTCAAAATCGAAAATTTTGAAATTTATAAGTTCTCTGGAAGTGTGTAATTTGTAGCTGTTGTATTTTTGTCAAGTTCAAAATTGTGAAATATGTATTGTCTTTGGAAAATTGGAAGTTGCATTTCAGACTAAATATTCGACTTTAAATTTGCATTTGTTTTTATTTACCCATAGAGAGAAACCGCCTTAGTCCATTCATAACTAATAATTAATTAACAAATTATTAAATTAATACAATAATCCGCTATCACTGTGGGATCACTTCAGTTCAAACACTTCAAAAATTCGGTTGATTTACGCACATGTCCAGATTAAGCTTCAACTTCGACAGTAGAATGTCATTTGTTCAAGGCGAACACTGACCAACTTTAGCACGTATTCAGCACTTTCGACCTTTGGCCGAATTGCATAATAAACACGCTGCCAGGCTGCCAAGCAGCCAGGCAGCCCATTATGTAGCAGCAGACTGCAGATGGCCAAAAACTTTGCCGTTGCCTGGATTTCCCGGATCCTGGCGGTGGTACCGTGGGTCAACATGTTTTGGCTAATTAATGTCAAAAGCCGTTGCGAAAGATAACTTGCCGTGCTAGACCGCCCACACCAACACACACCAACTCCCCTGTTCATGAGCAGGCAATTGAAATTTAAAGCCGGAAGTTTATTGTTGCAACAATAGAGCCTGCTTGGCAGCGGATGCACCACCATCTCTGTCGTGTCCAGAGAACGGACAACGCTCGGCCAGAACTAGTTCTCGCTGGGCATTGTACAGAACTTTTTGTCCGTAAATAAATCCCTTCGAGTATAAATGAAATGCAAACTTTTTTCCGGTAAGCTGACGTTCTAATTGTTGCCAGCTCCTGTTGTTCCAGGTTATCTGCCCCCAACTGCTTCTTTCTTTCGGCTCTTCATTACAATACCCTGTAGCTGTTGAAAATAAGGGTATGTTTCATTCCCTTAAGAGGTGCTTAAGAGCAAGCAGGTGCTAGTGCCACCTTGATCGATAGATGGTGTTTCAAGAACCTTCGCAATCGAAAATGTATTGAATACGGACCTTCCAGCATAGCGTAAATTTCTTTTAGGTAAAAGCGTACGCCATTGTCCTATGAAGGCGCATTCGGAGGTTTACCCCGCGATATCTCGGAGTCGATTCACTCAAGTGGTGTATTCCCTCTTGTTCGCATTAGTTTTCATTTTCTTTCCTAAATTATTTAGAACGAATTTGCCCAGTTCTTACTCTCAGAGCACCTTTAAATTGAAATCCTAATGAGCCAACCACTTGAAAGTGCTTGAAAATTAAATGGAAAATGCGCTGCATTGGCAATGCTCGGCATTTACTTGTCCGTGCCAGCATAATTGCGCTTAAAATCGTTTAAGTGTTTTATAATCCGCCCTTATTTTTTTTCTCTCTGTGGCCGCTTTAAACGACGTGGCATCCATCCACGGCGGCACCCTGGCAGCGGACCAGTAAAAACACCAAAATGGCTTTTTAAAGCGTTTGCCAGGACAGATCCCTTCAGTCGTTGGCTGTTCCAAAGAGGGTGTTTGTGTGTGTGTGTGTGTGTGTGCGTGTATTCGCTTGTGTTGGTCAGTTAAGGCTCTTTTGGACGCACATTCACATCCAGAAAGCCACACGTAGAGACACATGTGTGTGAGCCATTAAAAGCGGAGAACATTTTTGCACGCCGTTTGCGGATTGCTGGCGCTTTTCTTTGTGGCCACCAGCACCGCATTGGTGTGCTTCGGCTTTGAATACGGCCGTGGATCCCGCTGTGCATCCCTCTGCCACGGTGATTTGCCAGTGGTGCAGCAGCCATGCAAGTGGGTTAATTACGATGGGGGTCTGGTCTGGCGAGCAAAGGGATCCAAGAAAATTAGCCAACTTGAAAGAGATGTGTAAATTCCAGGTAATTAATTCAATTACATTTCTTTGACAGCGTATGCCTTTCGTGCTATGAAAACGGAGATTAAATCAAAATTATTAAAAACAAAGTAACTTCCCTCTTCTGGTCAAATTCTTTGACATTGCAATATCGTTGCACCTGAGAGGCTCCCACTTGACTCCCTTTCGCCTGGTGCATCTCAACACCTATAAGACCCCCCACAAAAACCGAAGCAAGAACTGAATTTAATTTATTTATTCATGGGCTGCATAAACACATATACTTGTGCAACCTTTGAATTTCCGCTCCATATACACATAACTTTGGGTCCAATTGAGGTCACAATTGTGTGAGAAATCCGTCTGCGGACCCAAATACATACGAGTATACTATACAATTTCTCCACTACTTCCAGGAGACCGCAGCGGTAGGGCGCACCTGGCTGGGAAACCACTTGAAGAGGCCACCACTTGCTGGATTTCAAAAAAAAAGTTCCACACTTACCCCAGAACTTAAGATACTCAAGTGCACACATACACACAGACAGGCCCACATGCATATAGATACAGAGTTGCGGATTGCGGATTGCGGATTCATATGCAAATACAGGGCCTGGGCGCTGGAAAGCCACTTAGGGGGCTGTATCTCCTGTATCTCCTTCCGGCACGGCCCCGGATACCTTTGGCTTTTTATGCATAGTACGTACCTGCAGGAGACAAACAACAAATAAACATAAGTAATAATGTCGAGCTTCTCTGGTTAGTCACATGAATATGAATGGAGTTTCTTCTGGTTTCCCCTTTTTTCTGGCTTTGGCTGGGAATTATGCTTATTTAAATGTCAAGCAAATAGACAATCGGGCAGGAGGACTGCCACCTTCTAGTCGGCTCCATTTTTACGCAGGGAGTTATGCAACTGAAACTGTCGACAACTTCCCCATGTAGCCCTCGCACTCGAGTTCTGTGAGGCGTTTGTAGAGCGCTTAAATCTTTTGAAAATATCTAAATTGTTCTCTATGGCTTTTGTGTCAGCTGTCTCAACCATACAATGCATGTGTGCGAATCAGTGTGTGTGTTTTTGTGTACATGTGTCTATGTGTGTGTGCGTGACATGCATTATGCTGTTTTTGACTTTGCCACAAACTACGTAAAAATGTCTTTCCCATTTGTCTCGTATGCCTGTGAAATGAACTTCATTGTAAGCCGCTCCGGGGATTTGCTGTGACAAATGAATTTATAGTTCTCCGATTCCCCAGCTCCTCTGACTGCCCCTGGACAAAGCTGGAAAGCCGCAACGCTGCGAATCTCTGAATGCTGGAAATCTAATTCATCTTTCAAATTAGCAACGTATTTTTCTGTATAATCTGAGGACATACTGTTAGTAGGGTGTATATGACATGGGTTAAAAATGTATGAAAGAGAAAATATTATATATTATCTCTAGTGACTCCCTTGAAACTATTCGATGATCTTATTACAGGGTATCAATCCACCAAGCCTTTTATAAAGATGATTCGTTCTTGGTTTTTGTTAAGCCCCCAACCGACAATGCTCTTTTGTGCACATGTGACATGAAGCCCCAAAAGTGGCATAAATAAAATTTCATAGCATACTTTTTTGCGCTGCCAGATCCACAGTCACACACACGGAGACGGAGGCCCCGCCAACCCTATCCGTCATCTATAGCTGGCCCCCCAACTAAAATATCCTTTTATGTATACATATATCATTCACATTCTGTTTTATCCCCGAAAGCTTTTGGCTGCTGCTGCTGCTACTGCACTGGCGTCTATGGCATTGGCTCAGAGTCATTAGACTGATGGCCTGCATGGGGCCCTTTAAATTTGTCAAAGGCAAGGGTTTCAGAGAGAGAGGCAGAGAGATCGGTAGGAGAGACTTTAATCATATTTATCAAAGGGTATGTAAGGGCCTGACTGACAGCTGTTTGTGGTTGCAAGGCTCGTGGTCAAATAGCCTGTTGCACCCGCCTGATGAGGGAATGTATGACATTGCCCCATCCTGCTAATCTAATAACTTGCCTAACAAACCACAGAGACAGAGCAAGACCAGTCTGCCATACAAAATCCAAGCTCGAAGCACCAGGGTGCGGTTATGTCAGACGACCAACTATTCAACTATCCAACATATCCGAACTCCAACCTCCACCCAGCCCACGACTCACCACTTCAACCATTGCATCTGAGTGTGGAAGCACTCCATTTCAATATGCCCTTAAACAGGGTATCCCATTTTTGACTAGTCGTTTGCAATACCTACTCCATAAGAATATTATATGTTCTTGATCAGTCTCTCGACTTCAAGTGCAAATATGTCGCTGAATCTTGCGGCAATTCCATAGAAATGATAGCTCAACAAGGGTATCCAATCCTTCGGTTTCCGAATAGGTTTCACTTCCATCCTTTCTTGTTGTGGTTAATTTTGTAAGAGACAGCCCTGTTGATGTTGCGTGCACTTGCGGTAGCTCTAAGATTTGATTGCAAGTGTAATTCAAGCACGCTCGGCTGCCCAGTTGCTATTTTGCTGGTTCAACCCGTAGTCTCCTTTCATTTCGCTTGACTGACTGCCAAATTTCATGTAGAGCTCGCCTGCATTTGTTTTAAAATTAAAGTGCAGTGCAGCAGAAGACAGAAGCATCAGAAAGCAGCTGCATCAGGAGCTGTCTTTGTTCTCTCCTGCACAGGAGTATCTCTATTCCGCAGGACCAGAGGACCTCCTGCACAGGGGTATTCCCCATTTCCAGGGACCATGGGGCGCCTCCTCGTCCGTGTTTTGGGATGTGTCTGAGTTATGTGCCGCAGCTAGTGCTGATTAAGCAGAGCATCGCAGCGCCGCGGGCATTCGGACTGCGGGCGGTGCGGAATGGATGCCCCCGTGTTTGCTTTCCTCCTATTGAATGGAGCCCCTAAGTATGCTTTGTGTTCCCTCGGAAATATATGAACATTGTAATGTTCAAGAGAAAACGAAGCTGAGAGCACTGGAGCCAGTGGAGAGGACCCTAGAAGCTGAGTGGCAAGGAGCAACACAAAGAAATTGAGGTGCCAGGAATTCTTGAAAAAAAACAAACAAAGTTTCTCTGTCTCTGTTGAAAATATATTCACTGGGCACAAAACACGACAAGGTTTCAGTAAATGCCAGCTAGATTTTCAAAGTGTGCGGGGTTCAATACCAGAACCGTATACATGTATGTACATATATATTTAAGAACCGTTCAATAATCATAAAATAAACATTCTTTGATATATGTAAACCGAATATTTTTTGCATAAAATTGAAATTTTTTAAGTTATTACAAATACAATTAGCACACACAATAAATCAAAAAATACTGATTTAAATGTATCGCGCAAAGTGTTAATTATAGAAAAGCTTACTCAAATTTGCATCAACAAAATAATTGCTATTTAAAGGATTATTAACATTATGCAAAATGCTATCTCTACTTTTTCAAACAAAACTACTTTCGCGAATATTAAGCTTTGACACTTTACCTGACAAAATCATTTAATTAGATAATATTCTAGTAGAATTCATTGAATATTTACATATGTCAAATCCATGGCAGACTGCCCACAAAGAGCGTTTATTTAATTAACAAACAATATAGATTAAAAACAAATATTTGCAAAAAAAAAAATTTAATTAAAATTAGATTATATAGAAAATACTTATCCAAACATTGTATTTGTACATTAACCCCATTTAAAACACTGGTAATGTTTTGAGCTTAGCATTTTTATTGGATGCAATTGGTGGTGTTGCCATAAAAATGGAAACCACATGAATAAATAACTAATTGGGCTTACAATGTCATTAACAATAAACGACCACAGGGCGAGAAAAAAGAGGCGAATATACGTAGTGCGAACAATAAATAATTAAACGGACTGGTGAACCTAAATTCTGTGTAGCTCTGTGTACGACTAAATTTCAGTTGCATGTTTTGCTAGTACCTAGTAATCGGAGAGAATAAAGGTGTATTTGAAACGTTTAAATGTGTATAAGAGGCAGACAAGTTCCTGTGTTCGACATAGTTATTTTTGCCATCTACTTGATTTGCATTACCCTCACACAGGGAGTATCTTTCAGTCGTAATACCCACCATAACGTTCTTAGTTGTTTTGCGGCTGTTAATGTTAATTAATTTCAACTAAGCGGCTTATGCATATAAATAGCGAATGGCAAATGGAATACATAGCAGGCAGAACAGCAAATGACATTGAAGCTCTTTGGAAAGCCGACAAGATAATTATTAGTTATTTAAACATCTCTTGTTGCATGTTTAATGCAAATCCGCTGCGATTCGTGTAAGGCATGGCGCTAACAAATGACAAGAGAATTGCAGTGCCCAGAGGCTTAAATTGATTGGTTTTCCAATCCCTCCCTCCGCGATGGCATCACATGACAGAACAATAAATACATAAAGGCATGAATCATTTAATTGCCTGACCCCGATGCAACGTTTTGATACTGAAACAATGAGAGAAACATGATTTTTCTAGGAATTCGCCGGACAAAAGATCGAAGGCTTTAAGCTCTGTGCCTGCATCGCCGCTTCCTGCTATTTTTCCCCCAACCAACTTGGGATAAATCAGGGACCAAACCAAAGCAATAAATAATAAATCAGCGCTAACAATTTGCACAGCATGCGCTGCTTTGTTCAGCTGCTGCTGCTTCCACGGGGAAGTGCCCCGCTGATAACTCGAAACCGAGCAACGGGCAACGGGTACCGCGTACCGCGAATCGCGGAGTCGCGGAATAAGGAATGCGGAATGTGGAATGCGGAGTGGACTCGATTTTGCCATTCATGAAAATTATGCATCGAGATGAAAAATAATGAAATTAATTGCTCGGAAAACAGACAGGGAGCAAAACACTGCGCACTGCCACCAATGTGAAGCTCCTCTGAAATGGACTGAGCGGGGTGGAGGGTTTTAAAAAGAAAATGGAAAGCAACTAAACAGAAGGTCACTCAGGCAAACACGCAAACCGAACACAAAATCTGAAGCTGTGGGTATTTTCCCTATCCAGGAAAGCGATCAAGCCGTGCGCCGCTGAAACCTGAATTTTTGCTTCGTTTCCCCTTTAAAAGGAGATTCAAGTTTACTTGTGAATTGTAAAAACCCTCAAATACAGATAGGAATCAGCTTATCAACAGAAAAGGTGTAGGTTCTTCCCATTTATTTGTATGAAAGAATCAAAATTTCCCCATTACAGTCCATGAAATTGCCGCCACTAATAGCTTAAGTGAAAAATGCTGTAAACACATCAAAATTCTGAATTGCTGAAGCATTCACCCAAATGCAATTTGTTTGCTCAAATCAGAACTGTGGAAAGGCCCTGGCTGCCAGCTCCCACCCGGCGAAAAGCCCGTCAGTCGTTAATCAAAGTTAAAATGCGTTAAACAAGCGAAACAAAATGCACATTTCGACGACTTCGCAACTGGAAGGCACTGCCCAGCCTTGGGTGGTGACTGTGCTGGTGGGTTGGGGGGCTGTGTCCCGAGTGCTGATAGTGTGCATTGCATTCGACTTCCGCTTCCTTTGCTGCAGCAGCAGCCGAAGCAGCGATGCCTTTCCGCTGGCATGGCCACGGCGATCTCAGCTATGCATTTCCCTCGACGTTTGCATGTTTGCAAAATTTAGCAGGCGACGCGTTATAAACAAAGTTTATTACAACGACGGGCCTGGCATCGGCTCAGGATTTGGTTTTGGGTGTGTGCTTTGGATCCCTCTACACATAGAATTGAGTTTGGGTTCTGGGTTCTGGGTACTGGGTTCTGGGTTCTGGGTAATGGTCGTGGCATTGTTGCAGACACACTCGGGCACTTGAGGCGCATAACTTGTCGAAAACTTTATGCGCGCCACGTTGCTGCTGACAAAATGGCGACGGCTCGACAATGTTGTCCTTTGATATGCACTTCGTGACCCCAATTACGGACACGTCCCAAACCAGTGGCAGTTCCAGCCATCCCTCGCACACACCTCCCCATACCATATCCATCCCATTGCAGGGCACTTGCATTGCAGCCACATGGTCTGCTCATCCAGCTATTAAACCAATCGTCTGGCAATTTGTCAAACCCAAAACTATGCAACTTCAATAAGGAAATTGAAGTCGGACAAATTGGCATCGTTTGCAATGCCGTAAAATGTTGGAATGTATGAGAGATGGAAATGGAGCCTGTGAAGTATAATCAAATGAATTACTTCTTGAGCAATGTAATTAAGTGCACTTATGCTGTATTTATAACTATTTTAAGTCAGTTTTGAATTGTGTGATATGTGTTAATGATAGCTGATAGCTTTGTGTGCTACGAAGATGTACATCTTTCCATGCCCCTTCCATTGGTTTCCGTTTTTCCTCGTTCTTTCCATTTTATTGCTTTCTAGAGCCCGCTTACCATACAAGCTAAAGACCTAAGTAAGTACATTTAATAGATTTCCTTTGGCCTTAAGTTTCGATTTTATTGGCAGCTTCGAGGATGCTTTTCCGCCGTTTTATTAACGAAATTGCTACTCTGATCTTGCTCAAACGGGGCGTAGTCCTAAGGAGCTCATCGCTTTGATTGCATCAAGGTTTTTCGTCTCCTGCTTTCCAGCTTCTGAAGCTCGCTTTCTTTCCAATAGAATTTGATTAAATGCTGTCTATTGATTTTGTAGCCCAAAGCCGCCCACAAAAGTCACAGCAGAAAAAAAGCCAGCGAAGAGGAGAGAAAACTTTCAAACTACTATGTATTTTAATTAGAATTTGCAGCCGGATGTTGTCGACGTCGACGTCGATTCTCTGATGAGACTGTCAGTCAGGCAGAAGCGCAAGATATTTAAATTAGTATATATCTGTTTTATGCCTGGCTAATAGTGCGTGTACCGACGAGTATCGGTTGCTAAACAGCATTATAGCAAAGCTAATTGCTACGAGTCTGGCCCAGACAACATGACGTATACGTGATACGTGCGCTCATTTAATGAATTTAATTAAGTGGATCACAAAAGCGGCATATCAGCAGCTATATAGCAGAATATAGCTAAGCATTACTCTCAGCAAAAGTTTCGTGCATGTGTGTGTCCTTCTAAATGGCAACTTGGGGGTCCTTTGCAGTTTAGCGAAACTTCCACTCCCTTCCGTTTATTCGCCGCTCATCTTAATTCTGTTCGTTAAAAGTTCCTAAAAGTTTACTTTTTAGCGTCTGTTGGGTTCTGTTTGTGCTCGAGCGACAGACCAGGGACAGGGACATGCCATGCACTTGGCACATTGCCTACAACATGAATCCTTGACAATTTTTCAGCTTCTTTCAAGTTTTTCGTATTTAATGAAATTCCGAAAAATATCTCTAATTAAAACTACATACATATGGCTTTCCTAAATGCCATTTTTCCGCATGAACAACTAAACGCCCGATAGTTGAGATTACGACTATAAGATACCTAATATTCTTTATCAGAATATATCAGCAACAACGAGTCTTGGAATCACTCGAATAGAGGAGTCTACAATTAAAGGTAATTTTAGTTGGCAAAGATACTCTATTGGCTCTATTTCTGCGGTAGCTGCCTTGTTGCCAACATTTCCTCAGACACAACATACTCCTATCCCACTAGTACCGGGTATAAAAAGTGCAATTAGTGCTTCGAGTATTGGCCAAGTTGCGCATTTCTGTTAGATGTCTTTTCTAAACTTTATGACGGGTGTCATCTGGCTTTGGTAAGCTGTTGCCAAGTAAGAAAAAAGAAACGATTAGTCAATGAACAATAGCCAACTGAAGCATGAAATATGTCCAAGAAATGTACAACCTTTTGTTTTTCTTCCTTCACTTGTGATATTTTATTCAGAAAATTTGTTTTCTCGTACAAATTGCCATAAATTGCATAGCTGTATTAATTTACAATTCAAAGAATTCCTGTCGGTCTTTTCATTATCAAAAGATGCACAAATGCCACAGAAACTACTCCCTGGGGACATAACCCAGTTCCGTGTCAAGTTTCCATGCGAAACTCTCGGCAAGAGTTACGCAATTTCCTGCACGCATTTGGTTGGATCTGAAGCTGAGACGGAGGCTAAGAAGGAGTCTGAGGCAGGAGATAGAGCCTGAACTGTATCTGGAATGCCACATCCTGATTCGGATCCCGGCCTCCTCATGCCATAAAGCTGCACAAAAGTACTATTTATGCAAAAAAGAACGAGGCAAAAATTTATGGCTACCCTGGCGCACTTCCTTCCAGAGGAAACCGAAGAGTGGTTCCGTCTTATCAGGAACTTGGCAACTGCAACGCTTTGGCACACACAACGCATATTTTCGGCTCGCATGGGTTCGATATTGAAAGCGCATTAAGCAAAACTCGGTCGCACTTAACTAAGCCGATTTTGACATGTGGAAAATATTCAAATAGAGGCAGGCAGGCCGGCAAGCAGGAGACTCAAAGGAGGCCCGAACGAAAACCCAAACGAAAATTGCAATTGCAATAAAATGGCTAAACGCACTTGAGCGTAATTGCAGTAGAGCCATGAAGACCCTCGTGTGAGAGCGTTCCCCACTCCTCCCCAGAGGCAATAAGCCCAGCCAAGTGTGGCATGGCAAAATGCATTTTGCAATAAAATATGCGTACCAATTTAAATGAAAAGTCTGCCTCGGCAACAATATAATTTGGAGCAACAGCAGCAGCATCCCCAATGCCTCGACTCTCGAGTGCAGACTTAAAGTGTTGGCCAGGCTCTGGCTCTTGGCAAATGCACAGATTTCGCCGGGCTGCATAAATTGAGGCTGGCTGTGGTTTTTGGCTTATCTCCTTAAGCCTTCGATGTCCCCATTCCCATCCACATCCACTCCCAGGGAACCGGAAACTGGGAAGAATGTGCCATGTCTGTGTTGTGTTTGTCACTTGGGCTGAGGATACGGATGGTAGGACCATATACGAGGCGCTAAATGGCCACTTCCAAGAGCAACAGTAAAGATTGCCAGCGGCCCAAGGATCACAACATACGAGAGGGATTTTAATGTGGCCTTAAATTAGCCCTAAAGCCAAGTACTAAAGGGTCCGAATATCTTTGTCAGATGCACGTAACTTTACCCGCTGCCAGGCATGTACAGGATGCGATAGGCAGCGGAATGGGTTCCGCAGTATTCCGTTTATAACAGGTGTATGGCAAGCGTCGTGTAAACATACACAAATAACAAACAAATCAACAAATTATAATTTAAATAATATCTGCTAATAGCTTATAGTGTCAATAAAATAATTAATGGTATAATAGTTAATTAAAATTATATTCCGCTTTCTGGAGCTGACATTCAACTCATTTTTGTTTACCTGTCAAAATTATTTAATTCGAGTATTGTCTAGTCGAATGCGTAGAATATGTGCATTAATTGGGAAATTGGAAATGAGATCATATAGAAAAATTAGACTATAGTTAGTGAATGGTGTAGTTTAAGAGGAAACCACTGGACTAACTAACTAATTGGGCTTCAAAAAGGGTAAGAAGGAGGAGAAAATCTCATCCTTATCCTAATATATTTCAATTAAAAATAGTTATTAGGTTCCACTTTCCTAGAAATAACTTAAAGCTTTGCTTTTAAATGTGGCAAAAGGAAAAGTCGTACAAGAGAAAACATGATTTTGCATATTTGATGTGCCTGAGAGCTCTTGTCGTCCGTGTACCGAAAAAAAACCCCACTGTAAATATAAACACATTTAATTTTTTTTTAATTTTCCAAACGAATACACATTTTTGAGGCTGGCAAAATAAGCAGGGCAGATGGCTGCTCTGGCTCCTGGTGCTGGTGCTGCTACTAGCTTCGCTAGGCACATGTCGCAACCGGCTCGGAGGCTTTTTGGCCGGGAAGTGGCAGGCAGTGTAGCAACCACAAACACGGTGCGGCACGGTCCCGGCCACAGCATCAGCCACGCACAGACTCGACACAACTGAAGCGACATGTGCCACTGAGAGAGAGAAACAGAAACAGAAAGAGAGAGAGCGGGAGCGGGAGCGGGAGAGGGAGAGGGACAGAGCTCTGTGCACTGCAGAAGGAAAACATATTGTTAATGGAGTCGAGCATGTGAAACAACAAACAGGACGAACCGTTCTCGTCCTGCCACTGCCGCAAAAATGTTTGCCACAAGTGCACCGAAATCGAATCGGCAGTGGGTTTCACCAGGAGAATATGGGGAAGACTAAGCTTTAATTACTCTGATCACCGTGGTGTTGGTAATACAAAAATTAATTGAAATTATATCAAAATGTATGCCTAGTTTTCGTGCGATTCGCTTTCAAAATGAAATAAGTTGCTGTCAAGCTGCTGTCGGTTCCTTTCTTTTCAGAATTTCAGAATAAACGATTCGTGTTTGTTCTCAGGAAGCATCGATAAAAAAACAAAACCTGTAACAGGAGCTTTAAGTAAAAGTTTCCTTTCCACAATAAGGAGTGTCAGCATCATCCTTTCAACTTTTTTAACATTAATAAGCATTTAATTGACGCTTTCAGAGAGCTAAGAAAAAGTTAAACAAAAGTTTAAGGTGTACTCACGTGCCTCATCATTTACACGGCCTCTGCCGGCAAGGCCTCCGAGGTGCGTCTGTCAGTTGCCAAAAAGTTTGCCTCTTAAGCTACGTGCCAACGAAGGACCCGGCGCCATTTTAAATACTTGTACACACTTCCCCCATTTTCTAAGCGGCTTTCGGATGGTATGGGTACTTCGAAAACAATAACCATCACTTGAGAGTCTGACACAAACTGACAAGCCCCTAAATCTACATTCATTTAACAGCCATTGCGTACATATACGTAGATCGCTACGTATACATAGTAGGAATAGAGATAGAGTTAGAGTTGCCTGAGCTCCTCGTTATCCTTCTGCAGTGAGATTTGCATGCATTTGAATGAGGACTGTGCTTTATTTTTCATGCCACGTAAACACTTGATAAAATTCGCATAAATTTCTATCAATGTTGGATTCGATTTGACTTTACATCAGACCGAGCTGGAGCCCGCGGTAAAAGCCGCTTGGCCCATTTAACTGCGCCGCGATTCGAGCGCAAAAATCGCGTTTAGTCGGAAAACAAGCTAAAAATAAAATAAATAAAACGGCATTCCAAACAGAGATAGTACCCGTATGCATGTGTGTCAGTGGCTGGAGCCAGAGCAAGTTTTGCCGACAAAAATTGAAAATATTTCCTTAAAAATACCCTCACAAAGCACGGAAGGTGTGTGGAATATGACATGTTATGTAATTAGAAAGAATGTCTAGTTTGTGGAGTAAGCATCTCCAATAATCGTGCTTCTATGTAGCGATTTTTTCTGCTTTAAGTATAAACAATTTGACCTAGAAAGGTAAGTATTTCTTCGGAAAGGGCATCCACATTTCTGTTGGTTTTTTTTACAAAAGCCTTTGTTCGTATTTTTGTAGTTTTGATAAGGCCAACAGCAACTTTCAATGCAGATAGTGTGGAAATATTTTATTGCCTTTGGCAAAAGTGAACAGGAATGTGTTTTAGTTATATTTTTATATTTTATTTTTCAACATTCAATACGAAATGAAAGACACGGCGCAGGAATGTTTTGCTTGCAACAATGAAATGTTTTTACAAATATTTTGTGGTTATGGGAACGATACAGTTTTCAGCCTAACGTGAATCTGCAAGTTGGTTCAGATGGTTTTCCGAAAAATATACATTAGCTAAAGGATTAAATGTATAAAGAATAATTTTCAAATCCTAAGCAATTTCCGATCCCTTGGATTCGTTCGAAAACTCTGCCGGCATCTATTTTCCTATGTGGGTTGCACCTATGTATCTTCTCATCCGTGAATTTATGGCTACAGTTTTTATTTTGTTTAATATTTTTAGTCAGGCTCAGGTGCTTTACGCTGCGGCTTGTTGGCATCAATAAAAATAAATCTACCGCATTTACACCGCCTGGCTGGCTTTTGCATATTTTATTTTAGCCGTTGGATTGCGTTTTGTTTTGGGGCCATGCACGAAATTTTTTCCCGGTGACTATTGATTTTTTGTTGTTGTTTGGAAGCGGCTAGTTCCTGGGTTTCCTGCCGTGGCTGCACCTCTGAGATAGAGCCTAAAACGCATTTGTCGGCAAATGGCTGAATGGGGGTTTGGGCCAGCTGCTAAGCCACTTTGTGCAGCATGCAGCATGGCAGGGGCAGTGGCCTGGGCAAAGGCAATACCTATGGCACCGGAAATGCAATAAAAACGAAAGCCGTGCGCACAAACAAACCGTAAAAACCGCATAGAACATGGGGACTGCCCGCTATTTCGTTCCCAGTACACCACAGGAGAGTGCTCTCTGCAAATATTTACCTGTACAATCAAATTTAAACCAGGAGGCACACTCCAGGCGGCATGCTGAGGAATTACCAGTCTAAATATTTTAGGCAATTAGTGGGACAGCACACAGGGGACAGCAGTCGCAGGTACGACTCTTACAAAGAAAAGTCCTTAGCGAAACGGAATAGGAAAGAGAGTGCTTAGTAGTGGGGCTGAGGAGCACCAGGGCTGTCACAAACTTGCTTCATTTGCATGGGATACTGACACTGGCCCCGGCCCTGTCTGTGCCGCATTCTATTCGGAGTGGGGATGCACTCGAGACCTGGGAAAACTTTACCAATATATCAGATGCTTGAAAACATAAACAATGCAATAACAAAAGGATCCTTAGTGCCCCACCCAGCCCATCCTTATATGTATGCTAAGTAACAGTGGGATTTCGGTGATTCTAAGCCAGACCAAATGGTATGCCGGAAAGGTACCAGTGAATCATTTGGGGAATATTTAATTACACAAGAATGTGAATCCAACTGTTAATTTGTTAGATGATCAATAAACTGTATTATATTTGGGAACATCTAGATTACTTTTTACTTCATTTCATTCCCTTAATATCCCACACCACTGTGCTATCCGATATATGGCTTTTGCAACTTCAGCAGACACGCCTCCCTGCATATTTTCTCGCTCTTCGTGCTACGCAAATGAATGGGGAACTCTTTCAACTTTCAACTTTGCCTGGGAGGAGGAGGCGGAGGAGGAGGCAGACAATGTGCGAGTGTGTCTAATAATGCAGAGTTGTAGGTGTGCAGTGTTTTTGCGTAATTAAATGAGAATGCAAATGGTAGGGAAAATGAAAATTAAGTGAGTGCTAAGGCGACGCATAAGCCATTAAGTGAACGCGAAGCCATCATGTAAATGCCGGTCCTTGCCCTAATGGCTGGCACTTTAATTGAACCCGGAATGGCAATAGTGTAATGGATAATGGGGGGGCGAACGAACCGAACCGAACCGCGCCCAGATACGGCACATCACGACAGATACTTTGACCCAAGTTAGATACGTGTGTATCTATGTTTGTGCAGTATCATAACCTCTGTCAGCTCATTTGCAGCATTTGTTGCAGGCAATGTGGCACTGGCAGTCGCATGGAAGGGAAGTGAATGGCGGCGAACGCCATTAGCCGCAGCGTCGACAGCTCCACAACAAGTTGACAAAGCGTTGCGTATGCGCCGGGTGGAACAACCGACTATTTCCAAGCTGTTGCACATTTTCGAGCTCGCTAAGCAGCAACACCTTATTGGCCACATGCCACTCTCGTCTTAACCATCCCCTCTCGCTCCCCTGGAAACCATTGTTGCGGCAACAGTGGATATCCTATTGCACTCCCACGCTTATCCTGTCCTTACCTGTATATAACGCAATGTATCTGAGGTGTTAGGGTTTGCTCCATTTAAACTTAAATTGGGCTTAAAGTTGGACAGTCTTTCGAAGCTGAGAGATAATAAGATGGATGCATCTTCAGGGATACGTCCCCAGCCTGCGTGTCTCATTTTATAATCCCTTTCACTATTACTTTCAGATGCACTCATCTCTGATAACTCAACTGCATCTCTCAGCGAGACTCTTTCCTTGCGAGTATATTTTTTTGTTATATGGTGAACAGTAAGCAGCTTTTGACAATTTGTTGAGTCCGTTGGCTGCTTTTGCATCTGCTTTGCCATTTTCTATACTGCATTCTCTACGCCCTAGTGTTGTGGCTGCTGTTTGCATAAATACATTTAAATAGCCCGAGAGCAATATGTTACGTATACGCAATGTTGTGCGAAAGCTGCTTTCCATTGTTGTACAGTGCTGTGCTGTGGTTGGCCCCGCCCAGCCATGCATATTTTTAAGCTGCTCGACTTTAATAATGGTTTTTGGTCAGTAGCCCTGGCCACAAGCTTGATGGTTTTGTGAATGGGCCAGGACGCCGCAAGCTCCCAGCTCCCCCAGCTCCCTTCCGGCTGCAGCCAGAGACAGAGACAGAGGCAGAGAGACAGAAGCAGCTCCGTGCCCCGCTCGTCCCGCTCGCCTCTGTCTTAATGAAGTGGCATGCAAAATGGCCCCCAGCCGGAGCCAGGGCCGGAAGTTTGGCATTACCTGCAGACCCGCAAGACCCTGCAGGCCTGCACTCAGTGATGCAATGCAATGCAAGGCAATGCGCAAGTTATTTACTACCCATAAACCTGAATAAATACCAGAGAGCCTTGGAGTTTCTTTGAGTTCATTAGTGTTACTCGAGCTACGCATACTTTGTGGTCTGACAATGGCTCTGACTGCTGGCCGCCCCCGAGAATCTAGTTTCGAATGCAAATGAAATGCAAAGATTCTAATTTCAATGAATGTGGCAGGGGGAAAATGCCTTGGCAAAAAATGCAACTCATTTTTAATATCCTGCGGCGTGCAGATGTCGACAGCAAACGTGGCAAAAAGACGGCGGAAATTAAAACTCAATATTCGAGTGATTGCGCCGGGCAAAGAGGAATTGTTTGAACCATTCCCATTGCCATTGCCATTGCCATTGACTATTTGACTTGGACCACACAAAAGTGCGCAATTGAGGCGGCAAATCAAATGAAATCCAACGGAACGAAACGAAACGAATCGAAAGGAGTCGAAACGTGCCACGGCGCATACACACGCATCTCTCCTTCGAAAAATCCAACTCAAACAGTGCTCTAGACTTTAGGATGAAACCCTGCCATAGCTGCAGACGTGCAATTTTCACAGACGTTCTACCAAATTGTTTGATTTTGGCCAAGTGCAGCTGCGTCTCCCTCTCCGGCATTTTGCTATCTTTTGCCATTGCCGTTTGCTAAATGTTAATGCCATTTCAATTGCTCCCCTCACGCCTCTGTGTGGCCTTTTCTCTCCATCAGCATCGCCATCTCTGTTGCTGACAGACAACTTATTTCGCACTAGGATACGCTTTCTAAACATTAATACCATGGTTTTTAAATGGGGTTTGATGCTAGAGTAGTGTGGGAAGATAATCGCCTAATCCTCATATGTTTTTGGTAAGCAAATATTAAATTGTATCTTGAGTGTCCTCTTATAGATGTCTGTCTGCGTACAACCACTTTGGAAAGAGTATTCCATCTTCAGCTTGTACCCCAAACTTTAATCTCTCATCCTATTAATTCTTTTTCTTTCCTTTTCCAGGCACAATTCAGAGCCAAGTGCAGTGCGCATATCGCATATCCCGTTTGTGGGACACTTTTATATGTTTGCCGAGAGCTCTGCGGCCTGGATAGTCAACCGGAGTCGGAGATGCTCAAGGCTGTGTCTGGAGTGCCTGGAGTGGCTTCAGGAATGGATTTGACTTGGCTACCCTTTTGGGGCTGATGAAATTGCTTCATAATTTGCACATAACCATTTCATAACGTTCTCATTTGCCATTTCCCATTTTCCATTTGCCAACCGAATGTGTGCAGCAACCACATGAGATGATGAGATTCTAATAAAGCTGTCCACAGCCGGGTCAGCACATTCCGAAACCAGGTGAATGTGGCATGGCAATGCGGTGCTATCTGAGCATGTGGAGGAAATAATAATATGAAATATAATGCATCTGATTGTATCAGCAGAGGGGATTGCATAAGCAAACTAAAATTTAACTCTGATGAAAGCTATAATTTGCAATTTCCATAATTTGCCAGCGGACTTATCCAAATTGACTTCTGATTATGGTTTATTTGCCATTAGCTAAACCAATTTCTTAGCTTCATAAGTACTATATTTCTGGCAGATATTGTGGAGCAACTTCAATATTGGCTACACGCCCGCTGGCATTTGCAATTTGGTGAAACAGTTTAAAGGAAAGGAAAGGAAAAGGCGAAAAATTTCACTCGATTAGAATGACGCGCACGTCCGAAGCGGAGCGCATTGATTGATAGACTGACTAAATGGCTTGAATGGCTGATTGATTGACTACCACTCACATACGTCCACACGTACACACGTACGCGCGTACACACTCACAGAATCCGCTTATTCCACTGAAACAGCGACGATAGATACTCTCTGGAAAACGTTTAGACGGATGATTAAATTCCTATCGAAGTTGTACTCTTTGGAATGCAATTGGATCTACAGTTTAAAGGTTCCGCACAAACCCCACTGGATACAACTCTATCCTGAGCTCTAATCTCTGGAAGCCATCACAAAGGGTATACACCTTCGGATCTGGCCTTTTCCGGAACCTACAATTGCTTTTCCATCGAGCATTCATTTGTTCCCTGTGTGATTTGTTTTAGGCCGAATTGCATAAAGCATTCGCAATTGCGAGGCTTGTGCCCGGACCTGGAAGCCAGTTAAACCTTATTTATATTCATTTCAGACACGCCCACACACGCACTCTGCTGCTTGTCGGCCAGGGCAGACCATGACGGCGCTAGGCCGCATTCAGGCCAATAATGAGCCCCATAGACAGCAACAACAAATTAGCCAGCTTTGGCGGAATGAGGGCCCATATCAAATAGAGCCATGACCAAGTCGAGCTGAGCCCGGTCATAACCGCAGCTGATTACAGCCCTAGAATATGGCCCCAAGTCAGGGGCTCATGCATAACACAAACTTGATTAAGATGCCGGTGCCGGTGCCAGTCCGAGTTGTCAGACGCCATTCGTCAGGCAGACTCCATTGCAGTGGGCGATGGGGTGAGGTGTCAGTGTCAGCGATGCATAAATAAATCAGACATATTGCAGCCGCCAGCCATCGGCACATTGTCATTGTGGGCCATGCGGCTCCTGCTACGGGTCCTGCGGGTCCTCTGGTCCCGTACCCAACTTGGTGACCACATTTTATTGACAGCTCCAACAGTGGCATCAGTGGCAAGGCAGGGGCACAGGTGTCGCCAAATGGGTTCATTATATCCATGCAGACAGTATGATCATTTCAACCCAATCATCAGGTCTTTGCAATTCTATATCTCCATCAAAAACCTTGAGGCTATAGTTTATATATACACGTATGGGAGCAAGGGCCTATACTACCCTTCTTGTGATTATTTCGCAGTGCACTTTCATTTGCATGTTAACATCGTATATGTTGGTAATGCTCGCGAGGACAACCATTTAGGTCTCCACAGCTGGCTCTGGCAACTGGCAACTGGCAACTGGAACTTGAATCGTGCCTTCTCCAATTGCTGACGCGTTGATTGCTTTGAAGGCGAAATGCGATGGCAGGCAACTAATTAAAAAGTTATCCGAGAACTGGCACGCCTTTAACTTTGGCCAAAGTAATTAAAGTTCGCGCGGCGCCAAAGCCCAATGTGTGTTGCATGAGTCTCAGTGTGTGTATGTATCTGTGTGTTGCACGGTATGTCTGGGTGGTGCATGAGTTTCGGGGGGTGTATGTGTGCCTTACGCGGAGTCAACTCAACTTAAGCGCAGTTACATTTCACACCTGCGCGTGTAAATTTGCCGCGAAAGACCCCCACGCGTAAAAAGTTAACACACAAAAGTTGAGAAAGGGAGTTAACGAACAAAAAAGAATTAAGCCATTTTTTATTGCGTAACCTTTAGGCGCAGGCAGCTACAAAATGAAACTTTCACAGTGCTCGCATATGAGTTGTGCAGGATTTTAATTGTTATTTATTTATTATTTAATTACTCCAGAATTATTCTTTCTTTGCTGAGTAATCACGATGTTGAAACGCAGAAAATGCTAGCAAAAGGCGACTACTTTCTGTACACAGAAAATTAACATATGAATACTGAAAATAAACAGATTCAATATTTAAGAGCTCCACCTCCTTGTATCCACCATAACCCACACACAAAACTCCCCCATTTTTATTAGGGATAATAGGAATAAATACCGCATTGCAAGGAATCAGAAGTCAGAGTTACATGGGACCCTTTTGGCTAAGCCGGTTAGGATTTCAAGAGAAATATTTTTCCATGTAGACAGATACCCATCGAAACAAATCCTTCTTGTCCCGGCATTCATGCACAAGAGGTGTGGTTGTGCTTCCGTTGATTTAAATCTTGGAAATGTATCCGATTTGTTGCCCATATAGCATTTCACTTAGATATGCAAATGTGGTCTGTATTATTTACTAATTAAAACATAATTAGTTGTCCAAAGTTGTGCATAATTACATGACAATATCCGCTGAATGCCTCATCCATACAGTCCATTCAGCATGTCCACCGGAGGCTGAAGTCTTGCCAGCAAATGGCAGCGAAAACATGTCAAGCTGTTGGGGCATTATTAATGAAGACGGTCTCCACCTTGGGGGATTTATGGCCACTTGGCCGTGTCCCTATTGCCATTTGAGCTTAATTAATTTTGTGTCTTGGCTAGTCGCTGGAATAAGCGGATTATAGAGCTGATCAAAGGTGCCCTGCAGCTCAGAGACAACAATATCCTCGAATCCTCTTTCGCCACCCTATAATGTCTTTGTTGGAAAAGATATTGTGATCCTGCCATTAAACAGCGGGATTTTTTATAAGAAAGTTCAATATTTATCCCACCTTCTATACGTCTCCTTGGACATTTTTTTTATGGCCAAGACGTTTTTATGCGCCAAAGTCTTTGTTTAACAATCAATTTCACTCGCAGTGGCCATTGTCTAGACCCTGGACTATCGCAGCGCTCTATTAGCGGTGCAGTGAACTCTGTCGGGCCACTTTCCCAGTAATTACTGTCATCAGGCTGGATAATGACATTAGGGGCTGGGACTTTGACTGGGCGGCAACAAAGTTGCCCAAAGGCGGCTAATGAGCCACCGACAGAATGTCCCTTTCGATAACTTGTTGAAACATCAAAGGGATCTATCTCCAGGCAGCAGCTGCGGCTCACAAAATGCTAATAATTGGGGCCGAGATTAGTGTTATTATGCGGAACAAAGCTGGAACACGTTTTGTTTGTGCTCCTTTTATGGGAAGCACAGAAATTGGCGACAGCCAGAGACATGTTTGATTATGTGTGCCAAACTTCGGTCGAGACATTAATTAACGAAATTTAGAACCCAGTAAAACTAGCGGAGATTATCCATGGAAGAGAACTCCCAACTTAAATCTGTATAATTACAAAAGCTGTTCAATAAGAGCAGATTTAATCGAATGTTTTCTTTAAATAGGAAAAGTGAATTATTGGCTCTGCAGTTGCCATAACTCCTCTGAGTGCTCCGCCACCTCGCACTCCTTATCCAGAGCAGCTCTCTCGGGAATTGGTTGAGCGCGACAGGAAGCGGCGACACGGCTACCGCCGCTGCTGCAAATGCAGCAGTAGTTGTTGGACCACGCTGCGTATGATTAACAATTTAAGCGTGTGCATATTTCACTTGGCCCGGGACCGGGACCGGTCCGGGACCCACGCATTCGGGCAGAGTGAAAATTGCATGCATAGACAATGACGAATGGGGGGGGGGGCCTTAAAGCGGATGATACATCCTTTATGTTGGAAATGCTTTAAGTGCACTCTTTCAGGAGCAGTGTTTCTCCTGCTCTCCTGCTCTCCTGATGTCCTGCTGTGCGAGAAAGCCGACCCGGCATTGTAGTGCATTTCGGCAACACTTTTATAAAGCAACGGGCATTAAGCAAAGGACATGTGCCCCGGAGCCGAGAGGCACAAAAGCGAGACAGGATGCCGGCCAGAGATGGAAAGGCTCTTGACGTGACCAGCAGAACCAACATCAGAGCCACCACCACCAGCACCTCCACCGCTGGACGTTACGCAACGAGCACTTTTAAGTGAGTTGTCACGATGGTGCCTGGCCAAACAAAGCGCGTCTCACCTAAGCACCGAATGCCTAGACTCGGACCCGCACCCTTACCCATGCCCAAACACATACCAATTGTTCTTCGAGGGACCTGCAGCTGGTGCAGTACTACCACCTGCTATGCCTGATTGACGTGCACATGGATGGAGGACGTGCAGGACATGCATAGACTGGAGCACGGTTGCCTAATAGCCGGTGACGGTCGCCCCTTGTAGGACAACGACAAGGCAGCAAATGCAGGGAACAAGTGCAACAAGCGCTTCAATCATCAATCCATGCAACACTTCACAAGCACCCTCTGCAGACCTTCTCTTTATGAACGAAAAAGTGGGTCTAAAGGCTACCTCCTGCGTTCTGCCTTCGACTGGTCCGACACATTAAACGCATTTGCTGTGGATGTTGTTTCGGCTTCTCCTCTTTCGGGTGCCTCTCGGATGTTGTTCTGCATTATTAAGAGTCACTTATTGATAGAGCAGCTACAGCAGCAACAGCAGCAGCACCAGGGACCAAATGTCCTTCACAGACACTTATTTCGACTCGCATTTGCCAAATGGAAGCTGTTAGTGCGAACAATTTGCAAAGGAAAACATTTTACGATTATTAACAGCAGTGCGACAGCATGCAAATGATGGCAGGAATGGAATGGGAATTGGGATAAGTTAGCTGAAGGAGTGACATCGAACGAAATGGTTACTGCAGCTTTCATTCTGAGAAGCGAGACGAAAGAAGAGGCAAGCCACAAAAGATAGATGGGAAATCAGACTTGATAATAGGTTAAGTCCTGGAAAACTAATAGACGTAGATTCAAAGATAGATGATAAGAAATATGCACCACTGACACTGTTCAAATACAAGCTTGATTAGCTTTCCACTCAGACAAAAGAACTGATACCTGACTAGACCACTCTTCAATCCAGCCCAAGAAACCATATGCCAAATAGTTACATAAATCATGCATTAGAGCCTACAATAAGCTGCTCGACACCAAATCGAGGAAGGTAAGGTAAAACAAACTACTTTCCGTCTGGCAAACTGTTGACCTTTCTGAGCCATTAACAGATCAGGCCTGAGCCTGCGCCAGGCACCTCGAGTGGCCATCGTGGATGGGAGTCGCCTCCTGATAAGTAGCCAGTTCATTAGACCAAATGGAACAAACACACGATACTCATACACTCTGCATAATGTGCAAGATTAAGTGAGTCGTGGGAGCTGGCAGTGCATTAGAGATTCAAGTATAATGCCACTAATTGCATATCTTGATGTTTCATGTTTGATTTTGAGAGTGTGCTAGAACTCGTAAGTATGATTGATTTGGGCTGGGACTGGGATTGCTCCTGGAGTGGACTGGTGGAGTGCTGGAGTGGTGGAGTTTACCTGCTGCTGGATGCGGACTCGTACTCGAACTCGGACCTTAACTAGGTTAAGTCACGCAGCCTGAGACTCATTACAAAGTCACGATGCAAACTGGGCCAACTTGGACTTATGGACTTATTCAGGGCGCAACAACTGAAGCAACAACATCTATCAGAGGACTAGTACCAGAAGCAACAGCAGAGCAAAAGTAATTTTATTATCAAATCCAACTTTAACAACTGCAACAAACCTTGGCCCCTTGGCCCCTTGGCTCCTCTTTCTGTGCCGCTCTACCTCTCTATCGTACTGCTGCACCTCTATTTCTCTCTCTGGGCCCAACTTGTTATTTGGCTTGTAAGTTACAAAGTCTTGTTCGTGTCCTCGGGGTAATAAAACAAAACTTTGTGTTGAAAATGAAAATGTACAACGAGCAAACGAACAAACGAATGCGCCAGCCAGCCCAACGCAAGGCTGCAGTTCTATTTCCGTTTCCGTTCTGGCCGTTCGGCCCCGGCTGTAAGTGCAAATGACAGGCGGGCCAAAGGATTAGTGGGGAATGTAAATGTAAATTCTATTTGCAAAGGTTCTCCGTTTCATCTGTCTGTTTGCAGTTGTCTAATTACGAGTTGCCTAATTTCCATAATACGAAAGCCAGAAGCTCTTAGCAAATGGCAAAACAACCTTGACCAACACTATTAGGCTTTGTTCTTCCCCGAAAAACTTCTCAGCATCCCATTCCAGGAAACACTAGACAAAAGCACAAGACATTGTTATGTAGGTGGGATGTTAACTGGGATAAGACATCTCAAAGTAATGTTTATTTGCCACAGATACACCAAAGAGCTACTTTCGGTAATGAATTTTGATTCTAAAAGAACGTCCTCGCACATGAAACTATCTTTTAAAGGTAAACTTAGCTAGGGTGGGATGTTTTTTCTTTAGACAATTAAAGTATTTTGTAGTAAAACCAAAGGACAAATTACATTTCTGATAAATGTAGCTGAAGATAATCCACGAAACTTGCAAGCTTTATGGCATCTTTTGACCCGGGCAGGATGTGCTTTTCCACAGCTTAAGAGATAATTAGCAATCTGTCATCCGGTTATAAGTCATACAAAATCTTCCTGGTCGGAAAAGATACATATATCCAAGCTGAGAGCAGAGTGCGGCCCGTTTTCCCACCAAATCTTAGCCCTCTCCTGTGTGTAAGCGTCTGTGGGGGGCCAGGTAAGATAAACGCTTTGCCATTGCCATTGCCACTGCCAGAGCTACCAGCTCTTATCTGCCAGGCCATTTACTACGACTTGCACTTCCTCTGCCAGTTTCGCCACTCCACTCCACTCCACTCCAACCCACTCCAGTCCTTTTTCTAGTCAGTATCCACTCTCTTCTGAAGCCGAGGCGTTTTCCCATTTCACAGCTTATTGTTATTCAACAGCCAAAAGTTTTTTCCTCTGCTAGCAAAAGTCATAAGAAGTTTGAAAGGTTTTTCCCTCAACTCGTTTTGGCGCTGCTGCGTTACTCACTAGAGCTCTCGGCTGCTGCGACGCCTCAATAGTTTTATGAGCTGCCGGGGCGGACTCGGTCTCCCACTCGCACTCACACTGCGGCTCCGGCTCGGGCTCGAAGTTAAATGCATTTTTAAATTGCAGCGAAATTGATCTTTAGTGGTGCGAAAGTAGTGTGAGAGTGGCAGAGCAGAGATGGTAGGGCTCTGGCAACGTGTAGCCATCAAAATCCGCTTTGCTTTCCTCAAGCAGCTATTAAGGCAAGGACCTGGCAAGTGCCATATAAATCGAGTGCATTTATTTTTTGAAATCCGTAAAGGACACGAGATGAGCATGTGTGTGCACTCAAAGAAAAACTACCTGCCGGTCTTCAGGTAGAAAAAGAGCTTAAGTAATACACGGCTGAGTAATTATTACATTCCGACGTCGATTCATATATTTATTTGCCTCAGTGTGCGCACATATGTTTTCATTAAATGGTAAATCCTTAACCAGAAAAAGGAAATATGTTATGCCGTCTCCCCATTTCTTGGAGTGCTTTTCCGATGCCTGTTCCAGTTTCCATTGCTCATACGCCATGTAAACACACAGTGGCAACAATAAGTCATAATGATGGCAGCACCACAAGGAACGGCAAGCGGCAGACAGGAAGAGAGTGCTGTAATTGCAGCACGCACTCCTTTGGCATCCTTCGATGCATTTGTCATGGCATTTATTAACTGTTCACGTGCAACTAACAAATGATATTTTCCTCCCTTTGCCTTAGCTCTGCAGCTTTTCCTCATCGGTTGTTTGACTCTGGTTCTGCGTCTGGGTCTGGCTCTCGGTCTGGTTCTGGTTCTGGTCTGGCAGTTAGACGCGTCACATTGGCAGGGAAGAATTAAGCAAGCATTCAGCATTCCCTTCGTGACAGCATCTTTTTGACAAATTGAATTTGCCCGGGGACGTGCTGTTGTTTCATGGCATGGCCACGCTCCATTTACTGCTCCTCCGCTCCGCTCGCTCCTACTCCTGCCGCCGCTCTTGTTGCTGATGCATTGATGATGCCTGACTTGAGTTGGCTCGGAACCCTGCAGTTGCGGCTAAGTCAGACCCTAGACCAAACCTCTCTCCTGGCGTGTGCTCTGAAACTTTTCAATTACATTAGGTTCTCCAGTCGATGTCTGGGGTAGGAGCAGGACGATGAGGTAGAGAAACCTAGGAGCAGGTCCTCAAGAGCACTACGATGAGGAGGAGCAGCACCGGAAACAGCAGCAACATGTGCACGGAGGCGCCTCGCTGACAAGTCATTAAAAGTGACAAATTGCAGGAGGGCGTGGCCGAAAGTCGTTGCCAAAGTTTGGACCACATTTAATTAGACTAAACTTTTCGGTCCATTCGCAGGCTAATGCAATTCATTAAATATTTAATGCCCCAGACCACAACTTTGTTGGCCATGGCCAGCAAACAAGTGCACTTATGGTTATGACATGCAGGACCCCAAATGGCTTTTCTCCATGGGGGTTATCCTTTGACTTTGTATAAAGTTGCTTCCTTTTTGCATAAAATATCACCATTTATTGCTGGTATTTTGTATTAACACACACAAGCACAAACAAAAGGTGCGAAAAATAACGAGATCGTGCCTTAAACGAGCCTTTCAAGTGCTCCCCTCCGGCTATAATTCAGCTTCAGTTTACAGAGAATTACACATACGACCCATTATCCCTCAAGGAACAGTGGGTTTCCGTGTACTCGTACAAGTAGTTCCCTAATTGGATAAGGGGCTCGAATGCTTCAGAGTTACCATTTTATTATCCATTATTTACTGCACGGCTTTCTGGATATTCTGGGAGCTTGTTTTGATATTTAGGGAAATGCTTTCCCACCAAAACCCAGACCACTGTGCAGACAAAGCAATTTACAATGACTGCGGGCGGGTTCCTTACGACTTTGTCATTACAAGGCACCAATGGACATCACTCCACTCCCAATCCTGGTCCTTGTACTGGTCCTGGCAAAGTCAAGCCGGTTGTGGTAAATGGCAACTGTCAGGCGGTGGTCCAGCGGCTTCGTATTTACTGATTGATAGACTTCAGCTCAATAAATTCAATTGTCAGTGGTGCGGTACTGCTGCAGCTGCTGCTGTTCCCCAGCAAAGGCTGGACCCTCTCTCTCGTATGGGGCTTACGCCCACCCACCCGGGGCCAGTAGATTTATACGCTGTCTACCGCCTGTCCCTATGTAGGCACTCTCTGACCGCTTTTTTTGACGACAAATTGGTAAGTTTCATGACTTTCCGAGCTCGTTATATAAAGCGCACATATGACAAGCAATTTGTGTTTATTGCGTGGCCATAAAGACTTTGTCATACTCCAGAGATGGCTTATGGCTGGGAGCAACAACAATAGTCAGGAAGAGGGGAAGAGAGACACCATTAGAGGTAACACAGACACACATTCTGACGGACTCACACCCACACATTCGTGAGCAACAAATGCGCCACACGATTTGGTCTATCATTAAAGGTTCATAACGTTTTTTTCCTCTTAGGGCATGACGCCCCTTAGGTGGTGGGGCATATATGTAAGAGCTAAGGATGTTCCCAGAATAGCTCGATTCTCGAAAAGTATTGGGTTTTCACATGCTTTGGGCAGGTTAAATTCCAAAACCGATTCGAACTTCGGCGTCTACATTGTGTATTCCATACACTAAAGGGTATCATAGTATCTACCCCTAAAGAAAATTCCATTCTTTTGCAGCCTAGCTGCCTCACTTGATTAATATGCAATTTCAGGATAGCAGAGTCGCCATTAACGCACACAGACTCGTGCGAGTGGAGCTAAAACCGCTAACCCGCCCATATGTGCGTATACAATTGCATGCCACTGTTCTAGGTGAGTGCTGTGTGGCAGGAGCATTTGACTCTCTCTATCTCTCTCTTCTTTGTCGAGCGGAAAAACACACTGGTGCAAAAACAAAGGGATAATTTAAACTCTGTCATAAACTAGGTTGGCATCACTGCCACACTGGCCCAGAGATGTAGATGCACAACCTCCCACTCAAACACACACCCTCACACACACACAGAGAGTGGAAAAGGACACCGTCTGGCTGCCTTCTTTATAATAACTGTCGGTCGGTCGGTCGGTTTGGAGTTTTTCTTCATCAGCTTTTGTTGCTGTTTCTCCATTTTTTTGCGCTTTATTTCCTTTCAGTTTTTTTCCACATTTTCTCTTCTTTTTTTCCAGACAATACGCGCATTTATTTCATTCAGTTTTTTCGCCTTCTTTTGCATACATGCCTGTGGGGGTGTCATGTGGGCGTGCCTCGGCCGGGTCAGGCGGCATTATGTGGTGCATTTTTTATGAGTCGCTCTGCCTTTTATCACATATGCATACACATGCCCGTAAGTACAGGCCCCATCCCAAGCCCCACTCCCGTCTTTCATTGCCGGAGAATCGCAGCCGCCACATAAATTGGCCGCAGAGTATAAAATACTTTTTTTCGCATCTACCGACGGAAAACGTAAAACGTAAAACGTTTCTGATGAAAGACTTTTGGTAAATTATACTTAAAAAGGTTTACTCTGGGGGTTACTATGGCTGGGTTCTTCCCTTTGCTGTGGAATATTTAACTGCCAGGAAACCAAGTAGCCTATTAATACTTAGTTTCTGTCATATACATATCTGTACATAAAGCGTATATAAACGCAGGGACATAAACAATAATTGTTTATGTTACACATTCCCTTTCCACAGCAACAAGATCTGCCTCTTGAGCGCTGATCTGCTAGCTGCCCAAACTGCTGATCAGGCATTTCCCCAAAAATCAGGCAGAACCCAAACGCACTGATACTGCTGCTGTGTGTTTTTTAACGCTGATCATGCATTTCACTTCATAGGATGAATGGGAGAACTCTCGGTCTCCGATAAACATAGGCACAATATCAATAAAAATTCATATTCAACCCTTTTAAGCGAATTAATTAGTTTTTATAATGGATTAACTACAAAAATATTGCAAACATAACATAACACAAAATATGCATAATTTCCAGTACTCCAATTCATTCCTTAATAAATACCATCAACATTATTAAACATAATAATTAAATAAATAAAATGCATGAAATACTCATATGTACATATGTATATGCAAAATAAATACAAGAAAAAAAGCGTTTTCCCATTATAGTAAACCTTTTCCGGAGCAGAATTTCCTCACTTTTCTCTTGCCGCTCTGGGATTATTGATCTCCAACAAATTGTGTCGTCAAACAACAACGACCACAATGTATCCACATTTAGGTATTTGCCGAGGGAGCATTTTGCTTCAATTTGTTGACACATTTTTAATTCATTTTTTAATGTTTTCCATGTTAAACGAATAAATCCCCGCCAAGGCAAATGGGTTAAAACAAAAGGCGGCACAAACAACAAATAAAACCAATGTCAGGCCGTGCCATAAAATAGTTGGTTCGGACACAGCGATTAAATTGCGGACTCCCAGTCCCCCACCATCGGCATCGCCTGAGCGCCGAATACGAGTATTTATTTTCCTTTTATTTCTTTTGATTGAAAACACACACAAATCGATTATTATTAACGATTTTTTGCCAATACTTTTTTGCAGTGCCACTGCCAAGGTCTGTGCCCCGATGGCCAATTCATTTCGATATCCAGGCATAAACATCAATTAAGTGCGCCTGAAAAATTGGCATGTATTTTAAATGGGCTGTTCTTGTCGGAGCAATAGATACGGATGTATGCAGATATTTTTTTAAACATTTAATTAAATTACCCACACAATCACCCACACATACATACTCGTAGTACAGTGCATTCAATAGGTGTACAATTTCTGGCTTTTTTTGAGGGACTTTAACCCCAGGCCGTGGCGCCGCTTGACTGACGTTGCCTCACTGACCAACGGCGTGGTTCTCATTCATATGTACACATGAGATGTGTGGCTCTACCAGTAATTCCCCCACGGGGTCAGAGGTTAATTGATGATAAATTCACCATGTGTGAGTGAGCCACACAAATTGAACCATCGCCGCCCCCTTTCTCCGTAGCGAAAGAACTGAGAAATAAGCTGAAAAGGCATTTAATTAATGAGCAATTGATTAAATCATAAACAAAGCAGCGCACGGACACCCCAGCGACACCAAATCACCCAGTCACACAATCATACAATCTAAATTGAATACTCAACAATGTCATGGCATTTTCACTTCTTTTTTCCCGTTCTATCTGCATTTTCTTTTCGCTTTTCCCCCGACATTGTCTCTCTCTCTCTGTCTCTGTTTCTCTGACAAGTGCAATGATTTCTGGACATGCCACATCAAATGGACGTCGACGTTTGACTCTCGGTGCGTTGTAATTGTTGCCGCAATTTGTTGAAATGTCAGAGTGCCTGCCACTCCGGACTGTGCTGCACTCGAACTTGTCAGGCCCCCACATTCCACCAGGGGGACTGGATAATGAATGGGACTATGACGGTGACGGTGACGGTGCTAGTGACGGTGACGCTAACTGTTAATATAGTGCAATGGTTACTCTTACGGGGCACGATACTCTGGGCTTTAGTTTTATTATGCCAGAGGCAGTAACTTGTCTGGGTGTTTGGCTGCAAACAAGGGTCGAAGTGGATCTACTTATGATGGTAATTCCAGCAGACTTTAAGTGCGGATATACTCGTACTTTTTATGGTCTTAAGTGGATAGATAGGTGTGGCAAGAGAATCTAGAGCAGGCTCTGTAAACTGTGAACTAGATACCCTTTGAATATATATAGAAAAACTCACTCTCATTAAATCCTATTCTTCTTATGAATATTCTAATGGAAAATCTTTCAATTGATATCATTGAAGAGGTCGTAGCTCTCTCAGTTCCAGCAGAGATGTCACGAGCAGCAAGCTCGTAAGATGCTTAAATATTAAGATTGGCCTCTGGCCCTCTGGGGCTATCTGTACACCTATTAAGTATTCAGAAAGTATCTCTCGGTGGAAACGCTCGTTCTGCGTGGCACCATAGATAAGAGGATGTGCTGTGCAGAGGCGGGAAATGGGAAATGGGGCGACACCTCGTGGTGTCACTTCCACACTCAGATGCACGATGCACGGCCCGACACCTGACAGCCACTCAGCAGCGAGTGCTTGTCGGATTTTAAAAATAATAACAAAAACGAACGGAAAATGTCAAAAAAAACAACAAAAACAACAAGAATGGAAAGCAAAAATCATGCATGCAAAATGAAAGCGAAACGGAAAATGGGAAAACATGACTGGCGCTGTGTGGGAAAGGGGTGGAGGAAAACAGTAGCAAAAGCTACCAAGGATGACAGGACACTTTTGAATGTGTCAGTTAAATGAAAAGCCACACACCCAGCCGCACAGAACAATGGCTAGTTCTTTAAGATGGCCTTCCAGACGGAAAATTATTATTATTATTATGATTTAAAGCAGATCTTTGCCAACGCAAACAGGTAAGGTATAGGTATGTCTATATTGTAAAGCATTCATAAGAACGATGGATCTGCAAGGGTATCTGAAGCTTCGACCTCCGAAACTATTATTTCTTCCTTGTCTTGTATTTTTTGGGTCTCCCGCTGCTACTAGAGAGCCGGAAAACCCGAAAAACTTAAGAGATGTCAAGGTTGATGAGTTTGTATCTGTGGAAAACATGCACCCACACACACACGTCTGCGAACCCCAGGCACAAGTCAAAGTTCGGACAAAAGTTTTGCAAATTCAATAGAGCAGGCGAGCTGAAACCATTTTGTGGCTGGCTATGATGGAGAGGCTGTGTGTCGCCACTCTGCCAGCCCATCCCCGATAGCCCCTCCCGGGCATCTCCGATGACAGCACAAATATGCAAAGTCAAGTGGCAATTTATCATGCAATGCAGCGCAGCGCCCCGCGCTGCCAAAGGTGGCGGGCCGGGACCCGGGACCCGGGCCCCACCGCTGCGAGGGCCACAGTGTGGGGTTAAGTGGCAAACTAAATTGAAACGGCAGCGCCGCACTATGCGTGGGCTGCTCTGCTGACACGCCCCCAGCAAACGCAGCGGCAAACGCTGCCGCTTGAGCCCCCTGGACATTGAATGCAGGGTGATTTGTGTGTACGTACATATATCTCATAGGAGAGAGAGGGCTGCATTTGTGGCACCTTTGCGAGTAACAGACATTTGTGTATAAATCAATTGTTCCTTATCAATGAATGGTTTGAGGTTTATTTACTTCTTGCTCAGAAAGTAAACAATTATTTATGGCTCCCATAAATGGACGATGTTGTTTTAGTGTTTTCTAATGTCTATGATGGAAAGTAGTTCTTTATTTACCTTTTCGATTACCTCTTAGCTAGATTACTTCTTACTCTGTGTTTGTTTGCAAATAAAATCAGAATTTTACATATCGCTTTTACACCCCGTTCCCCTTACCTGTTCTCAATAGTGTGCACAAGCCCCATTCCACTTCATATCGAATATATTTACAAGATATAATAACTTATCCAAACATGTCTTGCTGTTTGTCTTGCCATCCTACCATTTCTGTTTGTCTTAATGTTGAGTTTTCATTACGATTCGGGGATTATTGTCCCCTCCTCCTCCAACAGCTGAGTAAAAACAGTAAAAATCTCCATAAGCTGCACACCATTTTATTGGTACACTATCTGCCAAAACTACCAACCTGCTACAACGATATCACAGCGAATAGAACATTTGGATATTTACACATTTTCCGCTCGCCTTTCTTCCGGCTGGCATGGGGCCGCGTGGCGCTGTTTGTTTTCAGTTCGTTTGGCATTAAAATCGATGCGGCGCTGACCTTTCCCTCAATTAAAAGCGCACACATACGAACGTAATGCAGGCACAGTGCCGGCGAAAAGTAATGGGACACTTTTTCAGCAGAGGCGTTGCTGTCGACACTTTACCTCATTAGCGACAGCAGCCGCTTGTATAATTAATGACTGTGCCCCGTTCCCGTGCCTGTGCCTGTGCCTGGGCCCGTGCCTGGGCCCGTGCGGGCTTCATATTGATTCTAATTTGTGGAATTTACTGGATAAATATGATAAATACAGGAGAAGGAAAGGCAGCAGGACTACTCGAGCGGAATTCCACCCGACTGGCTGGCCAGAGTGCAACCTGATCGGGCGAGAGAGGAACACTTATCCCGGCAACCGAGGAAAGTAATTAACCAGCCCCGATTTGGCTGAGCTTGGCTTTGTCACTCTGCTGGTCAATCCGAGGCAGTTGGTCACTCGACAATCCCTGGCGGAAATGCTTGACAACCGCAGTGCGGTTGACGGGACCCGACCCCGGAAATGTTCTCTGCTGCCGACAAGCCTCAAGAGATCCCAACCAAAGACACTCGTCCTCGTCAGTAAGTGACCGCAGCAGCAGCAGCAGCAGCAGCAGCAGCAGCAGCAGCAGCAGTGGCAGGAGCCGCAGCAGTAGCAGAAGCAGTGGCAGCACCAGTGGCAGCACCAGTGGCAGCAGCCGTGGGTGGTCGGTGTGGGAGGAAAGGACAGGCGTTGCGGTGGAGTCGGAACGGGTTGTCAGGGAACTGGGAAAGACGGAGTAATATGCGTAATTAAACAAAACCGCAAGTGGGACACAGCAACAGGAATAACAGCAACGAGTTCTTGGGAGCAGAGGATGCCGCTGCTAAGGGCAGATACGTACATATACATCGTATATATAATATATAAGTGCGGATAGTCCGAGTACAAAGGGAATAAAGTTTTCGGAAGGGGCAGATGCAGTGCACTACTACAAGCGAGTCATCAATGTTGCACACTGATGAATGATTACTCTCACTAGAGGCTACAAAATATAAACAATGAAGGAGCAATGTAGACTCATTTCAACTTCTAAAATTTGTGTATATCTTTCTATATCTGTATTCCCAAAGTGGAATGGTTTTACTCACTCCTTTATCCCTTCGACTCTTCTCTGCTTCTTAATTGCACTACAAAGTGTGACATAAATTGATGATACCCTTTGGCAAGAGATGACACAGGACTTAAATTAAATATTTGTAGGAACAATTCTGAGGCTGAGGCTGAGGCTGAGTAAGAAGAAAAAACAATCAGAGCCAGAGAGAGAGAGAGAGAGCAAGTCATGGTAGGAGAAGGAGATAAAATCAAAGGAAAGAGTCAGAGAAGAGAGCAAAAATGCAGTGCCACATAAATGTGGAGCATGCAGATTGAAGTGTCGGGGCTGTGTCAGCCAGAAATGGGAAAATGGAAGCGCCGGCCCGTTGGAAAATCAGCATGTGCCAGGCGATGGGAATGCCATTCAAAGGGAGCTTAATATTGAAGTCCCACCCAAAAAAAAAACCAGCCCCCACGAACTTTTAGTGCCGTAGAAATTGATCCAAAGACAGAGGGCAAATATCGCCACAGCAGAGTACGAGTCGAAGTGCAACAGATACTTTCATATCTGTTAGATACAGAGCAGAGGCTTCATATGCAACAATGTGGCATCGATTTTCTATTAGCCACGAGACACTTGAGCTAGAAAACTAAATACCGACAGCAAATATTGATAAAAACGGAACTGGTGGAAAATGAAAGGAAAATTGAAAAAATTGCAACAAAAATAAGAAAGAATATTATTGATGGTACGACGAAGAAATACCCTCAACAGGAAAACCTGTTCCTCATTTCTTTTATATTTATACAATTCAACCAAGTCTTATCTCCATATCTTTCATGGATTGTGGTTGTACCTTTGTGATCTTTTAATATTACTCGTTCTTTCTTTTACACGTTTCCAAGGGGTATACCCTTAGTTCTTAGTACGAATATCGGGTGGAAAACAACAGCAATATGAATGAACCTAAAACTCGTAACTGTTCAAAGGCAACGGAAAGAACATAATAAAGTCTGTCCATGAGACCGAAAATAAAACAGAGAACGTAACGGGAAGGAGGGACGGGACCCCACCCCACCCCACACCACACCACCCCAATGTCAGGCCAGGGCTGGACTGGCTGGGCCGAAAAGTCACTCACCTGTTAGGGCTGCCAAATTTAGCATAAATCCAATTAGCCGCATCGCGTTTTCCACTTTTACTGATTGTTATTAATAATATTTGATGTGGCTCTGGTTCTAGGCCACAGATTTCAGTTCCACTCGCAGTGCCCGCGGCGGGAAGAATTATCTCGTTTATCTAATATCAAAATTGTGCCGCGAGAATTTCACTTCAATTGTTTTGGCTTAGTTTTGCAGTTTATGTTGTTTGCCTCTTGTTGTTTTTTGGATCCGATCCACCGGAGAGTCGGATCCGAGCGAAATCTCACGACCAGCTTAGCCGGCGAGAGCGAGACGGAGCCACCGGACAGAACGAGACGGCGATACACTATATGTGGGGGAGTGAGAGAGACGAAGTGTACAGAACCAACGCGCACAAATTTCAGAAATTGAATGTGATTTTTTTTTCTCCGAGCATTTTCTCCCGTCGAGCCGAGCAACATTTGGGGCATGAAAGTGTTGTTGCAACACAATCGCAGTTCGAAATGAGGGGCAAAGTTCATGGTGAAAAGCTTCAAGCTTTGAGGAGATATATAATTATAGCACAAATTATAGCAGCTATATAACAATTGCAAATAGTATAACAGTATAAAATCTGCTATAAAACCTGATATAAAACAAGGCGCAAAGATAGGCGCAAACTTGGTTATATAACAAATAACACTGTATAGTACTATTTTACGCCAGGTGGCTACAGTGCAATGTAATAGCTCTAAAGTAAAGCCTATATGGCGGCTCCGTTCCATTTGTCGCTCAAATATATAAAGATATACATATTTTGAAAGCCCACTAACACTTTGACGCTTTGCTATTGCAATACGAGTTAAATTACGAATAGTTCTCCTACAAACAAGTACGTGGAATTCCCGAGTCGGCTTAACATTAACATATAACTTACATGTTAAATGCAAGCAAACGCTAAAATATAACAGCTCAAAAAGTGCAAAAAGGCGCAACAATTTTTTCGTTGGTATATTTCGGTATTTTTGTCAATTTCATCAATCTACTAAATTTCTTAATTGAATTAAATTATAAATCCAATAAAAGCAAGTATTTCGAATAGACCAATCATGTATAGAATTGATTTATCAATCGTACAAAATTAAGTGGGCATGGCTAAATGTTCTATATAGATAGTATTATTCAACGGAACAAAGAATTGGTCGTTTTTTGAAAAAAAAAATTTGGGAAATATTCGGTATTTTCCGGTGGTATTTTAAAACATGAAAATTTCGTGGAAAAAAGAAGAAGAAGACGAATTCACAGCAAAATCACAGCAAAATCATAGCAAAATCATAGCAAAATCATAGCAAAAGGAAGAAGAAGAACAGACCGCGGACTGGGGGTGGGGGTGAACAGCTGTTCGGCTAAAACGGCAACTGGCGTCTGGTGCGATGGAAAGACGTGGGGAATGGGGCATGTTCTCGCGTCGGTCCGATGCGGAGGCTCATCTCATCGAGATCACCCGCGTGGATGGCAGCCGTCGTGCTTTGTGGAAGGGGGGTGGAGAAGCCGCGTTCCCTCGTCCTCGAGACGCGTCGCGGGTGCATTACTTGAACAGAGTCGCCCCGGACTCCATAAGCCGCGCCACGATGGACGAATCCGAGCTGCAACCATAACCGGGAGCTCACATTCAAAAAAGTTCGATTTGGCGCGCACCACTCGGTATATTTTTCAAGTGAGACCGTATATACTGTAGAAACTGGTTTTCGCCGCGCTCCCATGAGGTGTTTTTTAGTGCTAAATGGTATTTTTGTCATCTATTAATTTAATTTTCAATGTTATATAGAAATCCAATTAATGCAAGTATATCGAATAGGCCAATCATGTATAGAATTGATTCATCAATCGTATAAAATTGCGTGGGCATGGCTAAATGTTCTATATAAATAGTATTATTCAACGGAACAAAGAATATGAGGAATTTGAATTCGCCGCAGTTCACCGCAGTTCGCCGCAGTTCGCCGCAGTTCGCCCCACTTCGCTTTAGCAACAATGAGTCTCATTCCATACACAAACATGTTGCTAGTTCCAAGCACACATACCCTGGGGGAAATTGATGTTATAGAACTGTGAATACGTTTGTCTTCCAACGCTCAGTAGGTATCAGGATCGACATAAATATATACAAGATACTTATAATGTACTTGAATATGTCTAAAGAATATCAATTTGAGAAAAGGTCGTAGTAAATTGCGTTTGATCTACATATAAAATTAACGAAATAGGGTATACAAAGACCTATACACGCATCATGTCATCAAATACCAGCAACATTGCGACTGTTTTTTTTGTTGAACTATTTTGTTTAAACCTTGTTTTAGTCAAAATACAACAAAAGCAAGGACTTAAAACTAACCAATTGTATAGAAAATTGATTCATCAATGCGTTAAAATTATGTGGGCACGGCTAAAAGTTCTATATAGCTAGTAATATTCAACGGAAGAAAGAAAACGAGGAATACAATAGAACTTTCATTCGTCAGTATATTTACGGTATATTTTTTAAGTGAGACGGTATGTTTCGGTATATCCCGATATTTATCGATAAGTAAAATAATAAAAACAATGCTGGTAAATAATTTTTTATAAAAATTTTTAAAAAAACTTTTGAAATGCGTTCCAGAGCCCGACGACTGATAAAGAAGAAACAAAGGCAACGGCGACGACAGAAGCATGCCAAAGAGCGTGACAGGGAGGAGCAAGAAGCAGAAGCCAGGCGACTGGAAGACCCCGAATACCACAAATGGCTCCAAAAGCAGTCGGAGCTGGAGAATTTCCAGCGTTTGGCTACCGAGCGCCAACAGCAGGAGGAGGAGGAAGCCTGGCTCCGACGTGAAGCACTCGCCCAGCGGCAATTTCGTTTGGATGCGGCCAAGCGGCGCCAGGAGGAGGAGGAAGTAGAACGCTTGAAGGATGAAGAGGCAAAGGCGCTGACTAAACGAAAGGAGGAGCAGAAAAAGCGGCGCCAGGAACGACAAACGTTGGCCGAAAGAGCTGCCGACGAATTTGAATCGATGATGAAGAGCATGGACGAATATCTGCACAACGCAAAGCTGGAAAAACCTCCGGATCATCTGTTGCGTTTGGTGGAGACGCACCCCGAAGAGCGACCATGCGAGTTCTTCACTCGCACAAACTCCTGCCGCTACGGCCACAGCTGCACCTTTAACCACAGACGCCCCATGCTGGGAAGGATCTTGTTAATCCGCCACTTTTTCAGCCATTCGCTGCTGCATGACAAGAAAGTGCACAAGGAGTACGCCAGCGGCGATGAAGGCTTGGAGATGACGGAGCACGATCTGCGCAGCGACTATGATGAGTTTTTCAATGACGCCGTCACAGAGCTGGAGAAATTTGGGAAAATTGTAAATTTTCGTGCTTTGAGGAATACGCTGGAACATCTTAGTGGTCATGTCTTTGTGGAATACGCGAATGAGAAGTTTGTCTATCCCCTCAATCCATAAACGAGTTCCGTTAATTAATTTACTCTTCCTTTTAAGGTGTGCCTTGCGTGCCTTTATCAATCTGCAAGGTCGTTACTATGCGTCCCGGCGCCTCAACGTGGAGTTCTCTAATCTTCACACCTGGCGTGGCGCGGTCTGCGGTACGTGAACTGCATGCCAAGAGCCGTATCCTTTGACAAAACAAACCAATCATTTGCAATCACGCATATCTTATTTATTATAACATTTTTATCAAAATCTATTGATTCTTAAAGGTTTGTCCTTAACACGCAAATGTCCCAAAGGTAATAGCTGCGGCTATCTGCATTTGTTTCGCAATCCGAACAATTTGTTCAACAAGGATTTGGAGTACACGACTACACCAAGAAGTGTCCGCAATTCAGGAAAGTCTCCCATGCCGAAGACTCCAAGGTAAGGTCATATATAGTTCGTCCATTCTATAATTACTGAATGTTTAATTTTTGCAGCTGGAATGACGGTGACGATGATAGAGCCAGGAACTGGCGCTGGTCGGAGAGTCCTGAATTAGAACTGGAGAACTCCAAGGGATTGGGCAATCATATTCAGACGTCGAGAAGAGAGCACGATCTCAAGAGTCCCCGCCGCAAAGAGCATCATTCCAGATCAAGAAATGGCAGTTATCGTAGGACAGACTGGAGTTCATCCAGATCTAATCGTGAATACTCTTCTAGAAGAGATCGCAGCTCATATAAATCAAATACTGATTGCCACTCCTCCAGATCGAATCGTGATAGTAGTCCTAGCCCTAGAATATATGGTGAAAAGTCCCCCACATCGGTTAGATCCCACCAGGAATTGAGTTTCCGCAGCGATCACTATCGCTCCAGATCCCCTCAGTTCCATCAAAGATCTCGAAAATAAAAACCACGGTATTTATTTAATTTTGTTTTATGGGACTTTACAAAATTTTATTCAATCTCTTTATGGGAGGAGGTGGAAATATGAGTGTCTCAAACAAGAATACTAAAGAGATTCAATTTCAATGTGTTGTATAGATGAAAGTAAGAGCAAAGGTCCAGTATAAATATTTCGTCACTTTGTGTGTGCAGTGGTCGGAAATCGACTCAATTGTTTACCACGGAAGGGGGTTCTACGTGTAAAATTGGCAGTTTCGGAACGATAAAGTGAAATATAGTATAAGGGAAGGGAGTACGAGTGCGTGCTGGGGGTGAGAGAAGGAGCACATATACATATGTGGTGGTAGTGTGCATGTAGGTGGTAAGATCGGAAATTATAAATTCTAAAGTCTATTTGTCTTGCTTTCTTCCGTTTTCGTCGTACACATACAAACAAAAATTATACAAAAACTCGTTTAAGGAATATTATAATAAGTAGCTTTAAAATTAGGCAAACAACACGACCTTCTTATAGACGAATGCCAGGATTTGTGGCAGCCACATAGCGCAGCAGCTCCTCGTTGTCCTCACAGATTACGGGCTTCTCGTGGTAGCAGGCAACATCGTGCCATGCGATGCCATCGTTGTAGACGTTGTTCAGCACGGACAGACACTGCTCCTTGGTCTGGTTGATATCGTACTCGGCATTGTCGGGCTGTGGACGCTTCTTGTGGCCGGTCTGCGACCAGGGATTGTAGCCCCATCCCTGAGGAATGCGGTTGGTGGCCTGGATCTTCTCGCGGGTTGCGGACCAGAACCATCCATAGACGCTCTTGGGCTCCAGATCGGGACGGTTCTCGCAGCCAGCAAAGTCACAGATGCGGCCCGCTGTCCAGATGTATGGGACGTCGTTCTGCTGGATCACACGGAAGATCAGATTGTTTTTCTCTTGGGTCTCCAAAGCCACCAGGTCCATGCAGTATTCGCGGCACAGGTTACGGCCATCCAGCCAGTCGACCTTCTTGTTGGCCAAAGCGGGCACGTGGGTGGTTAGGAACATGTTTTTGCCGCGGTAGGAGAACTCCTTGGGGCCTGCAACAAAAGATAGAGAGTGCGATTAGCCTGGGTGTGGCTCAAGACCGGTTATCATCGTCCCGAGTTCAATTTCAATTTCAATGCGAGTCCCAAAGCAATGGACTTGTACCTGTACCTCTGTACCTCCGATGCCTCGTCGGATACCTCATCCATTGGCGAAAAGCAAAAACGCCACGGGCCTTACACAACTTCCCCACTCGGGGCCCCGAGAGGTTACGCAATCTTCGCAATTTATGCAGCATGCTTCTTTTTTGCGCTGCTACTGCTACTGCTGCCACACCGAGAGCTGGAGCTACTGTCTGCCTCTGTTTTGTGCATCGCAAAAGGTTTTGTGTGCCTTTGTTTGTCTACGGGGCAACAATGGGAGGCGAGGCCCCCGCGCTTCCTAAAATCCAGTGCTGGTGTTCGGAGGCACATCTGTGGGGCCATTGTGCCACCAGTCCCCGTCCATGTCTCCTGCTTCTTCTGCTCTTTCTCGAACTTGTTTCACATCGCTGCCTCCGTTTGGCTACTGCACCTTTTCGCCAGCTTCCATTTGATTAGCTATATGTGCGATATGCCACGCCCCAAGCCCACGCCCCACGCCCCTTGCCCCTGGTCCCTGGCCCCCTCTAGCCTATAGCCTCTTTTCACTGCTGCTGGCACGCGTCATTAGCCGCGCCGCTCTTTAAGCCGCTTTTACGGGCGGGCGGCGCAGTTGCAGCCGTCACTTTTGCAATTTCCAGCCTCTGACTTCACGTCAAATCAGCTTAAGTCCCCGCATAATGGCCTTATTTGCCATTGTTTGCACATTATTATTTATTTAAGCTGCCGCTTCCAATTTCCCCATCGCACATTTCCAGGCTCCTTTGTGGTGTGGTGTGCTGTGCTGTGGTGTGGCACCCGGGTCAAGGCAATAAACAAAAAGTACCCAACATTCAATACTCAATGCCTCACTTTCTTCGGCTGTATACTATTTTCCTCTAGCTTGAAAAAACTTGCATAATAATCAGGTAGTGGCACTAGCGCTTGCAGCATTTCAGTTTTTGCGATTGGCATCTGTAAATGAGCTGTTAATTTCCACAGAAAACCCCCTTTTCGTCTCTCGAACATGGCTTAGAAAAAGCCCCAAGCGCCTGGTCGAGTAAACGTATACCTTAGAAATACATACGAAGCACCTCGTCGAATATGACTTAGAAAAACCAGACCGTTTTCGAATGTTAATGATTAGGCGAATGCATGCCTGGGAGAGTGCTATTGTTGTTCGTCCACAAAAGGCAATTAAGTTTTGAATAGTTAATCAGTTGATTTAACTATTTGAGACCTACAAAAACTTGCGCCTGTATAACTGGAAGTTTCTAAAAAGATGAAAGATCTAAATCGCAGCAGCACCCAAACTGGAAATGCAACTTTGTGACGCCCCAAAATTAAGTTGCATGTTTAACTGCTCGACCTGTATATGACTGCACACCACACATATTGTATATGTATTTTCCTGTGTGGTTGGGTTTGTGTTAGGGTTTGTCTAATTAGCAATAACTGCAAAGTGTTCATTAGTGTACCGGATATGCAGTGGTGATGATGATGCTATTGTTTAAGCGTTTTGCCTGGCCGCCTGGCCGCCTGCCCGCCTACCCGCCTACCCGTCTGAACCCTGATGCAATTTGTGCAATCTCAAGCGATGACTGGCAGCACCGATTACGTACAGCAGGCAGCTCTTGCACTGGAATTAAGAGTGTTTCGCACAAGGACCTAGTTTATTCAGTTCTTGATAGTTTCGTTCAAACTATGCCGTGCCAGATGAAGCAGAAACGATTAGGTATTACCATGGAGTAATCAAATATAACAAGTTCTCTTTCGAAAACATACGCAATTGATGAAGAAATACTCCGCAACTGGTTCTGCGTGTAGGACCCGCTCCCGTTGAACTAGAGCTCACATCAGAGCCCGCACCTAAACAAGCTTTGTGGAATTTAATTTTTAAAAATAGCCAGGCAAAGAAAGTGTGTAAAAACTATTAAAACAAATGCTAACAAAACACGTCAGCGACCTTCAGGCCAGCCCCCGCACCACTGTGGTGCTGTGGTGCTGTGGCGCTGTGGAGCTGTGGCTACACCCACACGTCGCATTGCCCAACAATTTCAAGTGCAAACTTGGAAAACGATGAGCCGACTGACAATGGCTTAATATTCTCAACACGTCTCCCCACTTTTACTTTTCGCCCAGTGCATTTTTGAGGCCCATTTATATCTAAACTTTAGATTTGGATTGGGATACTTACGGCTGGCGCACTTGGCGGGCACGGGCAGTGAGAGGAAGCGACCCGGCTTGGTCGCTGTGGTCGTTGTGGTGGTTCTGGCCGCATTGCCGCAGGCCACCACCACGCAGAAAGCCGCTATCGCCAAAGTGACTTTCATCTGCAAAAACGAAGACAAGAATGGGTGGAAAAAGCGTGAGTAAAACGTTTGTAAATAAGTCAAAGTAAAATATGGTAAAACCAGCCATTCATTTGTCCGATTTGGCAAGTTTTTCGTACAGTTAAAGATGGAGATACGGCTACATCTACAGCTACAGCTACAGCTACGGATATGTAAATTGTTAACACGTTGTCATTAACATAAATTTGTACACGATTATTGAGCGATAAAGATGCCATTCCATTCCGCACCGCGCCCTTTTGTCCGCTTCACCAATGCGTGCGTATACGCAATTTTGTATAATTTTTCAACTCGATGGCGAATCAAAGATGTAAGCTGGCGTGTGAGATCGGTTTTTATGTCAAGGATGCGCAACCGGTTGCCCCCGGGGGCACTTGAGAGCGGCCACTGACACACTGCCACACTGACTACCAAGCGCCGATGGCTGCTGGCGTTGGCTGCTGGCCGATGGCTGATGGCTGATGGTGGCGACGACACTTGAGACTTTATTATTTTTATTGTGGCGCAGCGGCAACGTGATCAGCATCGAGCATCGAGCATCGAGCAGCGGCCAGATCATCGCCAGCACATCACATTATTCATAAGAAACATAAATGCGTGTACCGCAGCAAGAGATACCCTTGTAGAGCCCGTATTCCTAAGGGAGCTTTCGATGATGTTTTACAAGCCACCTCTAGAACTAAGGGACCAGGCGGTCTCCATCTGCATCACATCGGAAAGTGTTTCCTTCTCTGCCTGACAAACGCCACTTCAAAATAGTTATGGCCTGCACAAAGTAGGGTGTACAAATTCATTTAGCATCTGCATCAGCTTTAGCGGCAGCCACAGCAAACATGTTGATTACACAAGCTGGGGGCTTTGGGGCTCTGGGGCTCTGGGGCTGACCTTAACTGGTTTTATTGACTTTTTATCGCCTGCTTTCCGACGTTGCGTGTCTGCAGGTCCGGCCGGGCTAGAACCTTCCACGTCTTTAGCATTTTAATTAAACTCTAAGCTGTTTCTATTCCTTATGCTAATGCAATGCAATGCTCATTCATCGGGGCTCAATGTCCCCAGACAGGGATTGATCTATGAAATTAATTAAATTCGCTTCGATTTGATTGCGTATCTCCCATTGATATTTATCGCGTTTATTTGACCGCCTGCTGTCCGCTGATTTGGCAACTATAAATCATTAATGACTCCGCTTATCAACGGCGGCCAGTGGCTGGTTTGGAAATTCAAAGAGATCAATTTCATGCATAATGAAAAGTGGATTTCGAAGCATGGCCTGCCCATTATTTATTTCATTTTCGACAGCGACATTTTCGAACTGAAGAGTTCAAACGTGAAACGCGCCTCTCAGTCCGTCCATCAGTCCATCCATCGGTCAAACAAACGCGTTTGGAAATATGCATTTCAATATCTACGGGTATTTTTGTTTCTTTTTTGGTTTATCGTTATTTTGTTTGTTCATTTGTTGCGTTTTGTAATTTGTCCATCAGCGCCTTGGCACTTGATTGTTTCCCACTCCACGGTCCCCGTCTCCCATGCCTCGTTTCATGCATGTTAATCCATCAGTCGACGCGGCTGATGATGCATTTAATTATATAGATTGGGCTCTGGGGTTCCACAGATCACTGCCGTTCCGTCAGACGTCAGTCAGTGCCCTTTACAGCCCGTGGTCGTACATAATCGTGTGTTTCTCTTTTTCGGCCCTTTTCTTCGAGAGGTTATGGGTTATGAACATTTTCGTTTGCAGCTTGCGCAAACTTTTCAATTTTCAGCCATGGAATGTGTACTTTTTAGTGGGAACAGAACTGCTTAAAGTTTGAACAGAAAGATATATGTGTATAACTGGGAAATTCTTGGAATCTTTAGGCTAATTTTTCATTTTAAGCTTCTTTCTTTAAATGATCAAGATCACACGTTCCTTGTTCTTGGAACAGAACAGAAACATTAGCATTTCAACAAATGACTGAGGCAACGAACTCGTTTTCTGAAGACTCTCCCGTGAAATCAACTTTAGTTCTCATTTATTCTGGTCTTTCAAGTTCTGAATGGGGTTTTTTTCATTTGTGTCGGGATGGGAATGGGTTTATCAAGCTTCCATATCATATCCTTCAACAGCTCACAGCACTACAATTGTTTCGGGTTTAGGCATATTTTATCACACACTTGTCTGGTAGTCCTTTGATTGTTCACACACATACACACACACAGTATGTATATAGAGACACTGTATATCCTTGAACGCGGGTCTGGTGCTTACCTTTGCTTGCTTTTCGGGTAACACTTCACACCGCTGTATTGTCCACTCTTTCAAAGGGAGACAACCAGACGAGACCAGACGCAAACGAAAACAAAAGTCAATTGGCAGCAGCAAAGTGTTTTATAGTCGAGATCCCCCTGCCAGGTGCCACTTCGTGCAGCTTGAAAAGCTGCGATGGTGACGGCGTTTCAGAGTTCGGCTCTCGGCCTCAGCTTCGGCAGCGGCAACGGCAGCAGCAACGGCAGAGCCAGAGGCAGCTTCGTCAAGCTTTCTGGCTTAAAGCAACAAAATCTCCACGAGATGAGTTGGCCAGAACATCTTTTAGACGATGGCGACAACTCTTGTCTATAAATATTTATACCCCCAGACGTTCTTTTTTTTAGCGTTTTTTTTCTTATTTATTTACTTTTTATTTAAAGCAAGCTTTTGTCTCAGCCCAAACTGTAGTTTGATCGTTTTTTATAGCTCGGATAGATCCATTAAGTAGTGATCGTTGTAGTGCCTGGCACTCGATTCGAGCCCGAGTATATCCCAATATTTTGTTATAGTATTCACGAATCGATTTATGCAAACACTTGGCGCACCTTCTGCTCATCCATCTCCCTGCCTGCCACATACCATATATCAAATTTGTTTTTTTTTTTTTTTGGTAGAGTGTTTTTGCTAGGCCTTGATCTTGAAAAGCCTTTCGAAATGCCATTAAAACAGAAAACACTGATGATTTGGCTTCTTTTTTCGGCTTGTGGCTTCCGCGCTCGGCCTTTGCGCACGCGCTGAAAGCGGTTCGATTGGTCGCTTCTCCATGGGTTTTTTTCTTTTTCCTTCCCAAAATGCTCAAACAAAAATTGCCCATTTTTGTTTAATTGCCATGTGAATGAACTGGCTGTTTTGTGGGGGAAAGGATGGCCCCAGAGACTGGGTCTCGTAAACGCCCCCGCTTCGATGGGGCCCCCTTGCGTGCTTGGCAGTGCCAGCCGGATCTGAGAATTATTCGGGTTTTGTTCTTAAAAGGTTGTAGAGTTTTATGTTATGTGTTGACTTTTTATTTTCGCTCATAAATATGCAAATTAATTTCTTGATTATGTAATTTATTATGTGCCTGTGTGCGAGTAAATCCCCTCAGCCACTTCCCCGCTGAAATCATTCGGGATTGATTTGGTTCGCATTTTGTGTCGCAAGACGCATCTCGGGGGCAAGTTCAAGTCGAAAATCCTGTTTAATTGTCATCATCAACTTGACATTTGACGGATTTTGAACCCGTGACTCTTGGACAGCTCTAATGTTTAACCTTACAGCCAGCGACTGGGTGACTGGTGACGGGTGACTCTTTTGACTCCGTCTTTCATTTTCATTTAGGTATTTGTGTGCGTTTTGTTACTTTTATTTTTGTTATATTTCTGTTGTCTGCTAATTGACCATGAAGATGTTTCAGCCAAGTTGTTTGGGCGGCACTTTTGTTTGCCATTTAGTGGCATTTAATAGCGAACTAATTTTGAAAGCGGATTTGAAGTTCGAACGTACAAAAGGAGGGGCTGCTGACAGACACACAGCCACACAGCACCTCCAATTCCAGCTGCTCCCTCTCCACGGGGAGGAGCTCAGCCCTGCCCCTTTGCATATTTTAATTAGCCCTATTAATATATTACTCTTTTAAAGTCCGGCAGTCACCTGCCTTGGGGAGGGGCCATGTGCCAAAGCCCTGAATGGTGTTGGCCCAACAGATTAACACCGACACCAAATTAATTACACTTTTAGCTGTTCGGTGCTAAGTTCAAATTGCCAAAAAATACAAAAGAAAAAAGAAGAAAAATACACATAATACTTGTGCGATTGGGAAACATTTCGGTTGGTGACTAGCACGAAGGCTGGTCACGTTGATCAAGGATGGAATCGCAGGGGAAGTACAAAGGTATTTGGCCACATAACTCTCAGACTTCGCTCAACATGTGATACTACATTCATCGTTTTATTTGGGCTATAATTATGTTTGTAACCTAAAAAAACCCAAGAAAGTTTCTTGTTGGTGCACGGCCGGAGTCCAGTCGTTTCATCAGATATCGATTCTTGGGCGGGGCTCTCACGGGTGCTTCGGACTTCTTGGGGGTTTTATTGACGGTTCTTTTGAGTTCTTTTGAAGGTCTTCCGTTTCCGAAAAGTTCGATTGACCGATTCGGAGAACATCGATTCCTCTGGTGATTCATCGACGCATTCCAGTTATATCTTTGCCTACATCATTCCTTACCTTCAACATTGAAAGATTTGCCTTTGAAAAATCTCCTCTGTTTTCTAGACTATAGATATATGTAATCCTTCGATTCAGAGAAATCGGTTAGTGATTCGTCTCTTTCTTTGAAAGGACATTTCGGCGTAGATTATTGCACATGGATTAAATATAATTATGTTTGATTTTTCTCCGTTTGCTATGAAATCTTCGTAGCAAAACGCTGTGGCGCTCTGCAATTAAAGAACTCAACAAAATGCCTCTGATTCCCTTCCCAAGAATCATCTACAGCCATTGTTTCCACTTAATAATTTGAATGCAAATCGACAATGTTCTTGACGCTTCTTGAAGCTTGCATCCGCAAATCTCAACATCTTTTTGCATCTGTTGCATCCGTTGAATGTTTTTCCTTCCTTTTTCCCCTTTTTTTGACGTCAGTTATTGTACATTTTCGCCCTTGAATCTGGTTTTTGAATTCGGGTTTTTGTGTGTGTTTTTTTACAGATGCCTGCACTTCCTGCGGCTCTGCCTTCGCCAGCCACCGATTGACCTTGTGAAGTTCAAAAGCCGCTGGAAAACGAGACCTGACAAGCGTCAATTGGAACAGAAGAGGCTATGTGATACATTCTGGGCAAATCGGTTTAGTCATCTCAGGGAGATCTCTTCTGAAAAACATTGCTAATACGCATCGTGAGCTAGTCATTCAAAAAAGCAAATTGATTGACAGTTTTATGCGATGCCCGACCTTCGCCGAAACATAAAACCTTTTGCAACTACAATGGCACGCGAATGGCTATCCATGCTTTATTTCTGTATCTCTATGTATCTACGCAGATGTGGCCCGCACCGCATTTCCATAATCTGAAGCAAAACATGAAGAGCGGTTCGAAAGCAAAAAAACTTATACAACTTTAAACAAGATCAGTTTGCCCTGAGCGCGGAAGCACCCGTCGACACCAGAAACAGCAGCAGCACCAGCACCCAGCATCACCAGCAGCAGTATCTTAAGATCTGAAGCAGATTCCGCGAGGCTTCCGCTTCAATGCGATGCGTTGCGTTTGAGCAAAAATAAAGAAACAAATACATAATACACACATCACAAAATCACAAAATCAAGATGCAAATTGTCGAGTCAACAATAGCACAAATAGCAACAAAAATAATCAATCTATTTAAACAACAGACACAAGCCAAAGAATAGCCTGAAGCTGACCTTAGCTTGAATTATGGGATTTGATTGGATTGGATTGGATTGGATCGGTTTCGGACTTCGATTCGGACTCGGTCTCAGACTCGACTTGAAGCTGCTGTTCAATTTTTGAATTGAACTTTAGTTCACTTTTCGTTTTATGCTTGCGGTTTTTTTGGTTTTGGTTAGATAGCATTGATTGGCCATATAGAATTTCTATCATTAACATTGAATGGGTCAGCGTCAGCACTGCGGACCTCAACTCATCTGGGGAATGCGTGAAGGCTGTCCGGGGCCCGTGCGTAATTGCAACTTGTTTTACGGCCAAGAAGCTCTGCTACATAGCTGTAGCCATCAAAAAATACAAAAATCAACAACTAAACATTAAACGAGAGAGAAAGGATAGCTTAGGGAGTCGAAGATTTAAACACTCTTTCAGATATAATATAATATAGTCTTGGTGATGGTGCTACTGAAGACGTGGCTGTTTTCTATAAAATTGGTGGGATACAGTTCTCCGATTTCAATCTGACTGGCCTCAAAAATGATATTGAATAGAAACGGGTAAACGACATTGGTTCCCACCTACTTCTCGAACTTATATCGGGAGAGTAGTAGATGTAATGGTACCCACATATTTGCTCTCTCTTTCACCCTTCTTCGCTTTCCAAACATATTCTCAGACTCATAATACCCTCTTTGAGGGTATTAAAAATGCTTTTTAAATGCTTTTGCCTGATCATCAGATGGGAAATGTTGCCAAATTTGACCCCAAGAGGCCGGCCGTCGCCTGTTCATTTGCACATTAGTTGAGATTTAAATGCAGCAACAAAAGTTGTTTGTCTCTTTGTGTGTGCGCTGTGCGTTGGCTGTTGGCTGCTGCTTGTTTGTTGTTTGCTGTTCAAGTGTTGGCGCTTTTGGCTTTTGTCGCACCACACGAAAAGTGATTGGCAACAAATTAATCAAGACCTTGCCGGGGCTCGCGTCAGCAGCAGCGGCAGCCCCATCCGTAGCTCGGTTCCGAAGCGCCCAGCCGGAGAGTAATCATGAAACCTTTTATTCAGGCGCTAGGTGCGAAGCCAAGAAGAAGAACCTCAGCCCCCAAAAAGAGTATCTCCCAGAGATTACGCAACGAGCGAATGGATCGTAAAATCAAAAATCCAAAAAACAACCAACAAAAATAAAGAAATATCAAAATGATTGATGTCTGCAATTTAGCGCATCTGTGTAAAATAAGAAGACGAGAAACGGACCGACTGTTCGTTGTGACACAAAAGAATTAAGTGCCCGGGCACATTTTAAATTCGTCACGGAAAACGTGACAAAAATTTTCCATATGCGAAAAGCTGAAACAACATCAACGGCCCAAGAGATGATTGCGAAAATTCACAGTACAACAAACTTTGACACACATTTGGCATACACACAGAGTGAGATACAGATACCGATACAGCTACAGCTAGAAGAATCTTTGTATCTGAAAGCTGTTTATGAATGAGTCGCCCACAACACACCACCCCACCCCACCCCAGCCCAGCCATGCCATCCCATCCCATCCACATCTGGCTGTGGCCATATTAAATGCTGCCAAACACAATGCAACATAAAGAAACGACCGGCGGGCTAATTGCACAAGACTTGGGCCCAGAGTGCAGTGCCTTGTATTAGTTCATTTAGAATCGCCATTTGTCTAATCAGCGCCATAAATCCGACAAATTATATAAACGTCTCCAGCAACTCCACGGGAAAAAGTAGGTGTGTGCGGAACCCCACTCGACTCTGGGTCCCGTCCCCAACAGCCAGACGTACAGCAAACCAGACAACTAGACACCCAGACGATTCAGTCAGTCAGTCAGTCAGTCAGTCAGGGGCAGATGCGGATGTGGCAACGTTGAGATAGCCGTACCATAGAATGCGCCACCCAATCCGAGTCCAGAGAGGCTCCGTGAATATGCAATAGCTCAACTTTGCATAATTTGTGAGTGTTTTACATTCAGTATTATATGTATATATGTATATTTTTGTAATTTTTACATCATCATCATACCATCCGGCAGCGGGCGGCGTTCAGCATTGTCGTCGTGGAGGAAGTTGCATATTTATAAGGCAAGAAATTGGTTTTTGTTGTACGAGTATTCAGCTCTGGGGTGTCATGCTTATGAAATCAATTGAACATATGTTTCGGCCAGCGCACGGCAGTGTACACTCGTACACTCGTATAGTCATAAACCAGAAGCGCTTAGTCAGACAATTTTCTACAGCACCCCACAGATGAGAACCGCCGCCAGACAAAAGACTTAGGCAACGAACGCGAACTTCTCTCGCTCTTTTGTCTGCTGGAGGGCACAAGTACTGCTGCAGGTCGTTAATTGAAACTGGATAGATGTTGGAGACTTTGGGACTACAGGCTCCAAATGAGGTTGGTCTTCTGCGCCATTGTAATGTCCGCTTCTCGGTTGATGTATCTCAATGGTGGCCCTAAATGATCGGATTCTTTTCGCTTCTCCCCATGCTTGAATTGCTCTGGAATTAGCTAACTTCTTTCAGCTTCTCTCTTCGAATTTCAAGTGCTTTAGAATTTGCTAACTAGTCCATCGCTTTTCTATACCGCAGTCTATGGCTATTCTTCTCTATTCACCTCCAAGTCCAATGTAAAGCACCTGATGTCTATGTCTGTGATTCGAATACTTCTTCATACAGTAGACCCTAAAATCCAATTGCTAACTCTTTCCTACGGAAAATCCCTGCCTCGAGGTCTACCCAAAACAAAAACAGTCGAGATTGATGATCTTTTCTTGCTGTCTGGTCAGTTGCAACTTGGGTTGTTGCAACGCACTTGTTGCACAGCCAACATCAGTCAGTCTCACTCCACCCAACCTCCACCTCTGCTAACCCCACAACATCCGCGGCTGTCCGCTCAACCCAAAAGCAACTTGCGTTGTGTAAAGTTCATGGGTCGCCGGGTATTTTGTAGATGATGTTGCTCATGTGGCTGCTTCAGATGTGGCTGCTGCTGCCGCTGCTGCTGCTGCTGCGGCTTCTGATGTGTTTTTGTAGCCTGCTCGGGGGACTGCAGTTCGCTTAACAGTTTCAGGGTTGGCTGGTTTTTTTCTTTCTGTTGGCCACAACTGCGTCACACGACCTCATCTGTCAGCAGAATTAGAAGCAACATCTACAAACATCGGAACGCAGAGAGGATCACAGCCGTTTGTCAGATCTTGTCACATGTCTGCCCCGACCCCTTTGGCAGATGCGTGCCAAGTAAAGTCAAATTGTTATTACAATTTTGTTGTTACAAAAAAAGAAACACACAAAAAAAATTGAACACGCAGCAGACCTGTCCAACTTGTTGTTAGGTCTGCGGTCAAACAAGTGCACTTTAGAAATTGTTCATAAATCATAAACCCGAACGCGAGAGAGAGACGAACGACAGCGACGAGCCAGTTTCAAATGTAAAACGTTCAAGAAGTGCTAAGTGCATTCCGCACAGTCATTAACAATATTTTTATTGTTTACAATAATGTACAACACACAGAGAAAAAAAAAAGTAATACATCTAATACATCTTTTGGTTGGTTTTTCAAATGAAAACAAGAATGAAAACATAGCTTACTAGCCCTGCAGATGCTGTACCCTTTGTACCCATTGAAATGGATCGTCTTTTTTCACAGTGTACTCGTACAAAGAGTACAAAATGTACATAGTACACACAGACTCCATGTGTGGCTTTTGATCTGCCCGATTTAGTCTTCAGTTCAAGGACAACTTGAAGCCCCAAATAGCCCACAAATCTTTCTTTTTGGCTAGATTTATGTGACAAGCGAAAGGCTTCTAGTTCTTCAAGAACATCTTCTTTGGCTGGCCATACTCTCGGAGATATTAATTAATCCATGGAGACTCGACTCGTGCCAAGAGGCGACCACATGAGACACAATCTCGCATCTCGGACCGCACTGCTCTCGACAGTTTAGCGGCTCCGACCGACACCACCAACAATGTTGTGGATGGGATGTGGATGTGGATGATGATACCAGTTTGCCTCAACCTTGAGCGGAGCGACAACAACATTTGCGTACCCGTACCCAGTGCGAGGTACGAGATTTACCAGTACCCTGAAGAGCACTTCTTGAACCGTCTCCATCTCCATCTCCGTCTCTGCCGTCGCTGGTAACGTTGTTGTTGCTGTCGCCACGATAACGCGGATGCGAAAAAAGTGAATGTTTAAGCCACTCGATGACGTTGCCCGAGAAGCGAGAAGATGCCGCCTTTGCCGCTGCCGCTGCCGCTGCCGCTACCGCTGCCGCCTCCGATACGTGACAGAACCATTAACCAGCTTGTGACTTGTTCCGCTCTGAACCTAAATAATATTTTTGGATCTCAGCCATCAAGATGGGCTCTGCCTGAGAAGTGGTGGCGATGATACGGAATACGGAAAACAATGCATTGGATTGTTGTTGGTAACAGTTTCAAGATGAATCACATTATATCGTTCATTGATAAGTAAGAAGTGTGGAAATTTTGATCCTGAATTTAAAGAGAATCACTGATCGTAAATAAAGTATATCTGAAGGGCATCAAGAAAAAAGCAATCAATCAATCAATGAATGATATCTGTAGAGTCGAAGCAGGAGAACAAGAAATACCTATCTGCAAAAGAATGCAACTCCGGAGAAATCGATCAGTTCTCACTGCAGGATTTGGCATCTTAAATTCTTGGAACAATACCATTTTTACTTTAATCAAAATCTACATACAACTACGATTAACGAACCATTTCCATCATATCCAAATAAAGATATCATTTCAATAAGCTTATTCAAACCGATACTTTGCAAAACTTTCCATCAATTCCACATATATTAATATTTCAGTCCAGTCAACTTTCTGTAAAATGAAAATAATGGTATTCTTAGCATTTCCAAATTTGAGAAAGTGCCTTATAGTTCATTGTACCTTTTATGTCCATATGATATCTGCCACATTCCATCATTTAATACGCCCCATATTTCAGTTTTATTTAAATAACGTGTAAACCTTCAAAACAGGTTGGAAATTCGAGACCATCTCAATGAGATAATATTTCAAACACCTACACGTAACATAAGTAAATCAAATAAACATATCTCATGCGATATTTCATTAATATTTATAATACATACTCAAGAAATAAATAATGTAATCAAATGCAAAGTCAAAATAAGGCAACAGTTTGAGAACAACCGCAATAAAACAATGAAAAATGACTGTCAAGTGGGAAATATTTGTGGTAAAATATAATACGCATAAATATTTGTATATTATTAATTAAAATGAACAAACAAAGATACATAATAAAACCAACCAAATTAATACAATTTATAAAAAAAAAAAAAAATATATGGTATGTATACGTTTCTATCAAATTGATTAGTTTAAGTTGACGTTAATATGCCCAAAAGGGAACCTTAAATCGCACCTTTTTATTCATAGTTAATCACGTCTATTAATCAGTTCTTGGATACCCTGAAACACCGGAAACTAAAATGCATGATAAAGTATATAATCCTGGCAATCCATCGATAACACTTACCTATTCTATACGTTGCAAATTGGTAAACACCTCTATCACGTTTGATCTTAAAAACCTTAAGAGCGCAACGAATCCACTTCCCACTTAGGCTGGGCATCTCAAAGTCTCTGACTATTTGAAAAATCCCAAAATAACATAAAAAAATACATAATGGAATCATTTATCATGTGTGCCGCTTGACCTTAGCACATTCTGGGGATTGGTGGTGCGGTGGTCTACGCTTCAGCTTTCAATTTTGTTTAATTAAATTTGAGATGCGTTAAATATTTGCAGTTGTAAATTTGTATGACTTCTTTTGCCGCTTGATTAAATATTCATTTTACTTGTTACTCAAAAGTGTGAATATGGGTGTGATTGACTAAGGGATTGTTTCAAATAGTTTAGGCCCAAAATACTTTTCTATTACCCGATTTCGTTTATACCAATTAATAGTATTAGATTTTAGCTTCTGCCTTTTTCAATGCACTATCTATATCCAATAGATACCTCCTCAAATCCGTATTTTTTCAATATTTAAAGCTTTTACTTTCAGTTGCGAGCTTTCCATTTACCCAAGACACACACCACACAAAGCTGCATCATCAGTAAGGCTATCCCGCTCTAGCGCACAGCTATACATATATATAATATATGCTGCAAAACTATGGTCATCTCGCTCTCGAAACAACTGCGGCGACAAAAATTTCTAAAAATGGCCTGCTAAAACCGCTGCGCGCCTGTTAAATGACGCGCGATACAACAAATCGCACTACACAAATTTGAGGCGGAAAAAGTCGCAGCCATCGAGCAAACCGTGTGTGTGCCAGTCAGTGGCTCAGTGTGTGTGTCTGTGGTGCGAGAATTTTTGCTGCTTGCCGCATTTTTCTAACGCCAAACACTTACGTGTCTCTGCCCCAAAAGACTGCTAACCTGTTGAGCAAAATGTGGGGTAGGTAGCCAGGCCAAGGCCCCCACTCTCATGCGCCGGCGAGAACTCAATCAGACACCAATCAGGCCCAATTACAATTGTGATTTCCAATAGGCTCGGGGACCTATCATCGAATGCAATGGCCAAAAACAATGGCCAATGCGACATGATATTCGAACTCCACCCACATAATTGGGGGGCTTTGAAAGGAGAGGACCATTGCTACATTGTATATTTGTACTGTTGCGACTGTATACATATATGTATGCGACTGTTTGCAACATAAACCTGTTCCTTGGCCCTGTTCATGTTCTTGCAGCACCAACTTGTCGAATAAAAGATCGCTTCGATTGCAGTTCCAGAACTTTTTCCCCCTCTCTGCCATTTGTTTAATAGAACTTATTGGTTCCCGGTTTCGGTCCGTCGTTTTGGGCCACTTTGGCCAGTAATGGTTTTATCCCTCTTTAAAGCATTTCTGGTTGGTCTGCGCCCGTCGCACCAGTCACAGTAAACAGCTGACGCCAGCCTTGACGCGCTATCATTTAAAAGCAAGAGGGAAACGAAATAGTTGGAAGTATCAACTGTAAGATACCTGGTAGTCAGGGGAGGCCATATATAATTAGCTGTACATTTTGCGAGTACATAAAGAAAGATAAAGATTCTATACACTAAGAGTAAAGTCGATTATAAATCAAAAGAATCAATGGAATGGGAAACACTTCCTCCATGACTGTCGCATATATTCCAACGAATACAACACACCCTTGTTCTGTGAAATTACCCAGTATAACAATCGCAGCTGTGACGGCAGCCAATAAGAGCCGCTATCCAACTATGTGAGGGCAACCACCATCTGCATGTCGCTGTGCGCCTGGTATTCGGTTTCTGCCATTCGACCAACACAAATTTTTCGAACTCCCGCATGCAGGCACTGGTCGACCAATAAACTGTATAAACCCACCAACCGAAGCGGCGACGAATAAAAGAAGCAGAAGCAGAAACCAGGCACAAACGCCCGCATCCATCCGCATCGCTTCGCAATTGGAAACGTCACGTACGGGCGGGCGTCCCAGCGGCATGAATTTTCAGACTCACTGCCAAAGTGTGTGTGAGTTTGTTTATCTGTGTGCCGTGTGGTGTGTATCCGTGAGTTTTGTGTTTTCATTTTCGTTTGGATTCGATAGAGCACGTCTCCTCCATCTGCGGGTTTATGTTGGCCTGGCTGAAATATCGGTAGTTTTGCTGGCCGCGTGACATCGCCATTGATTGGAATCGGTATCGATAAAGTACATGATGTTGCACTCCCCGATCATCATTTTTTGGCCATCATTTGAATGTAAGACTGATCGAGTCAGGCATCTCTCGGATATCATTAAACGATTTATGGCGGAAAGCCATGGGAAACTCTTATTTTAAAGCATTTTCTTGAGAAACAGAAGCACGAGATTGAATAAACTGAAGCAATTGTGACGGCATTGTGTTGTGCATTCCTTGTGATGATCGGAGTATTTTCCATTGTATTTAAACTACAGATGACTGCAATTTAGTAAGAATAAGCGAATGTTGTAATAATTCTGATTATTTTGATAATCGCCCTATAGCTTCGTTTTCTATACGCTACTAAAAGTTATCTGGGTTACTCAATGTGAGTGACTTTCCTGCATTCTCTATTTGTTCAGACAAGTAAATATTTATTTGCATTATTCCGCATTTTTAGTCAGTTTCAAGGGAAATTACATAACCATAGCAGATATCTTATCGTAAGGCTGTAACGGGGAAAAAAAACTTGAGAATACGATAAGTTCCATGGCATATGTATAACAAACTTAATACTTTTATAGCTTATAAGCACCTGCAATGATCCTTTTGTAATTTGAAAGGCGTTTTAATGCAATGCCGTATCGCAGTATACGCTGTCTTTTCTGTATATAAATTATTAGCTGTATAATATTACCCTGTGTCTACGACTGTGCACTGTGATTTCTCAGTATACATTTCTTTGTTGTTTTCTACCTCTGTTGGAACTCATATTTGTCTCTGTCTGTTTGGCTCACCCTTACCCCATGCAAATGTTTATCGCTCGTCTGCTTTAATGCACGAGTGTATCGAATTTGTTGTTGTCTTCTCGATAGGGCCAAGGTCGTTCATCTATGCATTTCTGTTTGCCTGGCCGAAATATCGGTAGTTTTCTTGGCCTCGTGACTCCCACATCGAGTTTTGGTAAGAATCGGTATCGGTGACGTGAAGTGAAATGAACGATGATTCATGCAAGAGCTGTTTTGACTTATTTATTGTCTACATAATGCTTAAAAAATCCTCCAACAGCAGTATTATCAAACATTCCAAGCATATTATAAATTTTGCTTCAAAAATATTTTCTTTTTTATTAATTTCGCTAAGAAAATTTCGATAATGGCAGACCGATAATAAGTGACATTCAAAATCGAGGTGATTACAGAATTTAAAATGTAATAATCTCCACCATCCATTCCGAAACTTATCAAAACATATTACTCCCAGGTTCCATCCAGCAATATATAACATATCTTCTAGATATTTCCCATAGAAATAAGTAAGCAACAGCAAACAATACTCTACTTCCCACCATCTGTCAAATGCACATTTCATTGTTTTCACCAAATATTTAAAAATCGCACCGATAAGAATCACAGACGAACATCGTGGTGATTAAAGATATTTAAATATATGTACTTTGTACAAGAATACCCACATATCATAGAGCAATTAACTACTTAAATTCTTAGTACCGACGTTTATGCACTGCATTTCTCAAATCGACACCATTTGCATAAAGTCATTTAGGTTAGACAATAACCACAACCGTACGAAGGTCTCCTTTCAAAAATGATTGAGAAGAAACTCGTAATTGAATGCTAGATAATCCACAACCTGCTTCCAAATAAAACACTAAAATGTATTTGCTAATTTCTTTATTTCCACATATCTTGTAATAAGTATTTTGTATAATTTATGCTCAGCTCTCCGTTTATCCCTTGCACATTGGGTTTGCACATTGCATTTCTCATATGTCCACAGCTGCCACATGCAAAGTTATTGCAACTTGCCGGCAATTTATCGTAAAACTTACATTAATTATCCTTCAAATCTTAAATTCAATTGCTTTACTCTTACATTCGGTGTGTTTTGGTTTTGGGGAAATAGAAAACTATTTGCTTTTTGTGACGCCACCACCACCACCTACTCCAATCTCTCTGGCGGCGGCTATCATCCATGGTCGCTACCCGCAATTGAAATGTCTTTATGTCATATGTATGTATGTATGTTTTAATATAGTATCCATATTGGCTATCAATATTTTGGCTGGTTGGATGAACGATCAATCGATGTATGTACGTAGTTTTATGGTATTTGAGTAGCTTAATATATGATCTCTGATGAACTGAAAGTTGCATTTTTTGTTCGTTATTGGTTCAGTGATTTGTTTTGTTTTGCATAAATAGACTTTGTATTTTTTAGTTCGTTCGCAAAAAGGGACGGTAAAAATTACAATAAAATCATTATTTTGAAATATGGATGCATTTTCTGTTTGTTTCTGGCTCGATATCTCTACTAACTTTCATATGTATATAAATATATTTACAATTGGTTAGAGTTTGGTTTTCTTGTTTCATAAATAATTTGTTCATAGGCAACTCCTGGGAGTTTTTATCTGTGAATGCATGAATGGACGTTGTGTGTGTGTGTATATCTGAGTGTGTGTGTGAGTGTGTTCAGTGTCATTTGTGTACTTTAAATATAAATTCAATTTAATGGCTCGGTAATTTACACAATATACGATCTTGTATATATAAATTTCATGTAGAATCTCCACCTCTTCCGATTGACAACGAAAACGAAACATCGTGAACCCAAAAAGAAGCAACAAATTTGTAAGTTTCCATCTCTTGTAGGGTAGAGGGGACGGGGACTGCTACTAGATAATGTGCTCTGGTTGCTGGACACTACTTTCGTGTTTAATTAGCTACGATAATAATATTTATTTAAACTTTAACGCTTTGTCTTGCTATTTTGTATGTTGGTTAAGCTGCTTGGTAATCACCATAGTTATTTATTTTGTGTGTGTTAAACCATATGTATATCATATTAAGGCCATTAGAGCTTGTTGCTGCTGAAAGAATACATATATGACAAAAGGTTCGTCTAATGGTCTCATTGGGGGACGTGGCACAAGGAATTGTACATTTTCGTACAGCAACAAACACAAAAACTCATTCGAAATGAAAACAAATTCTTAACTACTTGCTTGATAGTTTTATGTGTTTTTGATATTTTTTAATTGAATTAAATAATAATGCACAAATCATATGTTATTTCTGCAATTAATGCTAAGTGTGAACCACAAAAAAACTACGTTTTTTCTTCATTGCAAACAATAATTAATTTCCTACAATTCAATCATTTTGGCGAGGCCCCAGTGGCGCTCTATAAATACAAATAATCATCATCAGAATCGTCTTTGAGACTTTGTAGACTGTTTGCTACAGTGTTGGTACTACAATGGCTTCCAAACACCATCGATAATATACATTTCGGCGAGGAGGGAGGGTCTCCTCTTGTTCATGTTACGTACGTTTTTAGGGGTACGACTGTAAACCCGTGTGAAAATACTCTTGGTTATCGGGCAGGGCAGGCCAATTAATACATGATTCCTCAATTGCCAATACCATTTCGTTTGTTCAACATCAACATTCTTTATCAACTTTTTTCGTTTCTTCTTTTGTTTGCTTGCGCACAGCGTTGATAACAAAAATCAAATATTCAACGCGAAACTTAACAAAACTCAGATTGAAATCAAACTAGGACGCTATCGAATCGATATGGTACATTCGATTCGCATTTATAAAAATACAATTCGTTACGTTACATCTTCTCGTGACCTCACACTCTTCTTTCGTTTTCATTTTAATTAAATTAATTGGACGTTTAAGTAACTAACCGTTAATAACCATTTACTGCTTCCTGCTTCCTTTCGATCTTGTCTAACACAAAACTTTCATTCTAACTAAACTTTCAATAAATACAAATACAATAGAAACAAATATATAGTTATAGTAGTTAGATGGAGAATAGTTATAGCTTCGTTCTCAATCTGCAATCCGCAGTTCATTTTTGTGTATTGCTGCAGGCTGCAGCCTGATCTCTTTATATATGATCTCTTTCTCTCTGAAGGAACTCCAACGAACTTACAACTTAAGCAAAGTATAAACTAAAGCCAAAAGTTTACGCTGCACGCTGATTTTATGTTAGAAGGGATTGGCATTACTGCTCGCTGGATTCCTGCTCGATGGACGTGTACTGAACGACGATTTGCCGCGTGTGCCGCTCTGCGGTGGCATCGGACGACGAACATGACGCATTTCACTGTTTGGGGGAAAGGAAACGAAGAAAATTTGTTAGTTTGTGAGTAGATAGGAGATTAAAAAGGCAGTTTTTTAACAATTTAAATTTTGATTGCGCGCAGCGGGATTTTCTTGGGATTAGGTGGATTCCAGCAGCGGGTTAGCAGGCAGGCAGGCGGCAGACATGCAAAGCCTTTTGGTTGCAGTTTGCAAATGCTTACCGAATGCTGGAGTCTCAAAAATTGGGAGGGATACAAGGGAGAACATAAACTTTATGACAGTAACAGATGTGTGTAGGGGATTGATGGCTGACTTTTAGCGACCCAAATGCACCCACCGATCCATTTCCATCTCCTCCAGACGCTGGGTGAGGGCCAGCTTCTGCTGGACAGCCAGACGCAGCAGCTGATTGAGAGTCTTCTTCTCCTCCTCGGCAGCCTCCAGCTGGCGATTGAGATCATCCACCTGAGTGACATACTCCTCGCAGCGTGCAGCAAACATGGCACGCAGACCTAAGCAACAAAAAGCAATGATTAAATACGAGACGTACAGAAACCTATTGCTGGATAATTACTGGAGAAGGTGGCTGCATCTTCTTTGAGCAAACGGAGCTCGTTACGCAGCTTGGACATGGTGTCGCTGACAATGATCTTCTCGTTCTCGTACTTGGACTTGAGATTGGTGAGAGCCACCTCGGCGGTTTGTTTGTTTGACTTGAGCACATTGCGCAGGGTTCCGATTTGTTCGCGTTTCACCGACAGCAAACTCTTGAGCTTGACTATTTGCTCCTGCAACTCTTCCATTTCCTCGGTGTTGCCCTTTTCCACAGCTGTAATAGATGATAATCCCTATAAATTATGAATCTTTGATCATATTGAGAGGCCCACTCACCATCTCCACCCTCGGAGCGAACTTTGTGTTTGTTCAAATCGATGGTATGCTCCACAGCTGTCTTCAAATGCTTGATCTGGTCGCTGACCGTGTCCACATACCTCTTGATCTCCACCGAATCAGCCAAACCCTGTAGATCCTCAACGATTTGAGGACGAGCAATGAATACATCAGACTTGAACTGTGATTGGATGGCAGTAAGCGAATCGTTTTCAAAGCTACCAAGAGAACAAAATACGATTTTAAGCAACTATTAAATGATATTTGTGATGCCAATCTAACCTCATATCATCGCTCTTATGATCCAGTAGGACACGCGTGGGCGTCTCCCCATTGACAGTGCAGACCAGATGATAAAGCTGAGCCAGATCATCGCTGAGGGCCACCAGAGTGCTGCGCGCCGAGCCCAGGCTCTGGCCGGCATTCTGGGAGATGTGCGTAAGGGTCTGCACATCGCTCTGCAGATCCAGGGACTTTTGCTCGGTGGCCAGAAGCTTGTTCTTCAGATTGGTCACCTCGTTGCGCAACGTGGTGGTGGCATCCGTGTAGTTCAGGCCCTTTTGAAGCTCGGAAATGTCAGTCTTGAGGCCATCGATCTCCTTGGCTGAGAGCGTAAACCAGTTCGCGTACTGCGAGATGATTGCCCGCAGCTGCTGCTGCAGTTCATCCTTCTGGTCCTCGCCAGCCGTCTGGTCCTTGACATCGATCTGCTTTTTCAGCTGCACCAAAGCATCCACATGGGCGGCCAATAGTGCCAGGCGGGACATGAAGTTCTGCAACTCATTTTGTGACTTGTCCAGACTCGTTTGTGCCTCCCGTAGATTGGCCGTCAGATGGGTCTTCTCGTTCTCCATGCTCTCCAGCTGCTTTTCGAGCTTCTTCAGCTCGTTCAGATGGATTTCGGAGAAGAGATCGCATTTGGTGCCATCGGGAGACTTCAGTTCGGTGCTCAGGTCAGCCTCCAGGCGTTTCAGTGCTAGATTCTCCTCCTCGCCATCCGAATTCTGGCTGACATTGTCCTCCATATTGTTGCGTATGCTGTAGGCCAGATTGCTGATGTGATACATGGACTCGCGGTTCAAGTGGCCATCCAGCTCTTTCTTCAGCGCATACTTTGCCTCGCGTTCCCCCTATTGGAGAATGGTATTAAATTTGTATTTAAGGACACATTTAATCATTCAAATGCTGCACCTGCAATGCCTCCAGCGCCTCCTCCATTTGCTTTTCGGCAATCTTCTTGAGATTCGCCAGCTCATCGACCTGTTGATTCAGCAGCTCAACTTCCTCGGTGAGACGACGAATCTCGTGTTTGGCACCTTCAAATTCCACCTGAGGGAGAACACAAATCGATTAGCTATTACATCTTTCTATCGCATAAATATCTGATGGACTCACCTGCGAGCTCCGCAGATTGGAAACCTGCTTCTGCAGAGATATGTTCTCCTCCTCCAACTCCGAGTACTCGCTAAGCATACGCGTCTCGCGGAACTTTAGATCCTTCAGCTCGGACTTGAGACGGAGTCGCTCCGCCTCGTTGTCGCTCTTGTCCCGACCAAAGTCCGAGTTCTCCTGTAGCATTCGATCGCGCTCGTTCCGCACACGCTCCAGCTCATGGCGCAGCTGTTTCGTGTCGTTCTCCAGGTCAAAGATCTGCAGATTGAGCGAGGTTTCCCTGGCAGCGGACTCGTTGAGCAGTGCATCCTCCTGCTCGATGCCCGTCTTGTTGGTGACCTTCTGTGAGCTCTGGAACTTTGTGAGGGCCTGAAACGGATAACAGCAGAACGGACAAACGAGATGAGCGAGGTGTCAGATGGGGCGGGGTAAAGACGTGGCTGATGGCACACCCCACCACACCACGGTAAGTAGTAATCATAAAAGTTTCCTTCCAGCAGCCCCAGCCATTGGATTTTTATTGCAGTCATTTGCATGTGTAAGTTACGTGGGGAATGGCTGCACGGATGGGTGTGGTTCGGTTGGGCTGGGTTGGGTTTGGTTGCTTCGAGGAGAGGCGTTTGCCACTAGGGACCTTTGCTGTGGCTCACTCCCTCCCTTGCACTTGGTTTCGTTTTTCATTAAATTTCGTAGCACCAGTAGGCTTGGGTGTGTAAGGATCGAGAGGGAACTGGTCGAAAGTGAAGGATAGTTGATTGTTGAGGTTCTTTTTTTATATTAGTATAGAAAGAAAAGAGGTTTTTTTTTCCAGGCAAATGATTTACAATCGATTCCCCTTAAATATATTCCATTTAACATCGTTTCTCCACAATTCAAAGACCCCCTTGTAGGAAAGAGTATATCCATTTTCAGATTAAAAATTGTTTCCTTAATCATCTTCGCTTATTTTTTTCTCCTCCCACTGCAGGGCATTGCAGGTCTCCCCAGAGGGGCAGATGCAGCAGCTAGCTCTTCCCTGGGATTCCCGGGACTCAGTCGTCGTCATTTATTGGATTTTCGTTAATTGCGAGCCTGGGCAGTGGCAGAGGCAGTGTCGGTAAGCGCATTAAAGTCGCTCGGAAGCACATAAAGGTTAATGGGGGCACACCCAGTACCCAGTACCCAGTACCCACCACCCAGTGCCCAGTACCCAGCACCCAGGACGACGAGAGCCATGGCCGTCTGTTTGGCCAACAAGGTAAATATGTACGAATATACGAGGAGTATACATAATGTTTATGGGGCCCGGCCAGGCCAAGCCAAGCCCTTAACTGGGCGCTGGAGACGCCACTGACTGTTGGCATGCGGCATGTCCATATGGTCAGGGAGTGGGTGGACTGATTGGGTGTGTTCCTCCCGTGTTCGGGGGTGTATAATCCTTCTGGCGGCTTTAATTGAAATCTCAAACCCCGTCTGCCCGTCTGATGGTCTGCCAGTTTTCTATGGGCCCATTTCGAGTACGTGCTTCACAAGTTTCATCATCAAAACGCGGCCAGAAATCATGAGTGGGACTTCTGCAGGCCGACCTCAGAGCCAGAGAGGCGGCCAGAAAGTGGGAGCCACAGAGAAGCACCGCATTGCCCCACGAGGAGTGACCACGAAAAGGAAAGCGAGAATAGCGGAAACTGCATTAAGGACCAGTAACAAGTTTCGTTCGGGCTTTTCTTTTGGGTCCTCTCTGCTCTGTCTCTCGTTTTAAATGCTGTGTAATTAGCAGGCGGCGGAGGCAACCAAACGACGCCAGTCGTGTCTACCCTTAACCCGTTGATAAGCCGGGTCTCGCTGGCCCGCTCTTTTCATTTCCCTTAGTTTTCACTATGGCCGTGTAATTATCGTTGACGGCTCTGGGGCGACGTCAACCAACGCCTTTCCTCTTGTTGTTTCTGCAATCTCAATTTGACAATCGCACACACCCACAATCGGCCGTCTCGCGGCCCTCTCTAGCCACTCGGGCGGCAGTCGGCTTTAAGCCAAGTGCATTCCGTTAATTAGTGTAATGTGAAGCGGAAGGAAGGGGGGTTGAGGGGGCGAAAGGGGCTGGGCCAACCTAAAAGAGAAAGCAAACAAAAGGCCAAGGCAAGCGTCGGATGGAATTTCAGCTGCCTAAAAGCTGTCGCACGTTCGTTCATGCAACCGAATTGCAAGGCGCCTCTTAGGTTAAGAGGGGAAAGATATAGAGAAAGAGAGATGGCTAGAAGGGGAGGAGATGGGAGAGATGGCGGGGCAAGTGTGAGATAATCAACCAACAAAGACTCTGAAATGAGGGCGGATTTCAGAAGCATTTCATTCAAATGCAACCGAGTGTACTATCCATATAATAGAGATATATCTTTATAGATATTCTTCGAGAAGGTGCATATCATAACATTCTTATAGATGGCACCTCTTATTTTTAGGAGTATTTTGTTCATTCTTAACGGCAGATGTTGCACATCCAAACAGGATTTTCCATCCATGGTGAAAGATATATCAATTAATTGAGATCCATACATTATTCAACGAGAGCGTGATGGTACAAGGTATAAAAGGCGTGACAGGCAGCGGAGAGAGAGGTAAATAGACACCAGGTGCAACATCCAGCATGACATTGTACTCTTTTAAAACCAAATTGTTTTATTCTTGTGCAGATCGGATAACGTGTACGAAGTATAAAATCTAATAGAGATCTTAACGGTCTTCAACAACCTTTGTTTCTATGGAGACATTTTCCAGAGTGTCATCACGTTACGTGCTCTATAAGTAAACCTCTCACATAATCAACATTTACATCTCAGAGATAAGGAAAGCATGCAAAATATTGTAAGCAACGAATCTAATTTTCAAGATTGTAAAATTAAATTCCATTAATTAACCTACGATCTCTATTCTATCTGGGACACAACAAATGTATGTTTTCAATCGATTTTTGGATTCTTTAGGATAGTCCTAATCGACCGCTAATTATTTATTGTAAATACTCAGGAGTTGCCTTTTAGAAATTAAGAAAAATTAATTCCATTTTACATATATTTTAGTTTAAACTTCGGAAATATTCCATGTGCACTCCATAAATGGAATCCCGTATCCTCCATTCGTTCTGCCATTCTTTATATTCCCACAAGAACCCTACATATTTCTCACAGTGCACCCTCACTATCCATGTAAAGTGACGCCATGTGCCGGGCAACAGGCCACAAACAAATGGCGGCATAAACTTTATGCAAATTAGAAAAGATTTTTAATTAAGTCGAGCAAATATTAACACAGTTCAGAAGAGGCCAAACAGAGAGGCAGGCACTCCACATAGTATGGCGCCAGACCAGACATTGGGCCTATGCCCCCATCCCCGTATCTGATGGAACATTTCACAATGTATCTGCGGTTGGATTAGACGCAGCGAGATCCCGTTCAAGTGAACTGAGAGTGGGGAGGCAGGGACAGGAGGCAGTGGCTGCAACAGCTGTTGCCGTCATCTCTCTCTGTCTCTCTGGGTGGAATGATGTTGCAATGTTTGGTTTCCCACTGCCACAGCTCCTCCTGGCCGAACAGGCACTAAAAATAGACCAGATTGCCCACATTATGACGGCGATGAGCAGAATTTTGGAGCGCACTGTTGCTGAGCACTTGGGTGGGAGCAGCAGGGTAAGGTCCGTACCGGCAATGGACGACCATAACAATTTTCCTCCTCCTCTCCCTCTGCCTGCAATTCCACGGTTACAGAGATACGGCTACGAGAACTGGATGAGGGTGGGTCTGTTATGGGTGGTTATGCTCCCCAATGTTGATAAAGTATGCCATGAATGACTGAACAGATTGTATATATTGTATATTCCATGGGGGCGACACCACGCCCATCTCGTTAACCGACGACTGAGGCGGCAACGGCCGCTTCACTCTCGTGGAACGCACCAGAGTAAATTTAAATCTGGTAACAGCCCAGGAATAAAGCACAAATAGCTGTCAACAATAAACTGTTTTCTACACAGGGAAAGTACGGGTGAAAACACCCTCCACATATCTTAAATGTTGCACACACTTAATCCATCAGAAATCTATACTCCATCTATCTAAAAACTATTCTCAAATGATCTTCCGTCCCTTCTTCTTTCCTCTATATTCCATTTATCTTGAAACTATTTTCAGATTATCTTCCATTTATCTTTACACTATCTTTAAGTAATCTAGATGGAAGATCAAACAATCTTTTAAACGTCTTTAATCCTTAACATCTATCTATCTCTTTTCAAGATATGTATAAATATATTCCCAGCATGAACCTTAAGAGCTTTCTAGCGAAAGATTTTCCCTCAGTGTACCGTTTGTTATGGTCTCCGGCATAGTCTCTAACCCCAACAAATGCACAAACAAAGAGAGAGAGAGATCCACACACACTCTGGATAAAGAGAGAGAGAGAGAGAGAACGGACTGACGCACATTTGTAGCCATGTCAATGCACGGGCATGACACTCTCTGAATTTGAAATGCCGCCGAAAAGAAGAAAAAAGAAAACCCACAAAAAAGAATAAAATAAAATGAGAAAAGAAAACGGTGACCAGAATAGCGAGAAAACGGCAAGAGAAAATAATGTGTGTTTTTTTCACACTCTTCCACACTCCTGTTAGATCTCACTATAAAACGTACATATATTTCAAAATTTCGCCCCACCCCCTTCCGCCACCACAAAGGACGAAAATCTTTGGCATCCACAATATTGTAGATACGAGAAAACTAAAAACGCACAATCATAGAGAATGACCGTATCTATGAGATTGATGAATCTGGATCAGAACGGATCATTTGTATAGCGAAAAGGAATAAATTAATTTGCAGTGGCTAAGCAGCGCCCGACGACATGTTCAGACACGTTTTCTATCTCTCCCACACGCACACATTGTCGGTCAATTTAGCCATACTGGTATGGCCATACCCATACGGGTATAAATGTAGAGTAGCGGTCGCCGCCGCAACTCACAACGTTCCCCCTCGTTTTTATGTTCCGTTGGCAAATACTCTCAACAACTATTCAACAGTTCTACGTAAAGAAACGGCATTCAACTCTTTTGTATGAGTGTCCATCTACATACATATTTGCGACAATTAAAAGAGCATACAGCTGGTATGTACATATGTATGCTTAAATTTAAATAAACCCAGTGGAGACTCGTGAGAATTGATTGAAACAGGTGCAAGGCCACATTTTAGGGGAGTTGCCAGTAAACAATTATAATGAAATGGGTTCTCATGAGAAGAGACGATGATTAGTTAGTATTTTTAGTAAATGCACATTTTTTGATGAACTTTCATTTTCCAAGGCAGCGAGCAATCGAGTTCCCAGACAACTCAAATGTACGTAGCACATGCTCATATGTACATACAATATATGTACATATGTTCGGGCTCTTCATTTGAGCGAGAAACAAACGACTCGAAAGTCGATCTCATATCGCTCAACTTGAAGGAATCGTATGCCTCTTCTATACGAGTGTCTGACTCAGTTAGTGCAATTGTGTTCTACCCCATTCGTTCCCATATTCACTCTGTATATGTATGTATATTAATGAAAGCAATATAGGAATCTACATATGTGTGCCTGCATGTACACATGTGTTGGTGTCTGGTGGCAGTCGTCTCATGTGCCACATATGTTTCCTCCATAACCACAGAAATTCTGGACGCACTTCTAAGATTATTTTTCTGAGCACAATCAGTTTTTGTTTGTGTGGAGTCAAGGCGTATAGAGATAATTTCAGTTTGCGTAGGAACTGGGCTCTGGACAGAAGCGGAAGAACTTGCCAGGGAAATTGCAGTTGGGATTCGGCTGGATTTAGCTATAGTTTCTGTAGAGGTTGAAACATCTTAGAATGGTGGGTAATGCGAGAACAAAAGTTCATTGAGGGATCAATCAATCCGCTCAGCTGATAACAAATGTTCGATCATCTTCCGTTCAATGATGATGTGTACCAATAGGAAGTTGAGTCAGAAAATGTATGTGTATAAAAAATGTACCCACAGGAAATGCAAACTAAGGTGATCGTGCTCTCCCTGATCTGTCTGTGCTCCGGCCAAGCAGCCAAGATTCTTGTGCTCTTCCCACATGCCAGCGAGAGTCATTTTGCGGTGATGCGCACTCTGGTCACGGAGCTGGCCAGCCGGGAACACAATGTGAGTATTCTATGGGCGAAAGAACGATTATAACTCATTTGAAATCTCCAACAGGTTACGGTATACACTGGGCACGGTCTGGGAGAGCGCTTGGAGAACGTGTCGGAGACGATTATTCCCGAATATCCATTCTGGAGCAACTGTGAGTAAGCGTCGAGAGAGAACTACGAGAACCATAAGTCTCAGTGCGTTTCTTCTTTCCATGAACAGTGCAAAAGCATGCAGCACCCAAAGGTAATCTGGCCGATCTGGGAAGATTGTCAGTTCCAACTCTTCGCAAGTCCCTGGCTGTCGTTGGAGCCAACGCCTTGGACCACTTCCTCAGCCAAGAGCCCCTGAAGAAGCTGCTGCAGCAGCCCCCATTGGACTTCGACTTCGACGTGATAATTTTGGACTATTTCTACACGGAGGCACTACTGGCTCTGGGCCAATTCCACCAGAAGCCTATCGTTGGCATCGTGAGCACGGACTTTGGCAACTACATGGAGGCAGTACAGGAGTCCATGGTGCCAGCGGCATGCTCCCCCATTGACTTTGAGCATTATGTTCCTTCGCTGGGATTCTCGGCGAGATTGGGAAACATCCGGGAGTGCATCTCGCGCAGGAAGCAGTTCGCAAAGGATCACTTCGGGGCACAGGAACAGCTCATAGCTAAGCACTTTAAAGTGAAATCGACTGTGCCAGAGCTGCAGGCGAATCAGCTTTCTCTGCTCTTGGTCAACAGCCACGTGCCCCTGATGACGCCTCGTCCGAGTCTGCAGCACATTGTGCCCGCCGGTGGCCTTCACATTCGTGGTCCGCGGGAGCTGCCATGGAATATTAAGAGGTTTCTGGAGGAAGCCCGTGCCGGAGCCATATACTTGCAGCTGGGAAACGAACAGCCATGCGGCGAGCTGCCCAAGTTGAAGTTGGAAGCGCTCTTAGGGTTCTTTGACTCCCGCAAGGAAAGGTTCATTTGGTCCTGCCACGACGTGAAGACTTTGGACGGTCTGCCCAAGAACGTGATGATCCAGCATGCGGTGCCGCAGATCGACATCTTGGCCCATCCCCGGGTCAACGCCTTCATTATGAACGGAGATCTGCTCAGTCTGCAGGAGGCAATCGTTAGAAATGTGCCAACTCTGGGGCTGCCAATATTCCAGAACGAGCGGCAAAACATGGAGCTGGCAGTGAGACTGGGTGTTGGCCTGAAGCTGGAGCAAGAGAATGTCACGATTGCGTCCCTGTCCTGGGCGGTAGACAGGCTGCTGCTGGAGCCGCAGTATCAAATTACGATCCGGGCTGTATCGCTCGAGTTTCGGGACAGACCTCTGGGCGCCCTGGCCAGCGCTATGTTCTGGGTGAACTATGTGGCCAGACACAAGGGGGGGGCTGCGATTAGAACCCGAGGTGTTGGCATCTCTTCGAATCAGTTGCACCTTTTCGACCTGTTTTTGTTCTACTTTGGAGTGGCGTTATTTTTTGTTGGCCTGCTGGTGGGTCTGTGCCTTGTGGCCATATTTTTTTGGCAAAAGAAAATTTCTACCAAGAACACCAAATTAAATTAGTCTGAAATACAGTGTATTGAACGCCATTTCATTGTGGTTTTATTTAAATTACGTCAATTTTAAAAGGTATAGGGTATAGAAACTTAGCTCTTTCAAATCGGCTACCGCCGCTCCATCATGAGCCAACCATCCCTCCAGTAGCTCCTCGTCCAATCGCTTCAGTATCGAGACTTGTATATAATTGTGGACATATTCTAAAATATGTATATCTTCCTTCACTGGGGACTTACATATGTATGTAACCTACGCTTTGCCACAAACCGAGCCGTATCCGATTTCCCCCCGCCAGACGGAGTCCTCTCCGAGCATTACCGAGGCGTCTTCGTGACAGACCGAGTCTTATTCCACCCACACAGAATCGTATCCCCGCAGGACAAAAGTGTGTGTGTGTGTGTGTGCGGAAACTGTGGCATAAAAGAACTCAAATTACGCCCTCAAAGAAATGGGAATCCGTGAGATTTGCCAACTGCGAGGGCAAGTGGAATGTGGCATACCCTCTAAAGTGCCAGGACGCGAAGGGAGTAATCCTGTTGAGCTTAAGCATACCTGGGGGAGTCCTAACGTGTCCATACAAGTGGAATTTCAAATTCCTGTCTTATATTGAATATTCTACGAGTCCTAACGAATATTTATTTGGAAAAGAAACTAAAGCTCAAGTCAAAGCTGAAGTTGGGGCAATTGGAGGAAATCGAGTTTTAAATTCATCTCTCTAAAAAGAGATCCATTGGAGCTCTATGCACTTTAAATTTTTTAAGGCTGCAGGAACTCTTAAACTCTTAGAAAGAGTACTGGAACTTCCGCAACCTAAACAAACCCGGAGAAAAAGTGCGCTCTCAAGAAAAACGCAGGAAATGTGAAATGGAACACAGCGGGGGGCGGACTGCCACAGATCCTTGAAAGAGCGGAACCACATAAAACGAAATAATAATAAATATTCCGAATGCAGCAGCGTTCTCTTCCGCCTCCTTTTGCTAGCCAGCCTCACAGTAATATCTATTCTGGCAATGTGTGTTGCATAATGCAGCGAATGCGGGAATCCTCGCTCCCATTTAACAGCCAATAGTCATGGCGCGTTGCATCCATCTGGTTGCACATTTGCACAGTGTTTCGAAAGCGATGTGGAGATGATTGCCATGCAAATGTCATCTGGCAGGCATCCAGCAACGGAATGGCGGAATGGCACCACTCGAGGTCAAATTAGGAGACAGAACCCTAACGGGGATGCGCCAAAAAGTATACGCAAACAAATGGCACAGTTATTATGCAGGAAAACCAATCTAGGGCTCCCCCAAACCCCATTCAGGATTCAGAGATATCTTTCTTGCACAGCCACCTCCAGGAGGCAGGACTATATCTCTCGGCCAGACCCACAAGCAGACAGATTTCCATCTCTCAAACGAGCCCCATCCTGGGCGACAGCTCTCGCCCAGACGCCCTCCAGGACTTGCGACTACAAAAGTTCAATTGTCACAACAGTTGTCCTGTGTGCGCCCCAGCATCCTTGCTGAGATTTTGCTCATCATCGTCACAAGTTCTGTGTACTTTACATTTTCATTGCTTGCAATTCATTGCAACGGCCTCTGGGGAAATGGTAGGGGGCCGGTGCTGTCTGGCTGTGGGGGCTTGGCGGGAAATACAACACATTTTTCCTACTCATTTCCTTTTGCCACTGCGGCTCCTGCCACTGCCACTGCCACTGCCAGTGCCAGTGCTGCCACTGATGCCAATGCAGCTGTCTGACTGCGACGGAAACATGTTTTGTCAGTGCTCAAGCGCCACATTTAACCCCTTGCAACCCATGGCCTCCCCTTTTGTGTGGCATCCACTTGCAGTTGCGGCTCTTCCTCTTATTGTTGTTGCTGTTGCCAGTTTGATTGCCGTGGAATTGCAATTTGCGCCAAAAGAACAGAACATCAGTGTCAAATCATTATAATTCTCTCCCTTTTTTTCGTTGTCTGCTCTTAATCCTGCTCCTGCTGCAGATCCTGGTCCTGGGCCTGGGCCTGGTCCTTTTCCTACTCCTACTTCTGCTTTTGTGGCTTTCATGTTGCTGTTGCATTTCTAATTGTAATTGTCTGCCTAGGATTTCGCTTGGTTGAGCATTTGGCAAGGATTCGCAGGGCCATGCCATAAATTAATGAAGCCTAAGCTTAAGGTTATTCAAGCACCACTGCTGGGGGGATTATATTTATGGGACTGATTGGGATTTGATTTGGAAATTGTTTATGCGGAGAGAGCCATTAATTAGGATACCAATTCGAAGTCCCTAATGGGAAGTTGAATTCGTGAATTTTCCCAATTCAAAAAAGTGTAATTACGGCTGTTATAGAGTAGCACTTAGTAGAAGAGGATTATAATGATCTCTGAAGTTCTTCTCCGGTAAATCCGTGGATACATGGCATTAGATCTATGTGAAAGATCTAAATTTTATTAGAGAAATATATAGTAGTTATATCCAGATATGTTCAGTGCAACAGCAAAGTGGCTTCGTTTAATTAATCGAGGCACATATATATAGTTCACATAAATATGTATATGTGATTTTAATTTTCTCTATAAGATAACGTAAAAATTTTATTTCGAAAATTCACTTAAATTCTTTCATTTCCACCTCTTGTCACTTTTTCAACATTCCACACGACATTCCTTTGCTTTGGGAAATTCCACACGAAACCACGACAAATAATGGCATTAATTATTAAATTTGTATTAAAAACTTTTCGGTTTCGACAACGGACCAAAAAGTAGCAAAGTTAACACAGCAGGCCCCGCGACAGGAACAGAACCCACAGAACTACGGCGGAATGTCCTCGGTGTGGGCCATAAATTATGGCCATCACACACACAGAGCGCCCGGACAGCACCGAACAGGACAGGAAATTCATGTACGGGGTGGATGGGAGGAGTGCTGCGTCCATCGTTCGCTTTATGGCCCTTGTTTCGGAGCCCATTTTAATTGCCGCAGTTACAAACGTCCAAACAACATCGTGTGTGTCCCTCTCCCTCCGCCCGCGCGTTGGGCTAACTCTGATTCCCTCTGAACTGAATAAATTGCCAAATGGGCAACTGGCTCTGTGGCTGACAGGTTTTCCTGCCCAAATATTTGTTCTGTGGCTGCAGTTGTGGCCAATTTGCAGTAACCCCGAGACCTAATCGAAACTCTCATTGCATTAAAACCCATTCAATGGGAAAATTTTCACCTCCGGGCCAAGTCTCATGCTAAATTTTCGATTATACGAAATTAATTTTAGTAAGCTAATTTCACGCCCCGGGCACAGGTCTCTGGAGCCACAGTAGGGCGGAAACTTTCCATTCCGTGCCGTACCGTACCATTCCCCTCTGATTTGTGTCATTTCACGGTGAGGTCGCCCACGGCTGATATCTTGATTACAAGTGGAAATATGTTCCCCCCTTCTGATGCGCCACAGTCTCAGCCCCAGCCCCAGCCTCAGCCCCTGAGTTGCAGTTAGCGAAAAATGCCCGCAGTGACGTTGTCGTCGACGTTGCGAAAATTATTATACTCTTTCGGAGTATTTTCGTGTTAATGAGAGGTTTGTAATTCATAGAACGAAATATATTTCATTCCATTTATATGAGACGGTGTTTTTCTTATACTAGAAAAAATACCTGAAAAATACCAGTAAAATACTACATAGAAATCAATATATTCAAATGATTTTTGAAATTCAAGAAGATGAAAAGTGAACTTTCACTGGTCGTCCAAATGAAAGGGTATGTTTAAGTCGTTGCGCATCCATTTAGCTTTTTGACATTTTTTAATTTTAAGCATCCGTTAAAATGTGTGAGTGGGAGAGAGTATGAATGTGTTTGTATAACTGTGTGCATGGGAGGATGAAAGAGGTAGGCGGCATTCAGGGGGTTTTCCCCTCGCACTCGTTTTTTTGTGTTCTCGGAAAAGTTCAGTTGAGTTCAAATCCAACAAGCTGGAAACTATCAAGCGGGGCACAAGTACAAACTACAATTAATTGGCATTGGCAGGCTTTTTGTTATTTTCCTGAATATGCAGGTGTAGACGTCCCCTGGGGGAGTGTTACCCCAGATCTTTGAACTTTGCATAATTGAAAAGTTAATCCTGCAGTTATGTACGATATAATTAAAGCCAGAAACAGTGTAGGGGTATTCATATTTTGTGTTATAATTTAATTAAAAAACTTTAGGGCGCCACTTTATTTTCACGAATGTGCAATTTCATCACAAAATGTATCATTCCTGGCACTATATGCTTGATTGCGATGCTGAAAATTATCATAATGTGCATATTCTGAACTATCTATGATTCGTATGTGTTGATTATGTGGTTTGAGTTAGCGAAGCTCTTGGTTTACATGCCAAAGTCACTTGATTTTCCGTTCCATTCCATTGAAAAAAAATTCGAAATTATCGCATAACTAGCATTATTAGCCATTCTTTATCTCCCCTGATAGTCAGTGTCCTCAAAAATCGTTTGCCTAAGCAACCGCTTTAATTATCTACAGAAAAAAAAGAAAAGTAGACTCCGAAAAGGCAAGCAAAAAAGAGAATAGGGAAATGTTAATAGAAGGCAGAATGATTATTGTTCCCCCATTTGATTTTTGCAGACGAAGGGACAAAACTTTGCCTGTCGTCTGGCTATGCCCGGTTCCTGTCGTTTCCATCCAGCCGCCTAGGGCCCCAAACGGTAGGAATGCCAGCGGAAATGCCAAGCGGTAGCGACGACTAATTGGCAGAGAGTTTATCCATACTGAATGGCATGAGTTGAGCGGGGTAAAGCGAGGGAATACAGCGCTAAACGTAGGTGCAAAATGAAACGGCAAAAATAGATTGACCGTGCAAAAACAAGAGAACTGAAATAATGGAGGTATTCTTGACAATGTTTTTCATTTTTTTTTTTACAGTAACCTACATTTTGTAAGTATTTAGTTTATGAAATGAATTATGCAGAAAACTGATACTGATTTCAATTACATCTAATCGATTTATTCCCTATCCCTTATGTTTATTGAATTTTCCAATTAACCGCGATTACAAGAGAGAGAGAGAGAGAGAGCGATACAGATCGAGAGTTAGAACGCGTAAGGGAGACGAGTGCGGCGTTCACTGAATCGGTTAAGAGTACCGCAAGCCCAGTTTTGAAAAGCAGCACGTGACCATATGGTCATGGACGTCGGACTCGGTTCGATCGGCGATTATTTCAGCTAGACCTGGCAGACAAGCCAAAAGAGAGCGCTGCAAAAGACAAAAGCGAGACTGAGGAGAGAGACTGGCCAACAGGTGAGCGAGTTAATTTGCCAGCAAGACAAATTGACGGCGATTGTGAAAAAGCTTTGCTTTGTGTCTGTGTGCGTGCTAAATAGTTGGGTGAGCAAGATAGCAGACATGCGGCGGCAAATGCCTGGAAACAGATCAGAATGCTTTTTGCAGTGGACACTGGCTAAAGAAGACCCCGGCATTATGTATAACGAAGATGTTACGAGAACATTAAATAGTCTGATAAGAACTTAGCCGAAAGGAGATCCGAAATGTAATTACTTCTGAACAATGAATTTTAAAGAACAGGAAAGACTTTCACCTCAATTAAAACACATTTCTCATACCGATATTTCACTGTATTAATTGAGTATTCATTTTCTCCTCGACTCTGTTGTACAACTAATCGATGTCCCACTCTGTATTCACCCATTTCCCGACCACCTCTTGCCTCTTACCTCTTGCGTGATGTCCAGCTCATGCCGTGTGTTATCGTATAGCGTTTCCAGCTCCTCGCACTTCTGCTCCAGCGCCGACTTCTCCTCCAGCAGGGACAAGCCATATTGCGCCGACTGGGCGCTGGCGGAGGAGACCTGGTCAAGCTCCCGGGTCAGACGCTCCACTTCCATGCGCAGCTCCTCGAGGGATTGGCTCCCCTCCGTTTGGCTGGGACTGGACATGGCTGGTGGGCACGGGGGTGCTGCTTCTGGAGGGGGGAATGTGGCTGGATCGGACGGTAAATGCAGCCCGAAGGCGTGGCAGCGGCTCCTCCTGTCTCTCCTGTTGCTTGGGCGGAATCGTAGATTTCTTGTTCTCCCTCTATTTTTGTTTTTGGAGGGAAATCAATAAAAGTTGTTCCTTTCTCTTTGTTTATCCCGAACGTGGAGTGCGGGGGGTTGTGGGAGCGCTGCTGGAGCTTCTGCTGCTTCCCGTTCACGCACACACACATGCAAAATGTGGGGAGGCGTTCATAACTCCACACACACACACACCCTGTGATGTTCTCAGCTCTGCGCTGCGCTGTGTGTGCGTGTGCGTTTTACCTTTTCTCTTTTGTGCTGGTCTTCAGTGGAGTGGAATGAAAATTGGAATTTCTGTTCAATTCAATTCTTTACCCACAAACCGAAATGTGTTTGTCTTTGCACTTGTCGCACTTAAAACAACAATTATATTCCAGGCGCGTGTTGCACACTCGCCCACACCCACACAAAAGCAGTTAGCAGCGCAGCAGCGCAGGAAGTTATTTCAATTAACCAAAAACGGCAGAGCACAGTTTTGTCGCCAACATGACATCACACGATTTCCACTTTCATTTTAGTACAAATTAGTGCCCATATCTTTTATTTTGTGGCCTGCAGCCAGAGTGCCGCTTCGTTTACGATTTTCGTTGCACAAGTTCGATAAAGACGGATTACGAGCAATATTTTGTCCGAAAAATCCAAAAAACAAAAAACTTTTACCGCAATCACGTCCAGAGCAGTGTGACCGCTATACCGTGCGACCCTCAGAAATATACCGACATATACCGTCTCACTTAAAAAATATACCGTAAATATACTGACGAATGAAAGTTCTATTGTATTCCTCGTTTTCTTTCTTCCGTTGAATATTACTAGCTATATAGAACTTTTAGCCGTGCCCACATAGTTTTAACGCATTGATGAATCAATTTTCTATACAATTGGTTAGTTTTTAGTCCTTGCTTTTGTTGTATTTTGACTAAAACAAGGTTTAAACAAAATAGTTCAACAAAAAAAACAGTCGCAATGTTGCTGGTATTTGATATACACGCTATACACGCATCAGTATATGTCTTTGTATACCCTATTTCGTTAATTTTATATGTAGATCAAACGCAATTTACTACGACCTTTTCTCAAATTGATATTCTTTAGACATATTCAAGTACATTATAAGTATCTTGTATATATTTATGTCGATCCTGATACCTACTGAGCGTTGGAAGACAAACGTATTCACAGTTCTATAACATCCATTTCCCCCAGGGTATGTGTGCTTGGAACTAGCAACATGTTTGTTGCAATAGCGAAACTGTGGCGAATCGGGTATTGCCTATATTTCAAGCTATATAGATTTGCCAACTTAGCTTTATCCCATAGATAAATGCATTTTCTACAAGATTGCTTCTTTAAAATACCTTTAAGTATTTTATTTTGACCAAAAAACGGGTTTCAAGTAAATGTTGCCGCAACTTTTGTGTATGGAATGAGACTCATTGTTGCTAAAGCGAAATGGGGCGAACTGCGGCGAATTAAAATTCCTCATATTCTTTGTTCCGTTGAATAATACTATTTATATAGAACATTTAGCCATGCCCACGCAATTTTATACGATTGATGAATCAATTCTATACATGATTGGCCTGTTTGAAATACTTGCATTAATTGGATTTCTATATAACATTGAAAATTAAATTAATAGATGACAAAAATACCATTTAGCACTAAAAAACACCTCATGGAAGCGCGGCGAAAACTAGTTTCTACAGTATATACGGTCTCATTTGAAAAAAATACCGAGTGGTGCGCGCCAAATCGAACTTTTTTGAATGTGAGCGACAAGGATTTAAATGTTGTCAACCGGGCCTTTATCTCTGCCCACATCATTTTATACGATTAATGAATAAATTTTCTACTTAACTGGCCAGTTTTTAGTCCTTGCTTTTATTGTATTTTGACTAAACAAGGTTTAAGCAAAATAGTTCAACAAAAAAACAGTTGCAATGTCGCTGGAATTTGAAGACATTATGCGTGTATAGGCATTTTTATACCCTTTTTCCTCAATTCTATAACATCCATTTCCCCCAGGGTATGTTAGCAACATGTTTGTGTATGGAATGGGACTCATTGTTGCTAAAGCGAACTGCTGCGAATTCAAATTCGATTCAAAAAACGACCAATTCCTCATATTCTTTGTTCCGTTGAATAATACTATCTATATTGAACATTTAGCCATGCCCACTCAATTTTCTACGATTGATAAATCAATTCTATACATTATTGGTCTATTCGAAATACTTGCATTTATTGGATTTTTATATAAAATTGAAAATTAAATTAATAGATTGATGAAATTGACAAAAATACCATGGGAGCGCGGCGAAAACCAGTATTTCTACAGTATGACCCTCAGAAATATACCAAAATATACTGTAAATATACTGACGAATTCGAGTTCCATTTTACATATTCCTCGTTTTTCATATTCCGTCGCATATTACAAGTTATATAGAATATTTAGCCATGCCCACATAATTTAATACGATTAATGAATCAATTTTCTACTTAACTGGCTGGTTCTTAGTACTTGCTTTTAGTGTATTTTAACAAAAACAAGGCATAAACAAAATAGCTCAACAAAAAAACCGTCACAATGCTGCTGGTATTTGAAGACATGATGCGTGTATAGGCATTTTTATACCCTATTTCGTTAATTTTATATGAAGATAAAACGTTATTTATAATGACCTTTCTCCAATTGATATGTTTTAGACATATTCATGAATATTACTAGTATCTTGTATATATATCTGATACTTATTCTTGGTCTCTGCAAGAAGACAATAAGCCGCAAAATATCGTTGAAATAGCTTTGAAACAGAGACTGACTAGTTTCTGCGTATGTTGGAGCTTGAGATGACCAACATTGTCTCAAACCTATAACATTCATTTCCAGGGTATGCAGAATGGCGCTCGATTTCTCGGCACATGAGTCTGGCCCATACAAATTGAATGTTGCCAGCAGCATAATACGTAAGAAAACGTAGGTGAGTATGGTACGTAGGGACATTGTTGAGCTGACCAGGGACATTGTGGCGAGGAAAAATCCCTCCACAAAAAGAGGATATCCACTCACAAAATAGAGAGCAAGTCCCAAAAAAAACAGATCAAGACCCACCAAACTTGAGCGCGAAATATAAAATTGTTAAAAGTGAATGCGCGACAAGGATTTAACTGCAATCCACTGGGATAAATTATGGAAGGTTTTGGGTTTTGCTCGTTTCCCAATAATTTCGCCCATAAATTTTCATATCATATCATGATTTCAACATTCTTTCTATTATATATTTTATCAAAATCCAGACTGAGTCTCTGTTGTATCTTTACCATAAAAGTACCACAGTCATATACAAAAATTTCAATTCCAAGCAAATCTATTTCCTTTTCAGGCATACCCATATTCTGCAACAACCCCTACGAGCTATTCCGATAACATAACAGATATTTTTGGCGCCTAACAGCACAGTTTTCATAAAAATTTTCTTGAAACAAAACAAATTGGAGCAAGGAAACATTAGAAATTCGGAGAAGCCGCACAATTTGGTTGGTTATTGTTATGTCGACTCGATTCCCGCAAGTAATGTTGCGTTCCTAGACTCCCTTTATTGAAGATTCATTTACTTGCAGGACAATGGAGGAAATGTGCAGAGTTTGCATGGGAAACTCCGGAGCACTCGCAAACATTTTTGATGAGACACACACATGGGACACTTGCATTGCTGACATGATAGCACAGTGTACTGGGTACGAGGTAAGGCGAGGCGATTTACTATCAGAGAACATATGTCCGCCTTGCCTTGAGGATGCTGTAAATGCATTCAATCTTATAAAAACCTGTGAGCAAAGCCATCAAATTTATTTCCCGGTGGTGGAGAAGCATATAGAAGATAGCTGCTGTGATAATCTGAACGGCGAGGTCTGGGAACCGTCAGATAGTGAAACTGAGCAATCGATCCCATTTGAAACCGATGTAAGAATACATAAAAATGAAGCCGATAAAACGGATTATCTAGAACGACCCTACAAGTGCCCCGACTGCCCAAAAACCTTTCAAAAAAAATACCAACACACCAGACACATCCGCACTCACACAGAGGAGCGACCGCATAAGTGCACTCTTTGCTCGAAGTCATTTAAACGAAAAGACAAACTCAAGCTACACGTCTGGACTCACACTGGGGAGCGACCGTACAAGTGTACTGACTGCTCCAAGTCCTTTATAAGTCAATGCGAACTCACAGTACACATCCGTGTTCACACAGGGGAACAGCCCTACCAATGCGACCACTGCTTGAAGTCATTTCAGCGGCAATCTAATCTCAAAAGACACAGTCGTATCCACACGGGAGAGAGACCCCACTTGTGCATTTACTGCTCGAAGTCATTCAAGCAAAAACACCATCTCAGCGAACACATCCTTACTCACGCTGAAGAGAAACTATACACCTGCTCTTACTGCACAAAGAATTTTAGGCAAAAGTCTTCTCTTGGAAAACATACGCGCAATCACGTGATCCAAATGGATGCTTCGCAATTCCAAATTACATTTAAAGATGAAAGTGAAGATACTGATAATGTACGATCTCCTCGAGCACACACCCGTCATGAATAGCGATTCGTCACATAATTGGGATCCCAAAAAGGTATTTGTTAATCCATCTATTCTATATAAATGTATGGGATATCGTCAATTCAGAACGGCTGGGCTGATTTAGCTCAATTTTAGTTTTAAATAGCCGGACTGAGTACTTGTGTGCAAACTTATACAGTTGGCTGTTAGTGGGCTTGTACAAGGTCACTGCCAAAATTGCTTTTATAAAAAAAAGTTAAAACCAATTCAAGGTGATCAAATGTGTGCTAATGTTTAAAGCTATCCAACTAAGCAATACATAGCCGCCTGGCAGGGCTATGAACTCCACCACTGCGTTTCGAACTAAAGTGATAAAACGTATTTAACTGAGGGGAAAGGATGCGAGATCAAATCACTTGTAAATATCAATATTACTATGTATCCCGTTCTTGTAATCTCGTTCTTGACCTGCCTCAAGCCAAAAATCAAAAACGCCTGGTACGCCTGGTAGAAAGACATCCTTTGTTCGAAAAGGTTTATTGGAGTGTAATTCAAATAATGTGTTCCAAAAAAACTTGTAATTCAATCGAATCATTTATAAAAACACTATTTCCAAAATAATTAAATTCGATAACAAAATATTTATACAGTACTCCGATTTCGTTCGCGCATAACAGCACAGAAAAGCAGTCATCTGTTTTTACTTTGCGCTTAACAGCACTATCCGTGTGCTCTGTGGTCAACACAACAAATTTGTGAAGAAAAAACATTTGCAAATTATAAAAGCCATATCGTGGTTTGTTGTTTGATTTATATTCCCGTCAATTCGTTATTGCGCGTACTGACATCCGTTTCTTTGACATTAGTTTATTTGCAGGAAAATGGAGGAGATGTGCAGAGTTTGCATGGTCAAATCCGGAGTATTCGTAAACATTTTTGATGAGACACAAAAATGGGACACTTGCATTGCTGACATGATAGCCCAGTGTACCGGTTACGTGGTTAGGCGAGGGGATTCACTGCCAGAAAAAATATGCCCGCCTTGCCTTGAGGATGCTGTAAATGCCTTCAATCTTAAGAAATCCTGCGAGCAGAGCCATCGACTATATTTTCCAGTGATGGAGCCAGATGTAGGAGAAGATCGCTATGATAATCTGGAAGACGAGGACTTTGAAATTTTGACTTGTGGAAATGAGCAGTCGAAAAACTGTAAAGCCGATGAAATGATACAAAAAGATGATGTGGATGAGGTTTATCGGTTCAAATGTCCTCATTGTCCGAAATCCTATATGAGAAAATCATGTCTGCCACATCACATCAGAACGCACACAGATGATCGACCCTACAAATGCTCCTTCTGCTCGAAATCTTTTCCACACAAATGCAGACTTGATGCACACACCCGTATTCACACAGGAGATCGGCGCTATACGTGTTCCGACTGCTCGAAATCCTTTCAACAAAAATCACATCTCATTGATCACACCCGTATTCACACTGGGGAGCGACCATATAAATGTAATCATTGTTCGATGACCTTTTCCCGAGCCGGAGTTCTAAGCGATCACATCCGCTCGCATACTGGTGATCAGCGCTATCAGTGCTCACACTGTATGATGCCTTTTAACAACAAACAGATTTGGATAACACATGTACGCACTCACACGGGAGAACGACCCTTCTCGTGCTCTCAATGTTCGAAGTCATTCAACCAAAAACACCATCTCAGCGAACACATCCTTACTCACACTGAGGAAAAACGTTATACGTGCTCTTACTGCACAAACACCTTTAAGCAAAAGTCTTATCTTCGAAAACACATTCGCAGTCACACGTGTTCCAAATGGATGCACCACCAGATAGATAGCCCTTCTATTGTTTCGACTGCAATTCCAAAATGAAGAAACGATAACGTTAGGTCTCCAAGAGCACACACGTATAATGAGCAGAGATTCGTGACATGATTGCGATAGCCGAAGACATGTAAGCAAATTGACTGAAAGTCCCAAAAATGTATTGATAATTTTAAATACAATACAATTAATCTGAAATTGATTTCATTTGAAGCGTTATGTTTGGTCGTGGATATTTTCCATTATTTTCATCTGTCGTATTAGGCCATCATAGCATTATAGCCGGATATACATATTTGTCCCTAGTTGTTGGCTTGAACAAAGTAGCAGCATTTACTACTGCAGTTCTGTAATGTTCGCCTCAGACCTTGCACTCGACGATATTTGAACCTTAAGGCAAGAATGCATTTAAGAGCGGAATGGAAATCGTTTCACTTGTAAACACCAATATGATCATGTATTTATCTATGCTCCCGATCCACTAACTAGTCTTTGCTCCCAGGTACTTCCACTAGATAATGTGATGCGCCAAAGGATTCCCTTCCTTTCTTTTTTGGATTGGTACGAAATCCCAGGCTGTGGTGTTGTACATATTAACAAATATTAATCCACAGTAAGGAATCCTTTCTTCGAAGACGTTCATTGGCTTTAAGGTCAAAACCTATAATAATAAATATTAGGTTTTTTTATTATTAAAAACACTATTTCCAAAATAATTAAATTCGATAACAAAATATTTATACAGTACTCCGATTTCGTTCGCGCATAACAGCACAGAAAAGCAGTCATCTGTTTTAACTTTGCGCTTAACAGCACTATCCGTATGCTCTGTGGTCAACACAACAAATTTGTGAAGAAAAAACATTTGCAAATTATAAAAGCCATATCGTGGTTTGTTGTTTGATTTATATTCCCGTCAATTCGTTATTGCGCGTACTGACATCCGTTTCTTTGACATTAGTTTATTTGCAGGAAAATGGAGGAGATGTGCAGAGTTTGCATGGTCAAATCCGGAGTATTCGTAAACATTTTTGATGAGACACAAAAATGGGACACTTGCATTGCTGACATGATAGCCCAGTGTACCGGGTACGTGGTTAGGCGAGGGGATTCACTGCCAGAAAAAATATGCCCGCCTTGCCTAGAGGATGCTGTAAATGCCTTCAATCTTAAAAAAATCTGTGAGCAGAGCCATCAACGATATTTCTCAATGCTTGAGGAGGATATGGAATATAGCTTCTTAAATAATCTTGAATACGAGGACTCGGAAGTTTCAGGTAAAGAGCAGTCAAGAAATTTTGAAAGCGACGAACAAATTTATAAAGATGATATGGATATGGATCTTCCATTCAAATGTTCTCGTTGTCCGAAAAGCTATTCGCATAAATACAATCTAAAGCGGCACACAAAATTGCATACGAATGAACGACCCTACCAATGCTCCCACTGCTCAAAGTCTTTTATACAAAAATCACATCTCATCCATCATACCCGTATTCACACTGGGGAGCGACCATATAAATGTAATCACTGTTCGATGACTTTTTCGCGAGCCGGAGTTCTAAGCGATCACATCCGCTCACATACAGGTGATCAACGCTTCAATTGCTCTTTCTGTACGATGTCATTTAACTACAAACACCAGTTGGAAACACATTCACGCACTCACACAGGAGAGAGACCGTATAAGTGTTCGCACTGCTCTAAATCCTTTACCCAAGCTGGAACTCTCGGGGTTCACGTCCGTACACATACCGGCGAAAGAGCCTACAAATGCTCCGAGTGCTCAAAGTCGTTTATACAAAAATACGAACTCAAATTACATATTCGTACGCACACTGGGGAACGACCGTATCAGTGCAGTCAATGTTCAAAGGCGTTTGCACAACATAACAACCTCCAAGCGCACATCCGAACTCACTCCGAAGATCGACCTTTCCAATGCTCTCACTGCTCCAAATCATTTAAGAAAAAATCTGCCCTCAGTGTGCACACTCGTACACACACTGGAGAACAGCTGTACCAATGTCCTTACTGCGAAAAGGCCTTTACACGAAGCCACCATTTGGAACTTCATACCCGTACTCACACAGGTGATCGACCCTACTCGTGCTCTCATTGCTTGAAGTCATTCAAGCAAAAGCACCATCTCACCGAACACATTCTTACCCACACTGAGGAGAAACTGTACACGTGCTTTTACTGCCCAAAGACCTTTAAACAAAACTCTTATCTTCAAAGGCACACCCAAACTCACACAAAGAAGTGTTAAAATTGGATAAATGTTATTCTGAGTTTTTAAACTATCTCAACGAAATATGGCATACACAGTGTTATATTTTACGGATTTCCTAATAGTTTGGCGGAATCTGGCGAGTCGGACATTTCGATCTAAGAGTACATACATAAAAAAGTTGTTCTATGAAAAAATTCTTTGCTGTTAAAGATAATCAGCCCAAAAATCCTATTTCTGTAATTATACACATGTTTGTACATAACATAATTATATCATCCTATAGTTTCCATAGTAATGGTAGATATCATCACCTCGCTTGCTGAGGCATGCTCGATCAAAGCTGATCTGGGAGAGCTTTTTAAGTTTTCAGCTCAGCGCAGTTTGGAGTGGGACATCCCTCAGCAAAGGCTTGCATAACATATTATACCTGGAAAAAAGTCGCCAATGGTACAGGGCGATGGTGAAGCTAAGGACGATGGCCAGAATATATAGCTTATGTTCTGTGATGCCCACAGACATTGCACACGTCGGTATTTGGCAGCAGCGTATTCCTGATGATCTATCGAATGAAATACACTGTTTTTGTCAGGCGATGACAGATACTTATAAATCGATCCACTTACATCGTAGAATCTGCCACAAATAGTTTGCGAAATGCTGATTGGAGCATACCGGGGTATTATTCAGATATCAAGAAGAAGGCGAAAATCAAATCAATGCCATAGGCACAGAGAGTATACGATGCGTGAATTGGCTCATTGTAGGTGAGACTCAGAGCCCAAATAGCTTACAAGAAAAGAAAAGGTAAAAGACAATTGAAGGTGACAAAATTTGTGCTAATGTTCAAAGCCCTTTTCAGCTATCCAAATGAGCTAATACATAGCTACCTGCCAAGGCTAGGATCTTCACCAACCCTTGGCCATCCTTAATAAAAGATTGTAGGAGAATTCAGGGCACGGCACCTATTGGATACTGCGTTTCGAACTGAAGTGAAAAAACGTGTTTAACTGCGGGGAAAGGATACGAGTTCATATCACTTGTAAATATCAATATGACTATGTATCCCAATTGATAATCTCGTTCTTGACCTGCCTCAAGCCAAAAATCAAAAGCGCCTGGTACGAAAACCCAGGCGGTGGGGATGTGTGTATAACCCATCTTTATCCACAGAAAGACATCCTTTGTTCGAAAAGGTTTATTGGAGTGTAATTCAAATAATGTGTTCCAAAAAAACTTGTAATTCAATCGAATCATTTATAAAAACACTATTTCCAAAATAATTAAATTCGATAACAAAATATTTATACAGTACTCCGATTTCGTTCGCGCATAACAGCACAGAAAAGCAGTCATCTGTTTTAACTTTGCGCTTAACAGCACTATCCGTATGCTCTGTGGTCAACACAACAAATTTGTGAAGGAAAAACATTTGCAAATTATAAAAGCCATAACTTGGTTTGTTGTTTGATTTATATTCCCGTCAATTCGTTATTGCGCGTACTGACATCAGTTTCTTTGACATTAGTTTATTTGCAGGAAAATGGAGGAGATGTGCAGAGTTTGCATGGTCAGATCCGGAGCACTCGCAAACATTTTTGATGAGACACAAAAATGGGACACTTGCATTGCTGACATGATAGCCCAGTGTACCGGTTACGTGGTTAGGCGAGGGGATTCACTGCCAGAAAAAATATGCCCGCCTTGCCTTGAGGATGCAGTGAGTGCATTCAATCTTAAGAAATCCTGCGAGCAGAGCCATCGACTATATTTTCCAGTGATGGAAGAGGATATAAAAACAGATCTCTGTGATAATTTTGAACAGAACGACTGGAACATGTCAATAAGCAGAAAAAAAGCGCCGATTTTGGAAACTGATGAAAAAAAATGTAAAGGTGATAAGGATGTGGATCTTCTGTTTAAGTGTACTCACTGCTCGAAGTCTTTTAAACGGAAATGCAATTTGCAAAATCACATCCGTATGCACACGGACAAACAATCCTACCAATGCTCTCACTGTTCAAAGTCGTTTAATCGAAAATCAAGTCTTCAAAGTCACATGTGTTATCACACGGAGGAGCGACACAACAAATGTGTCCACTGCTCAAAGTCATTCGTAACCATGAGCGCACTGAAGCGGCACTTTCTTACTCATATCGACGGACAACCCTACAAGTGCTCCGACTGCTTAAACTCCTTTAAAACTGAAAACGAACTCAAAGAACACATCCGTGTTCACACAGTGGAAGAGCCCTACCAATGCCCCTTCTGCTCGAAGTCATTTAAGCTGAAATCGATTCTCCAAAGACACTGTCGTACCCACACTGCGGAGAGAGCTTATAAGTGTTCTGACTGCTCAAAGTCCTTTATTACTCAAAGCGAACTCAAAGTACACATCCGGGTTCACACAGGGGAACAGCCCTACCAATGTCAGCACTGCCCAAAGTCATTTCAGCGAAAATCTAATCTTAAAAGACATAATCGTATCCACACGGGGGAGAGACCTTACAAGTGTTCCGACTGCTCCAAGTGTTTTTCCATCGCCACAAATCTCCAGGCTCATATCCGTCGATGGCACACAACTGACCGACCCCACAAGTGCACTCACTGCCCGAAGTCGTTTACAGAAAAATCTCATCTCCAGATACACATGCGTAAACACACGGGGGAGCGACCGTACAAGTGTACCCAATGCTCAAAGTCCTTTACTCGAACCGGATCTCTCCGGCGACATATCAGTACGCACACGGATGAACGACCCTACAAATGCACCGACTGTTCAACGCTGTTTCAACAAAAATCCCAACTTCAAAAACACACCCTTATGCATACCGGCGAACGACCGTACAAATGCAGTGACTGCTCACAGTCCTTTCTACAAAAATCCCAACTTGAGGCACACATCCGTACTCACACGCGACCTTACAAATGCTCCCACTGCTCGAAATGCTTTAGAGAAAAATCCAATCTTAAAAGACATACCCGTACGCATACGGATGAACGACCCCACCAATGCTCACAATGCTCGAAATCATTTCAAGAAAAATCGAATCTCCAGGTGCACATACGTTCTCACACAGGGGAGCGCCCATTCAAGTGTACCCACTGCTCAAAGACATTTAGATATAAAAATAATAGCTACCAGAGACACGTAATTACTCACACAAGAAGTGACAAGTATGCCATTCCGGCACTTTTCGAGATCACTTCCATAAGAACGCTGAAAATGGAAGGTGTAGAATAAGATTTTTAAGCTTTTTTTGAACATAAGCTTGGCATGTTCAATTATTTCCACTATCTTTACTGCGAAAATTCTTCATTAAAAAGATGTATGAAGATATTGAATCGCTGGCGGATGAATCTGTTTCAATGTTTTTGCTTTTGGCGAAGATGAACAATGTTCACCACTCTGTTTTTCATATTATATGGGGCCTTTATAAACCGGTTTAAATTTTAATCCCAATAAAATAATTTTACAAATAGGATACAAAAAAAACTTTTTGTAAGAAGTATTTTTAAAAGACATAAAATTGTATGATATTTGTGTACTTTTCAAACGAATTTTGTTCGTTACTCAAGAGTTTCATTACCAACTGGGCATAGAGAAAATATCTCAACTGCCCTAATCAAGAATTATCTATTTACAAATTTTTAAAATAGATTGTACAACGTTTGATATTGTGCGTTGTTATCACCCTATGAGAGTATGTTCCAAATCTCAATTAAGCATTTTTGGTGAACACAAAATTGAGATGCCTCAACTAGAATAAATGCTAGAACTAGAATGCAAAAATCTGAATTAAATTTTTTAACAACAAAATAGTCTAAAGAGAAAATAAATTAGAGGACTAAACATTTTGTTACATTCGATAATACATTCGATTAGATGCATTTGCGCCTAACAGTACATTTCGTGTATTTATTTTATCAAAACAAAAACAATTCACGCCAAGGAATCATTCATAATTTTGCTGCTTGTGGGTTTGATTTTTCTGATTTCCCATGTATGTATATAAATATCGTTGTATTCCGTTTATTAAGATTCATTTACATTCAGGACAATGGAGGAAACGTGCAGAGTTTGCATGGGAAACTCCGGAGCACTCACAAACATATTTGACGAGGCACAAACATGGGACACCTCCATTGCTGACATGATAGGCCAGTGTACCGGGTACGTGGTTAGGCGAGGGGATTCACTACCAGAAAACATATGTCCGACCTGCCTTGAGGATGCAGTGAGTGCATTCAGTCTTAAGACCACCTGTGAACAGAGCCATAAACTCTATTTCACACTGAGGGAAAAGGATAAAGACCTCTCTGATAATCATGAAGATGAGAACACAGAAATTTCAGGTAGTAGAGGCGAGCAGTCGGATTTTTCTGGCGATGAAAAAATACATCAAGATGATAAGGATGCGGACTCTCGGTTCAAATGTCCTCAATGCCCGAAGTCCTATATGCGAAAATCCAGTCTCCAATATCACATCCGTACGCACACAGGTGATCGGCCCTACAAATGCTCCTTCTGCTCGAAATCCTTCCCACAAAAATTCAGACTTGATGCACACACCCGTACTCACACAGGGGATCGACCCTACAAATGCTCGTACTGTTCAAAGTCGTTTATACTAAAAGCCGAACTCAAAGTACACATCGGTACGCACACAGGGGACCAACCCTACAAATGCTCCTACTGTTCAAAGTCCTTCCCGCAAAAATCCACGTTTGATATACACACCCGTGCTCACACTGGGGATCGGCCCTACAAATGCGACGACTGCTCAAAGTCGTTTAAACACAAACACGAACTCAAATTACACATCGGGACACACACAGGTGACCGACCCTATAAATGCTCCTTCTGCACGAAATCTTTCGCACAAAAATGCAGACTTGATGCACACACCCGTACTCACACAGGGGATCGACCCTACAAATGCTCCGACTGTCCAAAGTCGTATATACATAAACATGAACTCAAATTACACATCCGTACGCACACAGGTGATCAACCCTTGAATTGCTCCTTCTGCTCGAAATCTTTCGCACAAAAATGCAGACTTGATGCACACACCCGTACTCACACAGGGGATCGACCCAATAAATGCTCCGAATGTTCAATGTCGTTTATATACAAACACGAACTTAAGCTGCACATGCGAGTGCACACTGGGGAGCGACCGTATGAGTGCAATCAATGTTCAAAGGCATTTACACAACCTAATATTCTCAAAGCGCACATGAAAACCCATTTTGGAAAACAGCTGTAGCAGCGTGCTTATGACGGAAAGTCCCTTAAAGTCAGTCGATCTTCGAAAACACAATTATACCTTTACTATTCGAGAGAACATTCGTGGTGTATGAACGGTTAAGAACGGACATAAAAATTATATTGCTAAGAAAAAATCAAAGAAGTTGATTTTCGAAAGTCCAAAAAATATATTGTTAATTTGAAATGCAAATTCATTATATTACAAATACTTAGAAATTGGTTTCATTTCAACAGGATACTCTTACCAAGATTGTTTATTTCCCCTTCCTTTCATCTGTCGTAATGGGCAGTGGCTCCGAGTTGGGTGTGCAAAGACCCGCTTGCCAGATTTAAAGGCCTGCAAAGCATTATGGCTACTGGTGGACAAGGTGGCTCGAGAAGGTCAAAATCCGTCAAATCTTCCCGCTCAAGATCCTTGCATATATCCACAGATCTGTAGACGGATTGATTCAATCGTAACCTACAAAAGACGGGCGAAAGGTTTAGATGCAGATGCTTTCGTTTCCGTTTTTATTAATCCAAAAACATTCCTAAATAACTTTAACGACTACCCATATTCTTACCCGATCTAAAATCTCCGAATATTCGATTGCACGGTCCTACAGATGTTATTCGCGCGTAACAGCACATTTTGTTTCTCATTTTCTCAAAACAAAACAATTTGTGCCTAGCAATGTAGTTTTTATAAAGGCCGTAGAATTTTGTTGCTTGTGCGTTTGATGCTCCACATAGTTCACAAATATGTGTATATTGCTGTATTCCAGACATTAAAATTAATTTACTTGCAGGACAATGGAGGAAATGTGCAGAGTTTGTATGGGTAACTCCGGAGCATTCACAAACATTTTTGATGAGACACACACAGATTGCATCGCTGACATGATAGCACAGTGTACTGGGTACGAGGTAAGGCGAGGCGATTTACTGCCTGAAAACATATGCCCGCCTTGCCTTGAGGATGCTGTAAATGCATTCAATCTTATAAAAACCTGTGAGCAAAGCCATCAAATTTATTTCCCACTGATGGAGGAGGATATAGAAGGTCTCTGTGAAAACATTGAAGACGAGGATTCTGAGATTTCAGGTCATGAAGGCGAGCAGTCCGATTGTTCCGGCAATGAAAATATTCATGATAAGGATGCGGCTCTTCTGTTTAAATGTAGTCACTGCCCGAAGTCCTACATAAGAAAGTCAAGCCTACAACATCACATCCGTACGCACATAGGGGACCGACCATATAAGTGTTCCGACTGCCCTAAATCGTTTCAACAAAAATCCCATCTCATTGAACACACCCGTATTCACACTGGGGAGCGACCATATAAATGTAATCACTGTTCGATGACTTTTTCGCGAGCCGGAGTTCTAAGCGATCACATCCGCTCACATACAGGTGATCAACGCTTCAATTGCTCTTTCTGTACGATGTCTTTTAACAAAAAACAGCATTTGGAAACACATGTACGTACTCACACAGGAGAAAGACCGTATAAGTGTTCACACTGCCCCAAGTCCTTTTCCCAAGCTGGAACTCTTGGGGTGCACGTCCGTACACATACCGGCGAACGAGCCTACAAATGCTCCGAGTGCTCAAAGTCGTTTATACAAAAATACGAACTCAAATTACACATTCGTACGCATACTGGGGAGCGACCGTATCAGTGCAGTCAATGTTCAAAGGCGTTTACGCAACATAACACCCTCAAAGCGCACATCCGAAGTCATTCCGGAGATCGACCTTTTCAATGCACTCACTGCTCAAAATCATTTAAGCAAAAATCTGGCCTCAATGTGCACACTCGTACGCACACTGGAGAACAGCTGTACCAGTGTTCTTACTGCGAAAAGTCCTTTAAACAAAACCACCATCTGCAAATACATACCCGTATTCACACAGGTGATCGACCCTACTCGTGCACTCACTGCTTCAAGTCATTCAAGCAAAAACACCATCTCACCGAACACATCCTTACCCACACTGAGGAGAAACTCTACACGTGTTCTTACTGCCCAAAGACATTTAAACAAAACTCTTATCTTCAAAAGCACACCCGAACTCACACAAAAAATGACCGTTAACGTGTAAAAAAGGGAAAAATGTAATTCTTCATTTAGCCACTCTTCGACATAAAATCTATACAACACCTAAACCACGACCTTTAGGGCTAGCGCACACTAGAGTGTGCAGCTGAAGATACTGATAACGGATCCCCTCATCATACAATGCAGAACGATTCGATAATTTATTTAACTTTAGTTATTCCCGAAAAGACAAAAATGTATTGTACTAATTTAAATACAAATTCATCACGCGATTGGTCTGTAGTAATCTATTGTCCATTATTTGTATTTGTCGTATTTGATTTGGGGCTCGGAATCCGATTTGGAGTGGGCCAAAAGGCTGAATATATAACATTATATATTATACCCGGACTTACATATGCCCCCAATGGCATGGTGATGGTGATGTTATGGACGATGCCCAGCATATTTTTCTTATGCTATGTGATGCCCCCAGACCATGCCCTCATCGGGATTTGGCTTATAAACTATACAGTGTTATTGACGGGGGATGACAGATACGGAAGAATCTATCCACTTCGTAAAATCTGTCAGAGATAGTTCCCAGGATGCTGATTAGCGCATACCCTATTATCCATATACCAAGAAGGACGCGACTATCCATTCAATGCCAAAAGCCCAGTCAGGACTCGTCAAAAGCCAATTTAAGGTGACAAAAGCTCTACTTTTGCTATCCAAAGGAGCTAAAACATAGCTGCCTGTCAGGATTAGGATCTCTACCGAACCGTAGGCATCAATAACCAAAAGATTTAAGAAGAGTTCAGGGTATCTATTGGGTGGCAAAAACGTCCCTAATTGCGGGCTATGTATGCGAGATCGTATCACTTTTAAATACCAAAATGACTATGTGTTTATGATTACTTCAAGTTCTTAAAACTGCTAATCTTGTTCTTGACCTGTCCCAAGCCAAATTCAAATGCGGTGGTTTTGTGCATGTTAATGAATCTAAATTCACAGAAAGACATCCTTTGTTCAAGAGGTTTTTTGGAATGAAAATAAAATAATTTAGTTCTGATTTGTGCAAACGAATAGTTTATAAAAACACTATATTCAAAATAATTAACTTCGATAATAAAATATTTATACAGTCCTCCGATTTCATTCGCGCCTAACAGCACATAAAAGCAATCATCTGTTTTACACTTTGCGCTTAACAGCACTATCCGTATGTTCTGTGGTCAACACAACAAATTTGTGACGAAAAAAATATTTGCAAATTATAAAAACCACACGACTTGGTTCGTTTTTTGTTTTTTATTCGCCTCAATTCGTAATTGTGTGTTTTTAAATTCCGTTTATTCAAACTTCATTTTTTGCAGCACAATGGAGGAGATATGCAGAGTTTGCATGGACAGATCCGGAGCACTCACAAACATTTTTGATGAGACACAAAAATGGGACACTTGCATTGCTGAAATGATAGCCCAGTGTACCGGGTACGTGGTTAGGCGAGGGGATTCACTGCCAGAAAAAATATGCCCGCCTTGCCTAGAGGATGCTGTAAATGCCTTCAATCTTAAAAAACTCTGTGTGCAGAGCCATAAACTCTATTTCCCAGTGATGGAAGAGGATATAGAAGAAGCCATCTATGATAATCTTGAAGACGAAGACTGGAAAATGTCAGGTAGTGAAAGCGTGCAGTCTGATTTTGCCACCAATGAACAAATATATAAAGCTGATGAGGATTTGAATATTCGGTTTAAGTGTCCCCATTGTCCGAATGGGTATAAGCACAAATCCAACTTATATAGACACATAAAATCTCATACGAGTAAACGACGCTACCAATGCTCCGCTTGCTCAAAAGACTTTTTTCACAAAGACGAACTCAAATTACACACCCGTATTCATACTGGGGAGAGACCTTATCAATGTAGTTACTGTTCTTCGTCCTTTTCCCTTGCCGGAACTCTTCGGGATCATATTCGTGTGCATACCGGTGAGCGACCCTACCAATGCACCCACTGCACCAGATCTTTTTCTCAACGTACACATCTCAGAGACCACATTCGTACACATACCGGCGAAAGGCCCTACCAATGTTCCCACTGCCTTAAGTCTTTTATAAAAAACTACGAACTTAAATTACACATCCGTACGCACACGGGTGAACGACCCTTCCTATGTTCCCAATGTGGAAAGTCTTTTACGCAAAATTTCGATCTTCAGGTACACATCCGTACACACACGGGGGAGCGACCGTATAAATGTAGTCTCTGTTCTAAAGGCTTTGTCCGATCGGATTATCTCGCAGCTCATATCCGGACACACACGAATGAACGACCTCACCAATGTCCTCACTGTTCAAAATTGTTTCGTTTGCCCGAACACCTAAGGGCTCACATTCGAATGCACACAGATGAACGACCCTACAAATGCACCAACTGCTCAAAGTCTTTCTTACAAAAATCCAAACTCGATGCACACATCCGTACTCACACAGGGGATCGACCGTACAAATGCTCCCACTGCTCGAAGTCATTTCAACAAAATGCCCATCTCCAAGTACACAGTCGGACGCACACGGGGGAGCTACCCTACAAATGTTCCCACTGCTCCAGGTCATTTAAATACAAAAACAAAAGCTACCAGAGACATATTCTTACTCACACAAAGAACGACAAGTGTGCCATTCCAGCACTCTTTTAGATCACATTTGTTCTTGAAGTTCCTTAAAGATTTTAAAAATTGCATCTTTATGATCAGATCAAACAAATTAAACTTTTGGGCTCACGTTCGAATGAGAGAGAATTAGTAAAACTATTCAAAGGGAATACACCGGTAATTTAAGTATTCACAGAAGGAACTAGGGAACTGATTTTAGTATTGTGAGTCGTCTTTGTTGAGAATACGCAGTATTCGTGTTGATAACGAAATAAATATATGCATTTGTGTAGTGGCTGTGAGCACAATATAGAAAAAGTGATTTTTATTGTGATTGCGCCGTCATGTTACCGGCTGTGGGCACCCTTGTTTTTAAACCCGATACTCAAAGAGTGTAGGAGTATTTTAGATTTAGAAAATTATATTATATTATAAGCATTTCCGACCCCATTAAGTATATATATTCTTGATCAGCATCAATAGCCATGTCGGTCTGTCCGTCTTCATGAGCACCTAGTCTTTGAGACTATAAGAGCTAGAGCATCAAAATTTTCTATCCAGACTTCTGTGTATCCAGACACTGTTACAAGTGTATTTCACAATTTATTAGTATATTCATTTCATACCCACTATGGCCTAATCTGAACGGAAAATTTTAAAAACATATGTGTTTCATCGATGTTTTTCTATCAGAACATCGAAGGCATCGATGTCCGCATACATCGGTGTTTCACCAGCTTCTACAAAGTGATAAAATTTACACGATAGTGCCGATTATTAGTGATTTTCATGCCCATAAAAAAGAAGCAAAAGACTGCTCAGCACTAACGCATTAAATAGGCACACATTTGTCAAAAAGCATGTACAAAAAATCAGTATTCTGGAAATAAATTCGTTATATAGAAAGCGTCGTATGGAAGTTCGACTGTTCCAAGTAACATGTGTGCTATTTGCGATAGTATCGACTATTTTTAATCGTATCAAGTACATCACAACAGGGAAAAACTTCCCATCTCTAAGAAAATATAATGATATTTACAAGTTCTTTGAAAAAAAAAACAACGTCAGCGCGTACCAAGAGTTAATGAACTTAAAGATTGATGTCAAATGCTAACATCTACTATTCCTTGACTTGGTAATTTCCACCTTCGCGGAGGCGGGCGACCAAATAATCTCACGTCACTCAAGGGGCGCGAGGTAATACAAATCCATAAAAAGATAAAATTAAATACAGAAAAGCTGCACAATTTGGTACGTTGTTTATGTTCGCCTAAATTCGCTATTGTGCGTCCTGAACTACGTTTATTTATATTATATATTTATTTATTTATATATATTTATTTACAGGAAAAATGGAACCTAATAAAGATTGGAGCGATATAATGTGCGAGATTTGCTTAAAAGGATTTTTGGACAAAGACGAATTTGAATTGCACATCCGTAAGCACACTGAAAAGAAGCCCTATAAGTGTAAGCACTGCTCTAAGTGCTTTGCCCAGGCTGGAACACTTTCGGTTCACATCCGTTCACATATCGGCGAGCGACCCTACCAATGCTCCGAATGCTCGAAGTCCTATCCACGAGAATGCGATCTTACAATACACATGCGTAGCCACACTGGTGAAAGACCCTACGAATGCTCGTTATGCTCGAAAACCTTCCCGCAAAAATCAAATCTTGAAAGACACATCCGTACGCACTCGAGTGAACGACCCTTCAAATGCTCTGAATGCACAAAATCATTTCAACAAAAATCCTATCTCACAGAACACATGCGTACCCACACAGATGATCGAACCTTCCTATGTTCCCAATGCGGAAAATTTTTTAAGCATAACTACGAGCTCGAAAAACACATCCGTACTCATACGGGAGAGCGACCGTTTAAGTGTACTCACTGCCCTAAGGCCTATGCCCAATCCAAGCACCTCACAGTGCATATCCGCACGCACTCGAAGGAGACAGAAGAACCTTACAAGTGTCCTCACTGTTCCAAACTGTTTACCTTTCCAGAAAGCCTACGAGCTCACATTCGAATGCACACGGATGATCTACCCTTCAAATGCAGCGATTGCTCAAGGTCCTTTCTACACAAATCAAAACTTAATGCACACATCCGTATTCACACAGGGGATCGACCCCACAAATGCCCTCACTGCTCGAAGTCATTTCAACAAAACTCTCATCTCCAAGGACACATTCGTACCCACACGGGGGAGCTACCCTTCAAATGCTCCTTCTGCTCCAAGTCATTTAGATACAAAAACAAAAGCTACACAAAACACATCCTTACTCACACAAGCGATGACAAAATGCACACGGATGAACGACCCTACAAATGCAGCGATTGCTCAATGTCCTTCTTACGCAAATCTAAGCTTGTCGCACACATCCGTACTCACTTAGGGGATCGACCCTACCAATGCTCTCAATGCTCGAAGTCATTTAAACAGAAATATCATCTCCAAAGACACAGTCGTACCCACACGGGGGAGCTACCCTTCAAATGCTCCTACTGCTCCAAGTCATTTAAACACAAAAACAAAAGCTACACAAAGCACATCCTTACCCACACAAACAATGACTTATGTGTCATTCCTGAACCCTACGAGTTCTTACCCTTCAAAGATGAACCGGAACCTCTTTAAAGACTTCGAAGATTCGAATGCGAGTGAATTATTGAAACTATTTGAATGGGATACAACGCTAATTAAGGTACTTTAGGACGGTACTGAGGAACTACTTTATCTAGATGGTCAACAATTGGGATCCTCAAAAAAGATCCGTCACAATTTCAACCTAAGCTGACTACATATAACAAACACAATACAATAGAATATGGAAAAATAATAGATTAGATTTATTATTCTGAACAGTTTCGATTTAAAGAATAAATACATAACATACATGTATGAAGAAAATTAATTTATGGAATTATATACGTATATAATAAATCTTACAAGAAATCATCTCTAAGCCCGACTTGTAGTAGATTTTAATTTTTTTCCAAGAATGGGTCCGAAGGCTTTCCATTTATCAATACGACATAATCTCGCCGCTCAAGATACGACCTAAACCAACTGAGCAGGCAGGAATGAATCCCCAACCGATGCAGCTTGGCTATTAAAGCACAGTGGGAGACTTTGTCAAAGGCTTTAGCAAAGTCAGTATACACAACGTCGACTTGAGAGTGCATTTCAAAGACACGAGTGCAGAAATTACTGAAAGCAATGAGATTAGTGGTTGTTGATCTACCCGGCGTAAAACCATGCTGATTTGGGCTAATGTACGATTTCATGAGGAAGGTGATCTTTCTGGCAATGATTCGCTTTAGAAGTTTTGAAACATTGCTGAGTTTGGCAATTGGTCTATAATTGGAAATGAGATTTTTGGTACCTCTCTTAAAAATTGGCGTAATCGTGGCAGCTTTCCACTTACCAATAAACTGACCCGTTAACAGCGAATTTGTGAATAGAATTTTGAGAGGTTCACAGAACGCTACAACACAGTTGCGAAGCAGGAAGGCAATATTAATACCAAGCCAATCTAATTCATTTTCAGGCATACCCATATTTTAAAAGAACCAGCCCATACGAATTATTCCGCTAACATAATATTACAACAGATGTTTTTGGCGCCTAACAGCACAGTTTTCGTAAAAATTTTCTTGAAACAAAACAAATTGGAGCAAGGAAACATTAGAAATTCGAAGAAGCCGCACAATTTGGTTGGTTATTGTTATGTCGACTCGATTCCCGCAAGTAATGTTGCGTTCCTAGACTCCCTTTATTGAAGATTCATTTACTTGCAGGACAATGGAGGAAATGTGCAGAGTTTGCATGGGAAACTCCGGAGCACTCGCAAACATTTTTGATGAGACACACACATGGGACACTTGCATTGCTGACATGATAGCACAGTGTACTGGGTACGAGGTAAGGCGAGGCGATTTACTATCAGAGAACATATGTCCGCCTTGCCTTGAGGATGCTGTAAATGCATTCAATCTTATAAAAACCTATGAGCAGAGCCATCAACTATATTTCCCAGTGATGGAGGACGATATAGAAGAAGATTTATGCTATAATCTGGAAGACGAGAAATGGCAAATGTCAGCTAGTGGAAGTGAGCGGTCAAACCATTTTAAAGCCGAGGCCATGATGTTCAAATGTCCTCATTGCCCGATGAGTTTCAAACAAAAATTCCATCTGCAGAGACACGTACAAATGCATACAAATGAACGACCCTACCAATGTTCACACTGCTCAAAGTCCTTCATCCAAAAATCCAATCTTGAATCACATACCCGAAATCACACAGGTGATCGACCATATCAATGCTCTCACTGTACAAAGTCATTTCAACAAAAGTCCCATCTCCAAGTACACAACCGCACCCACACGGGGGAGCGACCCTACAAGTGCACTTACTGCTCCAAGTCCTTTACTCGATCTGACATTCTTCAGAGTCATATTCGAACGCACACTGGTTATCGACCCTACAAATGTTCGCTCTGCTCGAAGTCCTTTATACAAAATTCCGACCTCCAGGTACACATCCGAACACACACCGGGGAGCGACCATATAAGTGCACTCTCTGTCCTAAGTCATTTAATCAAAACTACTATCTTCAAATGCACACCCGTACTCACACAGGTGAACTCTCGCCACACCAGTGTTCGTATTGCTCGAAATCTTTTAGCAAGAGAGGAAATCTCTTGACTCACATCAGGACGCACTCAGATGAACGGCCCTACAAATGTTCCTACTGCCCCGAATCTTTTAAACTCAAAGGTATTCTTAAAAGACATACCCTTATTCACACAAAGAACGTGTCATCCTTCCCTCTTTCCGAAACCCTCGACAACATATCCGCAAGCACGCTGAGTGTCGACACTACAATTTCTCCTGCTGCAACCCTATATAATGATCCTCTGTAAAGATTTTTTAATTACCTCATAATTAAAACATATCTAGCAAAAAAAAAAAATTGTTTATCATATTTAGCTGAGCTTTGGAAACATCATTAATGAATATGAAGCAAATCAAAAAAAGCGCTACCATCCAGTTTATATGTAGATCGAAAGTACCTTTTTCGGTATTGCTATCGAAACGGTATTTTTTGAGTTGAAAATTGAGCAGACGGTATACATACATATGTACGCTATATTGGTGTATAATGGCATATTTGATAAATTTCATCAATATATTACATTTAATTATTAAATGTATATTAAGGAAGATAGGGTATAGAAACTTCCATTCGCAGGTTTTTCGCTACCAAATCGTCCTCGCAGTACATTCCATACTCACTGTTGTCACCATACATACTGTTTTTGTTGATCTTTTTTGTTTCAACTTTGTATTAGACAATATATAATGAAAATAAGTACTTAAAATTAGCTAATCTTGTAGATCAGAGGGTTTTAGGTAGTCAGCATTATTCAACGGTATACCAAAATTGAGAAATTGTTTGTCTATTTTTTCTAAAACCCTTTTTTACGCAAAATCCAATAAAAGCTAGTAATAAGAGTAAGGCAGTTAAGTAGAAAATTGATTCATCAATCCTATAAAAATATGTGGGCATAGCTAAATATTGCATCTAGCTTGTAATATTCGACGGAACATCAAAATTGACCAATATGGTTTCCAATCCTTGACGGAGAACGATTAACCTGTTATAAGCGATAGGGGTATTTCAATTTTTCACCGAAAATAATGAACATTTAATAATTTTAGCGCAGTTCAGGTGAAAGTTAGTGCTGTTATTTTTAAGTTCAGATGAAAGATGGCAGGAATCTACAACAATAAGTTACAATCGCAAGTATTTTCAGCCATTTACCTGAAGTAGTTAAACTATTGAAATAGAGGGCTGTGGAGTGGGCTAAGTTCGGTTTTTCATCATAACGAGACGCTACATTGTTGTTGAGGAGCAAAAACAACAATCGTCGCATCAAGAAAACAAGTAAAGTATTTAAAAAGATCTAGTCAAGTAGAAAATTGATTCATTATTCGGATAAAATTATGTGGGCAGCGCTGAGAGATCTATTTAGCTAGTAATATTTGACGGAATATTAGAATCGAGGAATATTTAGAACAGAACTTGAATTCGTCAGTATATTTACGGTATGTTTTTAAAATTGGACGGTATATTTTGGTATATTTCTGGATTATATTTTATCGACAATCTGCTCACCATTTTGGAATTAAAAAAGTGGAGTGGGGACTTTGTCGCTTATAAAATTCGTTTATCTGTGAAAAAGTGACTGCAAAAGTGTAATTTTGTTGTGATTATTGAAGTATATTGATTAAGAAAGATGGACAACATAGAGCGACTTTACAAATGCTACGAGATATTGTCCGAGGCGGGCGATAAAATTTCTGAGGTACGCGGCTCGGTCCGCCATTGCTGAAAGACGCGGCACTACAACTGTAGTTGCTATGTGGAATTTGGCGAGAAATAAATATGTTATGTTCTTGCATTTCATTACAGCACGTGGATGAGTATAAGGAAATACTGAAGGCTGTAAAAGGCTCGTCAAAGGAGAAGCGCTTGGCATCGCAATTTATTGGAAACTTTTTTAAGCACTTCCCCGATTTGGCCGAAACAGCTATTGATGCACAGTTCGATCTTTGCGAAGATGATGACAACCAGGTTTGCACGCACATGAGCTCTCCTCGTTCTCGATTAACTTCATTATGTTATGTTATGGCATATTTTCCAGATTCGCCGTCAGGCCATTAAAGATTTGCCCAAATTATGTCAGGGAAATCCGGATGCGACTACGCGCGTGGCCGACACTCTCGCTCAGCTGCTGATACTGGACGATGCCACAGAGCTGCAGCAAGTGAACAATTCACTGCTAAGTATCATCAAAATGGACACAAAGAGCGTTGTAACCGGTATATTCCAACAAATCAACACGGGCGATGAGCCCACAAGAGAGCGCTGCTTCAAGTTTATTTCAACCAAGTTGTTGACCATGGGTCCCACTGTTATAACCAAGGAGATTGAAGAATATATTGTCGAGGAGATCAAGAAGGCCCTGCAGGATGTCACGGCCGATGAGTTTCATTTGTGTATGACCATTTTGGGTGCCACAAAACTGGGCAACACCATTACCGGACACGCCGAGCTTGTCAAGCTGGCAACGGAACAGGCAGAGCTCAATAACACAGATACAGATATCATTGCTGTAGATGATGAGGTTGTGGAACGTTTCGTTCAATGTGCCACTGCTGCTGCACCATACTTTTCGGTGAGTAAAGGGACTTGCATTAAGTATCCACAAATCTAAACCTCTTCTTTATGCTACCCATAGAAAACTATCAAATCGACTGCTTTCGTTGCCCATGTCTGCGACAAACTGTTGCCTATTCCGACATGGAACATGATCGCCACAGCAGTGTCACAAGATCAAATCCAATTAAGATTGCTTAAAGTATTTGCCGAGATGATAACCAACACGGACAAGCTCGAGAATGCTAACGAACGCATCAATAATGTCTATAATGTATTACTGGTTGGTATTTCAAACATACTTCATCCAAATTATTTAATTTTTAACGCCTTTTGATGATTTTACAGGAGTACATGCCATTGCCCAAGCTGAGCGAGGTGGATCTGGTAGATGTGCCACCCTCGTTTGAGTTTTCGCATGCCGAATGCCTGCTCTATGCACTGCACACGCTTGGCAAGAAACATCCAACTAATTTAAGTTTTGTAGAAGACGCTGAGAAACTGAAAGACTTTCGTGCTAGATTGCAATATCTAGCCAGGGGAACACAGGGGTAGGCATCACACTCGATACAGACATAATCAATAGAATGATTACCAATTTTCCTTATCTTTTGGCAGGTATATTAAAAAACTAGAGGAGGCTTTAAAGGGAAAATCAGCCGAGGAGTTGAAGACAGAGGAGAATCAACTGAAGCAAACGGCGCTGAAAACAACATCAAATATCAATGTATTGATACGCGATTTGTTCCATTCACCACCCATATTCAAGCATGATATTGTATTATCCTGGATTGTGCCAAAAGCTGTAAGAATATGAACAATTTATATGATTCTGTAGCTCAAAAAACTTCAAACTATCTGTTTATATCCAGAACAAGCTGGGCAAACGACATGCACCCATCACATTCGGGGAGAAACCCGAAGCCAACGGCAAGGAGAAAGACCAGGACGTAGAGAAGAAGTCGCGACCATCCAACGATCAGAAATTTTATTCGCCACCATCTGGAAAATACTCGCACAAAGTTAATCCAAACTACGGCAACAATAACCGCGGGAGGCAGCGTGGCGGTGGCGGTGGTTACAGGAATCGACGCTACAACAGATATTGAAGCACCAGCCACTCTGCACCTTTCTGCATGGATTGTCTTTCCTAGTCCTAAAACTAAAATCAATTACCAGAGATTAGAATATCCCAAATCTTCGTCCACAATAAAACAACTTCAATAGTCCTGACTTTAGGCCAGGGTCTACTACAACAAAACAAAAGCAAACGAATCGACTTCTCTTGGCGGCGGCTGGTAAGTAATGTCAGTTTTCCAATTAACTTTCTCCCTTTGGTTTTTTACAGAATTGCACAATTTTTCCCGGAGTGTAAGGGCAAGCAACATTTTTAAAAAAAATTCAACACTAGCTCTCATTGCTTTTATTGTTTTGTGAAAGATTTTTGGCTATAAAATCTTTAAAAACCGCCAAGCTCCACGTTCATTCTTCTCATTATCATTACTCGTGCGTACGTTGCTCTTGTTTCAAATTACATCACGCTCCACCAACTCGATTCTGTCTATTATAAGATTTAAAAATAGAGCCAGCCAAAAGAATTCTTGCAAAATCAAACTATAAACTTAATTAAACGTAATCCATAATTAAAGCCACATAAATAACAATAACCGCATAATCTTGAAACCCGATTCTTTGTTCTCCAACGAGGCATTGCAACCAATTCTATTTGTGTGCCACGGAGTTTTTTGAACCGGCTTTTGTTTCTTTTACAAGCAATACGTGCATAATTATTAGTTTTTATTTAACATATAATCAATAATTGTACCACTTAGAGAGCTGCAAACCGCAAAATATAAATTTTTTGAATCCAATAAAAGCAACATTAAAGAACGAACACTTACAAAAATCAAAGCCGTTTTATTGCCAGCCCTTTGGCGAGGGTATTATGATTTTCTGCCTATGTTTGCAAAGCACAGAAGAAAACAAGGTGCAGTTAAGTAATGTGTTTCTTCAACTAAATTTTCAAATTAAAGCAAGAACGATATATTGGGAAGGGTATCAAATGCTTCGGCCATTTATATTTTCTAAAAGGAATATATTTATGTTTGGCAGAGGGATGAATAAGTAATATTCGCTGAATTATGTAATCTCCATGGAAAAAGTTTCTCATCGAAGAAATGTTCGAGAAAGTTCTATGTTTCTCTGATAAAATCATATTTTTGTAGGTATATATTTATTACCATCAATAAAAATATATATTTATGTATATGTATGTTATGTGTAATCGAAACTTTTTAAACATTAAAAATACAGTAATTATAGTTTGTTTTTCAGATGCTCGGGGGCGGCTGGTTGCCCGGCTGTTCTCCGTTACCAGCATTAGGATTGCCGGCGCCTGGGTTCTGGGGCCCCACCAGTTGGCTGGCGAATGCTTGGAACAGCTGCATCATATCGTTGGGCATGGGTGGGATCTGTGGAGCGGCGCCACCACCGTCACCGCCAGGGCCAGCCCCACCGGGAGCAGCGGGTCCTCCGCCGACGCCTGGGGTGCCCATGGTGGCAAACAGTTGGCCAATAGTGTTCATTACCATGGGATTCTGGGTCATCGATTGCAGCTGCGTGAGGTCAATCTCGGCGCTACTGAACAGATTGCGGATCGTGGGATTAGCCAGCATTGCGTTCAGGCCGTCGGTTAGGTGCGAAAGTTGCGGGGGCTGATTGCGTGAATTGCGGTTCACTTCCAGGTTGTTCCTGTAATCGAGATTTTCCGGCTCCAATTCAATGGCCTTGCGGTAGGCCTGCTCCGCCTCGTTGAACTTTCCCATGTTCGAGTAGGCGACGCCCAGGCGGCTATAAGCCTTGCTGTAGTTGTTGTTGTAAAGAAGGGATGACTTGCAGTCGGTGACAGCGCGCTCGTTGTCACCCAGACGGATGTGGGCAGCAGCGCGGTTGCAGTAGAATATCGGGTTCTTGGGGTCGAAGGTGATGGCGCGGTTGTACTGCAGCAGGGCCTCGTTGTACTTACACTCCTTCATCAGGCGGTTGCCCTCGTTCTTGATTGACTCGGCCAGCGCCAGGGACTCTGGATTGCGTTCAATGTACAGCGACTGGAAGAGCTCGAACATGTCGATATTCTTGGTGTTCACGGCAGTGGTAGAGGATGTGCTGCTACTTGTAGCAGCTGCATCTGTGCCGGGCTGTGAACTCGTTGTGCTCTGTGCGGTGGCTTCGATTTGCTCGGCCTCCGTTTCCTCTTCGCCGACATCAAATGCCGCCTGCAGGCACTGGATGGCCACCTCAATGCTCTCGCTCTGATCGGGGGACATCAGATCCAGCTGCTTCTTCAAATAGTCTATGAAGGAACGGACAAAACTTTGCTGCACGGCGTCTGGCATCTTGTTGAAATTATTAAACTTTTAGTTTTTATTTGGTTAAATCGGTAATTTGGAAAAAAATTATGTTGGCATGTCACTCTGGCATATCGAAAAAAATATACCGTCTAACCTCAGAAATATACCGAAATATACCGTCTCTTTTTCAAAATATACCAGAGTATACCGATGTAAAAACGTGGAACCGTGGAACCGAAAATAATACATCCTAACTTTTAACTATTAACAAAATAAACCACGGTATCTTTCACCTGATCTGCTGATCTGCCCGCCGGCACCTGAACACTGGGCCTTTTGGGTCCGCTGTTTTCTCCGACTTTCCAGTCACCTCTGCGTCGGTACCTCCTCCGCGGGTGATTCCGCCGTAGCTCCTTGTCATTTCGGGAGGTCCAAGGTATGTGCTCCTGGCGTAATTGTTGGTGCCCACTACAAGCCCACTAGAAATAATGTCAGCAACCCCCCCATTAAAATGCCATCGAATCAAACGCTGGGCTTCCCCTGCAAAACGCGTAAGTAATTCAGTATATAACTTTGGATATATTTTTAAATACTATATCTTTCTTCACAGAGGACTTTGAAGACGCTTTGCCGCAAGCCGAGTTGTATCCGAAGACCTATCCAAGCATTACCGAGGCGTATTTGAGACAGACACAGTCCTATCCCAGCAGGACAGAACCGCACACCCTGCAAGATCAGATCGTAAAAGGCCATCGTCAAGGGAGGAGCTACGCGGGCTAGACTCTAGACATATCCTGTTGTTCTTATGTTTAAGGATATACGCGCTCATTTAGATAGTAGATACACATTTTTTCCACTTGTTTATTTATTTATACTGATAAATAAAAATGTTAAGAAATCATCCTTGCTGTATCCTGTTTCGGGGAAACTATCCCGATAAAAAAGATCGGTTCACAGATAGCGGAGAAAATTTGATATTTTTTATTAAGGAAAGTTTCCTTGATCCTTGATAAGGGTCCATTAAATCAGGGACATTTTTCCGAACACAGGAAGCAATGACACGCCCCGATACGGCCACAAATAAGGGAGAAAACAAGATATATATGTCTGGAGAAAATATCCTTGATCCTTGGTCCTTGATAAGGGCTCCATTAAATCAGGGACATTTTTCCGAACACAGGAAGCAATGACACGCCCCGATACGGCCACAAATAAGGGAGAAAACAAGATATATATGTCTGCAGAAAATATCCTTGATCCTTGGTCCTTGAAAAGGACTTCATAAAATCAGGGGCATTTTTCCGATCACAGGAAGCCGTCGCATGTCCCGTTCGGGCCTCAAATAACCGAGAAAACATAACGGTTTTGTAATTTTTATTTTTAATATGTAGTTCAAGAAGTCACCGATAGAGGCGACACCGTACAAAAAGAACTCGCGTCAAATGGCTGGAATACCAGGCGAACAGAAATCAGTGGCAAGCAACTGTAGCAAATGCAAAAAACAGTGTAGCATAGTTTTGGGGCACTTAAAATTAAAGAAATCAGCTACCTTCTGCTGATTTATGTTCGCCTGGTATTCCCAGCCGATTGACGCGAGTTTTTTTTTGTACGGTGTCGTCTCTATCGGTGATTTCTTGAACTACATATTAAAAAATAATAAATTACAAACCCGTTATGTTTTCTCCATTATTTGAGGCCTGATCGGCGGTGAATTGGCCCGCCATGATCAGAAAAATTTCCTTTATCCTTCGGTAAGGACTCCAAAAACCTAAACCATACATATTTAGATTTCTCGGCAATTTGTTGCCCGATCTGGACATGCGATACTTTCCTGTGATCGAAAAAATGTCCCGGAGTTAATGGAGTCCTTATCAAGGATCAAGGACATTTTCCTAAATCAACTATATTTAGTTTTCTGCGCTATTTGCGAACCGATCTGGGCCACGCCTTTTTTTAATCGGGATAGTTTCCCCGAAACGGAATACAGCAAGGATTATTTTTTAACATTTGTATTTCTCATAACTTTGCTTAGTATTAATAAATAAACAAGTGGAAAACATTTGTATCTACCCGTACTATCTATATCCTTAAACCTAACAACACAGAGATCTATTTAGAGTCTAGGCCGCGTAGCTCCTCCCTTGGTTGCCATAGCCGTTTTCGATGGCCAGGTCGAAGAATGACGATAGGATACCATCTGGCGGGGGGAAATCATAAGTACATAAGTCCTCTGTGAAGGAAGATATTTTTAAAAATATATCCACAATATATTATGATATCATGCTTTCCTTTATAGCTTAGTCTTAATAATATAAAAGGATACATTTGTCTGCATTATTGAATTTTCCTAGCCGGCTGGCACTTTTTTGCATGATACCCTCCATTTTTGTTGTGCTTGCCTGCTTGCTGCTGATTTTATGAAGTGATTTCAAGAGATTTTTAAAAGGGTGTTATGAACATAATTTATTTTAAATATTTTATGATCTATAAAGAAAAATTATGGAATAGCCTTCAGGGCCTGTTCAAAATAATCCACCATCATGGGATAGACCTCGTCATATTGTTGAATATTCTTGCGCCTGGCATTATCCCTATATCTTTGTAGTGCCCCAGATATCAGCTCCAATTTCTCCCTTTCCGCCGTATGTCCATCCAACCACTCGATCAGACGTTCATTTGACCAATTGGCGGTGGTGTGTGGCGACTGAAGGTCCGCTCCGGCGTGGCCAAACAGGAGCAGCAGCACAATGTAACTGGGAACCAGAGAATCTTCTCCGATCGTTTGCTTCACCAGCTCTTGCGGGCTCTGAACGATAAGCAGAGACATGGCGCGCAAAAGTCGCGAGGGCTTGCCAAGTTCGGCAAGATTGGCACAGAGCGGCCTTAGGCCCTGATCCATATGCTGGCAATCCTGCTTTAGCCGCTGCCTTCCCGCTCTGCTCAGGGGACGCAAAATGCAGACATTGTGTAGGAAGAGCTCTATGCAACGCTTTGCCAACTCGTGGCCACATTTCGTCGTCATGGGCTTATCATCGAAAAGGGCAATGTGATTCGACCAGGAACGGCTGACAAACTCCTACAATCAAACGATTTTTTAGCAGAAGGAAAATTACAAATCTAAGGATTACTCACTTGCAATTCCTTCATGTACATTGAGGGACCCGTGGTCGACAGCCTCTCCGAGTTTAGCCCCGGCTCACGATGCATGCTCAGGATAATTATGCTTATAGTTGTAATGATTGATTCCATAATCTGCTGCAAAATGGTTCCAATAAGCAAATCTGCCTGCTCCAGGGAGCGGAAAATATTGTCCCTAGCCGTTCCTGGGGTCTTTTCGAACTGCACTTGCAGATCGCTCAGCATGCGTCGTACTGAATCTTTGTAGTAATACAGAACATTTGCCAGCGTAGTATTCTGCTGCTGCTGAAGATTGGGCAGGTCCACCACCTGCTTGGAGTCGGCACCTAATTTGATTTGCGCCTCCAGTTTGGTGCACAGTTCCTTGCCACAGGCGATAAAGACATTCGCTATCGAATTTGTCAGACGCCCATCAATCAAGGCAGCACTCAGCTCAGTGGAAGCCACGCGTATAAAGTTGTCCACTGTCTCATTTCCTGGCAAATCAACGCCGGCCAGGCAAGCCTTCATGTTGGCAGCGCACTTGCTCACGTAGCCCACCTCCAGTGGAGCAAATAGTTCGTTCTCAAACTTGAATTCTCCATTTAGACGCTGCTCCAGGCCGCGCGCCGAAGTCAGCAACTTGGACAGACCCTCCTGCAGGGTCTGGGTGACATGTTGTGAGCACTCATCGAAGGATTTTCGCAGCAACTGTTGCACTTTCTGCCAAAAGCGACGGGGTATGTATTGATCCGAGGACTCGGAAGTGTAACCAAACTGATTAATCTGCTCCAGAGCCGCTTTGAGCAGTTTGATCTGGGTGCAACTTTCGTAGAGCTCGTCGTACAGCAGCCAGTGCAAAGATTTCCAGAATTTTGCTCGGAAATTTTGCGTTGTAGTCAACTGTGGCGTCTTGCCCGGGCCACGGGATGCAGCAGGTTTAACCGTGGAGCTGCCAGTTCCTTGCGTGGGCGACTTGTTGAGCACCGAAATGTCGTTTCCGGCAAAACACTCCTTGAGGGATTGCTCCATGTCGGCTATGAATGTGGCCAACAGGTTCTCAAGGGATTTCTCCAGTGTATTGAAGTTCATGAAGATCTAAAATTAAACAATGATTATCTGCAGGTCCACCAATACTGTTCCAATACCCACCTTCAATGCATTAACCACTTGATTTTGATTGCGCTCCTGGAGTCCAGTAACCAACTGCATCTGCGTTAGATTCCGAATCTTCTGGCCCGAGCTGATTACAAAAGCACGCTCCTTTTGCACAAACTCAATGTCCTTCAGGTCCTTGTCATCTATTAGCTGCGCCAGCTCGAAATGGAGCTCCGCCTGACGTAGCACATCTTTGGTGCTCTTTAATTTGGCCGTCAGGGCAAGAAGCGTCCCGGCCGAGCGCAGTAAATGGCTGACATCATGAAGGCGACCCAGCACTTGAGTTTGATTCTCCACCAATTGGTATTGCGTATCCACTTGGCCCTTGAGGCGATGTCCGGTCTCTCGTACCCGCTGCACTTCGTCCGCTAGCGTATTGAGAGCAGCATCAAAGCGTCCTGCATGGGTGGCCTGCTGTAGCAGCGCTCCGTGCTTGTCACGCACTTGCTGATGCAGTTCCTCAGTGGTGTTTTGCAGCCGCTTGGACAGCTCTTGTATCTGCTGGCCGATGGTGAGGTGGGACATGGATGATGTGTAGTCGTCATCATCTGAACCGGCTGAAGATGTGGGCTTTGTGGCCCCGGGATCTCCTGTCACCATAGTGGAAGTTACCTGAAGCTAAGGGACTACTAGATGACTACTTTAACCCGTTTTCGAACGCTAAGAATTTAAGAAAAGTAAGAAAAAACTATTTTCCACGCAGCAGTCCGCGGTCTCTTACCGATATATATGTATAATGTATATCGATAGTTGGATCAGCTGTTTCTTGGTTTGTTTTGTGTAAATAGCTGTGAATGTTGAAAAAAAAGTTAAGTTAACAGTTTGAAGTCTTCTCCGTCGCCATTTTGCTCATTATCCATGTCGGACGACATTAAGACGTACTTCAATGGCCTTCTGGAGAAGTATGTCCCGCATCAGTAATGTATCATTGCTGAAACGACATGTATCATTATCCGCCTCTCCTCACGCAGGGTCAGCGGGCTGCACGTCATACAGATAACAGATCGTGACGGCGTTCCACTCCTCCGTGTGGGTCAGGAGAAGAATGTGGATTTCGCCCTGATGCCCTCGTTTATACCCACATTCACGACAGCCTGCGATCAGGCCAGCAAGTTGGGCTTGGGTCGCAACAAGACCATCATATCGATGTATTCCAACTATCAAGTGGTCCAAATGAACAAGCTGCCATTGATCCTGACCTTTGTTGGGGCGGAAAACTGCAATACGGGGCACATTCTCGCCCTGGAGCAGCAGGTGGACGGCTATCTAGAGGACATCAAGCAGGCCGTCACCGAGTCACAGACACACGCATAGACACAGATTTACTAAATAACTAAAATATCTTTTAAAAATACTAACTGTTTACACTTTATTCAAATTGAAACATGTTTTCTTAAGTTTTGCTTAAATGCATAGACTGAATGATTTCACTATATTTCTTAATGACGTTCGCCCGCGCTTGGCCGCCCTCGCTCCTTTCAGCATGGGAATGATCGCGACAAATATGATATTTCAAAAGAATCCACTCTCTACAACTAAAATACAATCCTCTTCAAATCTCTGATCTTTTCGGGCTATCGACACATTTACGTTCCATCGTGTTCTCAAAGTTCGTCGTGCACGTTCTCCGCCTGTTGAGCTTCGCTATCGCAGGCGGCTGGTGTCTCAAACTCAAAGTAGTACTCGCAGCGATTGGGCTCGCCAACTGACGTGATACGTGGCTCCAGAGCGCATCTAATGTCGATAATGGCCGACCGCTGGGGGCCGTTCCAGCAGGCGGCTCCATTGCCGTATTTCTGCTTTGAGTACTTGTAACCCTCGCCAATCCATTGCTCCCAGCGACCGAGGGTTGTCTCGGCTCCACCGTTTCGGGGCTTCTGCGAGGCCCTGTCGAACGGACACAAAGTGTAAACGTATTCACGATCCTCAAAGTTATAGCATTCGCCGTCCAGCACTGCCCATTCTTCTTGCGGGCCGTAGTCTTTGGCACTCTGCTCATCAATCTCCTTGACTTCCTGTTCGATCTCGCGTATGTTACGCTCAACCTCGTCCAGGGCATTGCGGGCCTCATTGGCCTGTTCTACGAGACGCTGTGTCTCTGGATCGTAAATAGGCGGTGCAGGAGCTTCCACTTCCGGCGAGGCTTCCCCCACACCCACGTCTCCATCCTCGTCATCGTACTGATCTTCGTCGCCTTCTTCATCAGCCTCCCCATCCGTGCTATCTTCCATGTCGACTTGTTCTGTAAATTTAATTCTGATTAGATAAAAATGTCTAACGATGGTGATAATTTTCAAGTGAAAATCTTCCTACCTTCGGTTTGCTGGGGCGGCGTTGGCTGGACTCCTTCAGTGGTCGCCTCAACTGGCACTTCTCCGACTGGAGGAACCTGCTCTTCCGCATGCGGGGGCTGGAACAGACCCTCGGCCAGCATTTTCAAGGGCTTGATGCGTGGCCAGGCCAGGGTGACGAAGGCATCTAGATCCACTCGCTCACGTTCATCCAAGAAGTACTTGGCCTCTTCTACGGTGACCACGCCGTTGCGATCGCGGTCGAGATTGATGTCCACCATCAGTTCGGTGACCTCCACGAAGCCATCTTTGTTAATATCGTACACCGCAAAGCTGAGCGAAGCTTCGTGGCGCATTTGCTGGGGTTCCTCTTCGGCCTGAACGGTATCCGCATCCAGCTCCCGTTGTTGCTCCTTGAAGACCTCCAGAGCATCGCTTTCCAAGGCCTCGGCGTTGATCTTAATCTGCTGCTTCTCGGATTTCAGAGCCTCCTGATCCTTAATACGTCGCTCCAGCTCCATTCGGCGTGTTTCCCTATCTGCTCTCAGTTGTCTACCCCGTGTAATCATCTCCAGTCGCTTCTCAGCACCCTGCCTGTGGAGCTCTGCTTGATTCCTGCGCTGGATGGCAGCTGCAGCGCCCAACTCCGCACAGGTGTTTGCACACCCAACCACCTGTGACTCATCGCTGCCGTCGCAGCAGTCACACACGCCATCCTGGACACGCGAGCTGGGAATGTCCACAGACTCGTGGCCCTTGTTGAGGCAGTGAAATTGGCCCTGCGCGCAGGCGGATGTGCCTGGCTCATCGCTCCCGTCGGGACAGTCGCAGTAGTCATCGTTCACCTGTACAAAAGGAATCGTTTTGCTACCATCCAAGCAGGTCCAGCTATTGTCGCCCCCTCGAGGCTGATACAGCGCTGCCTTAATTAGAGATACTCCGCGGGGGCGTGGAACTTCGGTGGCTACACACAGAATCACGCTTAAAGCTAATATCGCTGCCAATATCGCTAACAACTGCTGGCTTATTGCACGGTGCATATTACTTTGTGTGATTGGGACTAATGTATGAGTGTGGAATGGTAATCTTACGTGGTATTTGCTATAGTAAATGCCGGCAGCAGTGCCGACCAGTGCTGCCGATTAAGCTTTTTTCCCGTCAGATCTGGCTTTTTGTGAAGACCAAATGCGGGAAATATTTGTGAATTGCGGGAAGCGGGAATTCTGGATCTTTTGATTTTGCCACTTGTTACACAAAAGAAAGAACCTTTTTCAACCTTTTTCCGTTAAAATTTAATTAACAAAATTTTGGATTACCTTAAAGTTGAAAATATTCCAAAATTGATTTCAAATATAATAAATGGTTTAATAATTTTCAGCTTTTTTTTTTCGTTTTCTTCAAGTTAGAAACACATTTTTTCCGATAAAAAGTCGGCAGCACTGGTGCCGACTCTCGGAAATATACCAAATTATACCGCCTCATTTTAAAATATACTGACGAATTCAATTTCTATTATACATATTCCTCGTTTTTGATATTCCGTCAAATATTACTGGCTAGATAGATCTCTCAGCCCTGCCCGCATAATTTTATCCGATTAATGAATCAATTTTCTACTTGACTGGCGTATTTTAAATGCTTGACTTGTTTTCCTACTACGGCGATTACTTTGATTGTTTTTTCCTGAAATTTGTTTCCTCAACAACAATATAGCGCCGCGTATGATGAAAAACGAACTTAGCACTCTTAAGCCCCTTCTATTTAATTTTGTAGCGGTCTGGTATCGCTGACCAAATCAGCTGCCGGTTTGTTATTCAACCAATTGGAGATTTAGAAATCCTCTAAACTATGGATTTTCTGACAAAAGTGTGGGCCAAAGAAGCGCCCACGCCTATAGATATTGAAACGCCCACTGACACAAAGGCAAAGCCACCAACTCCACCCGTCGTTGCAATCGATTCCCAGGATGTTCAGGACGCCAACCGCTCCAACGACCAAACGCCCAGCAATGAGAGTAAGGATTGGGGCTATGATCTGTATCCGGAGCGACGCGGCGTAACCTTCAAGCCCAAGTGGACACGCATCCTCTTTGGTATGGAAGGTCAGGAGAACATTGATCGCTATAAGTGTGAACAGAATGTCTATTGGTGTGTGAAGAACGGTCCACTGGTCAAACTAATGATGGGAGCACTGAAGAGTTCCGGGTGCCCCATCGACCTGCGTCGGCACATCTCCTGCGAGGTGTGTGATCCCTCCGTGACTGGTGGCTACGATCCAAAGTTGAATCAGATTGTGGTCTGCCAGAATATGGCCAAGAACAAAAGCATGGTGCATGGCGTGCTTACGCATGAAATGATACACATGTTCGATTACTGCAACAACGATCTGGACTTCCGAAATGTAGATCACCTGGCGTGTACGGAGATCCGAGCGGCCAATCTGGCCCATTGCTCTTTTTTGAGTGCCATGTTCCAGGGCGATGCCTCACCCTTTAACGTTAAAGAGGCGCATCAGGTGGGTGAATCAATTTCAAAGTAAATTCGTATGCTAAATCGTTTTATCTTGATCTATTATGATCCCTAGAACTGCGTCAAGACCAAGGCCTTGGCCTCTGTGCTGGCTGTGCGGAATATAAGCAAATCAGATGCCATTGCGGCTGTGGAGCGGGTTTTTCCCAAGTGCTATGCGGATCTAGAGCCCATCGGCAGAAGAATCCGTCGCAATTCCACGGACCAACAGAAAGCCTACATGGAGGGACCCATGTACGGCTATGACGTTTATTGAAATGGCTGTAATGGATGTGTTTGTTTTTAATAAAACTATGTTTTAATCTTTAAACGTTTGGAATATCATGCTGAACCAAAATAATTGTATTTATAGCGAAATGGATTGCCATTAAATGAAGTATGTACGATTAGCCATGGAAATGTACCAAGTTCAAAACAGATAATCGTATATACATATAGTACATACTATAAGGCCAAATGTATGACCAAATTGTATATAAAACCATTGTTGAGGGCTCTAAGGTTTAGTAAAAGTTTGTAAATCATAACGGCGAAGTGATGGAGAACTGTGAAATAATTGGAATGATATTGGAGTTCATTGGAGACGTATTATTCGGCTGTAAGTTGGAGGATATAGGAGAAGAGGAACTGGATAAGTAATATATAAAATCAACACTAGTAACATTCGATTTTCCTGATTCGACATACACTAAAACCATTTCAAAACATTACTGAATTTCCAGCTGAAAGCAGCGATGACGATTACAACTCTTAGTGCGATAGGAATCATTATAAAAATGTCCCATAATAAAATGCTAAAATGAATATTATAACATTTATTAAATTACTCCTAATAATGGTCATCCAAAGCATTAACCTTCAACGTTTATCTACTATAAATACAAAATCCCGCAAGTATCCAGAATTATATCATACACCATGGATTGCTGTGAGCTTATTGAAATATTTCTGGCTTTCCTCAACGATTTATTCTTCTCCGATATAAGTGAGTAATTTGCGTAGTATCTCTAACTGTAGTTGGAATTGTAATTAGTAATACCTTATTTCTTAAAGCGGACGAGGATTACTTTGGTGATTACTATTACGACTAAAATTGAAATTGAATCTGAAGAACATGATGAAACCAAACAAATAAATTTGATATGACCACTTAAATGCTTTTCAATAGGCCATGATTGACCTAGATCATGCAATCGCTAGGAATTAAGCCCGAATTACTCTTCCGTTTTTGGTCGCGGCTCATTAAATGGGGTCTGGGCTACATGAAATCAAAATCAAACTCAAAATCGTTTCCGATCCGTAATGTCTTTGCACTTAGTTACAAAACGTTGAGCACAGCAGATCGAAAATGTTTTGGGATCTACTTGGTGGAATTTTCGAGTTCATTTTCGGGCTTTTGTTTCCCAGTAAGTTGTGGGGATTATAATGTGTGGAAATTTGCGATCTGTGAAATGATGAAATTCTCTGTTTGACCAGGTTCGGACAGCGGGGATGAGCCGGATTCTGAGGAGGTGGAAACCACCTGATGGTTCTAGCAGTTCACTTGATTTATATTTCTCGTTCTTGTGAAATTCAAAGAGTTTTCTTTATTATATCTACGTAAAGTGTGTATAGTATGTAACATAAATTGCTCCAAATATGTTTTACTATTCATTCATGTGGATTATGTACAGTGCGCACTCGATACACGGATACACTCAATCGGCGCGTTGACTTAAAACAATCTGTACTGTTTTTTCAGCTCGGTCTTCTTCCATTTGGGCAGCTCATCGAAATCGTAGAAAGACATTTTGAAAACAGAAACAAAATCATCATGAGTGAGGTGCACCTGGAGGGAGAAAAGGAAGTTTCAATGGGGATGTTTCTGGTTGATTTGAGTACTGGAACAGACCTCTCGCTTGAGCGGATTAATCTCGGACGGCAGCATATCCATCTCCTGAGTCAGCACCGGCAATGGGTACTTCTTATGCCCATCAAAATCCTTTTGTCTATCGTCCAAAATGAGCGGAGTGGTGCCATTGACTGCGCTAATATTACTGGGAGCTGTGCTGCTACCCAGCTCCTTGCGCATTTGCTCGTAGGACAGGAAGTTCTGCAACAAAATCTGATTTTATTTCTGGAATAGTTGAGATATCTAAAGCTTACCTTTCCGTAGTTATTCTGCCAGGATTCGAAAAAGCCCTTAAACACATTTGGCTCCTGATACTGCCGCACCACGGCCAAGGCTGTGGCCGAGCGTCGCCCGAACGGGGCATTCTGGACATAGCACTGTGCAATGGACGTGTATTTTTCCTGCTGCTGGGCCTGGGCCCCCAGCCAGACATACGTGAGGGTGCCAGTGTCCAGTATGTAGGTGCAATCCGCACTGAGATCCTGCTGCTCAAAGCCAATGATCTCCTCGTAGCGCAAGGAGTTCTGCTGCCACCAGACAAGAAACAGCTGCACCGGTGGTCTTGGCTTAGACGGCACGCAAGTGTTGAGATAGCAATTGTTGCTCAATATGGGGGAGACGTTGCCACCGTTGGAGCTTCCGTTGCACATGCTGCCGGCGCCACTGCTGCTGCTGGTGGTGCTGCTGCCGCAGGAGTTGACATGGCCATTGATGACGAGTGCCTGGTTGAAGTACATGGCCACTGACTGCCAGAACTCTTTGCTCTCCTTGCCCTCGAGGATCAGGGTGTACTCTCCCATGAGAGCACCCACCGACTTGGCCATCTCGCGGGCATCTCCAGTGCTGCTCTGGCCACACCAGACCCACACATGGCTCGTCTTGATCACGTAGCAATCTTTGGAGGTGATCGAGGAGAGCGGGTGCTCTTCCACTGCCTTGGAATTGTAGCTGGCGTCTCCGTAGACCTTCAGCAGGAATGTCTCTAGCATCACATTGGTCTTGAGGTCCCCGTTGTTGTTGTTGCTGTACAGTATGTCGCTGCGCTGTCCCCGCATGATGATGAGCTTGCCGTCGAAGATCTGCAGGAAATGCGGTGGCTCATCGAACTCGTAGAGTTGGACTAGCATTCCGGGTTCCTTGAGCGCCTCAAATGCGACCATGGCAATTTTATTCGCAGTGGCAATGGATTCAGCCGAGGCCTCCGAGCCGTTCCACTGATAGATGATGTTCTGAATTCCCACCGAAGCCAGATCTGCCGGCACAACAGTTGCGCACTGCAGATGGAGAAAGAATGTCCTAGTTTCAAAGCTGATTTAAGAATGGAGTGCAGTGGATATTTACCTGCACACTGTACTTGACCACATAGCTGGCATTGGTGGTGAAGACCACCGTCTTTGAGACTGGCAGCTCCTGCACCTGGTCTCCTAACACTCGATACACCACTCGCTCTCCCCTGCCATCGTCTACCAGCTGTGTGTCCGCTGCCATCTTAGGACGCTCGCACAGCGAATGGGCATCCAGTTTGCCGAACTTTGTGGACACCGGCTTGTGGCCACGTGTATTCTCCTGCCACACATTCAACCAGTTGGAGAACAGACGCTTAAACTCAACCGGCTCGTGGCCCTCTACGACGCGGACCACCAAAGTGTTGTCCGGATACTTCTTCTTCTTGACAAAGGCACGGCCATTGCCCATGGCTGAGAGTGCTTCCGCCTGCGGGGCCTGGGCACCCACCCAGAGCCAAACGCTCTGGCCATAGTTATCCAATAGGTAGACCCCATGGGCATCGCTTAGATCATCCTTGGCCGGCAAGCCCACATCCAACTGATCCAGATGCAAACGTCCACGCAGATTGCATTTGTAGATGCGGAGTTTGTTGCTGCTGCAGTCCGTATAGTCGGTGACCAGCTGGCTGGCCTGGCAGACCATTCGCTTATGCAGCGGCAGCAGTGCGTTCCACAGCTCCTTCTGTGGCGCTGTCATGGCCTGCTCGTAGCCATCATCCACAATGACAATGGGACAGCCGTTAGTCTGCCTCTGCACCCAGGACAAGGCGCCGCGCCGCTCGATGCCCGAACTGGAACGTCCGATCCAGACGAATGTCGTGGTCTCCGTTTGCAGAACCATTATGTAGTCCGAGTTAAAGTGCGACCACTCGATGGTGGCCAACTCAATGGAACGCAGCCATTTCCGAGCACGCAACTGATACAGGCGTGGCCTCTGTGGAGAGTTGATCAAAGCTCCCGAAAGAATACTGAAAGGGATTTGGGATTAGAGATCATTATGACTGGGAATCTCTATCATAGATGGGCTTACTCATATCCTTTTTTGAAATAGGACAAAAAACGCGGACTCTCATGGTTCTGTGTCTCGCGGTAGATGGCCGCCGCATTGCCCAGATACGAGTCCAGCTCTTGAATCTTGTGCATCACATTGGAACGATTCTGTTCGCTGACATTTCCGCCCAACCAATAGTGTATGTATCGTTCCAGCACCACATTGGGCTTCTGTTCGCGTGTCTAAAGTGCAAAATCCTATTAGAACGACCATTAATGTGGATATTTGGGGCTACCTACGATGGTCTCGTGATTGGCATAGTGCCCCACCAGATTGGCTGCGTATATTATGTAGGCGCTGTTGTCGTAGAACGTTCCGTACTGTGAACGGGCAACGGCCTCTAGGCGATCCTCATCAATTTTCCACAAGGAAAAGGTAATTGCATTTTTGGCCACTCTACGGAAGGTGGCATCTACTTTTGGATCCGGTATGGTGTTCGGACGGACCTCCTGAAAAAATTTAAGAGAGGGGTTTTATTTTATTAAGTTTTTATAAATTCGATTTAGAAGTGTTTGTAGTGGTGTATACTCTTTTTCGCCATCGGCAGCTGTCTCTCAGTGAGACTTGCACTCGTAAAAATACCCGTGAACGGACATAAACGTTCCTACTGGTTTATATTTGCTGCAATACTGCTCTAAAACTTTGTAAGAGGATAATGCATTCGAAATGGCCTCAGTTTTTAGTAAGACGAAATAACTAGATGGAATTGTCAGTTAACACTAAGGAAATATAAATCTTAAGTCTCACATCTTGTACGCTTTAAATAATATACATATATTCAAACGTGCTAGATCGCAGAACTCGTCTCAGCTCTTCACTGAAACTTCTCTTATTTCTTGCTTCAGTTTGAAGTTCAATCCCAAACACGTAGTGTTACTCGACTCTCTTCGATGTGAGCAGGTTTTGATTTGATGAAATTTCATCTGCAATTACCATTCTATATTTTCACCGCACATCGCCAAAGGTGGACAATGCCTGGGATGACGGGCCACTCGAACAGCATTTTCGATCGACATTAAAACACCTTTCAAATGGCCTCCAATTGTCACTGACATGAGACAATTTTCGAAAAAGCCTCAAAACAGGCGCCAAGGATCTGCACACCACGCCACTCCGCACCACACCGCACCACACCAAAAGAAAAGAAAATCCGACAACAACAACCCACTTGGACAGGTCTTGGGGAAGTGCTCTGCATCTGGCGGCTGAACAGATTGCGTCCGATTGCCTCTCCTCTGCATATTCGAGAGCTGGTGGCCAAGTGATAGTGAAAACTGAACCACATTTGTGTGGTGCGCGGCGGCCGGCGTCTATGGTGCGGTTTCAGGCCAGTTTTTGTTTCGAAGATTAATTTTTGTTGTTTTATTGTATTTATGGAACGCAGCTAAGTGGAAAGTGGTTGAGAGCACTGGGGGCTGGGCTGGGGTTTTGGGGTTTGGGGCGTCTGCATTTTCATCTCGATCTTGGCTAACGGTTGGGGGTCATTAGGTGGCCGTTGAGTAATTAATGCTTTGACTCTGAACCACCATTCCATTTGGGGGTACACCTCTAAGCCACAATCATTTGATTACAGCTCTCGTGTTCAGAGACCAAAAACAAGTTCATGCTCCGCCTGGCAGTGAATTCTGCCCCGCTATAGCGACATTTCATGAAAATCACAATCATAATTGTTGGCTTTAGTTTGTGTTATACTCTAGGAGAGGGTATTCCGATGTGGAGAACGAAGGGATGGCAGCCGTTTCGTAGCAGTCATGTGCATTTATAAAATGTGTGTTTATCTGGCTTAAGCATTGCACATGATACAAGTTGATGCTCTGTGCAATGTTTGATCTTGCAAGGGTATCAATGCCTTCGGCCCACGCATTTTGTCGTTCGCTTCTCATAAATAAGCAATGTATAAAATGTGCAGCATGGAAACATTTTAATTATTGTCTGCAAATGGGAAAATAACTCGGGATGGATTGCTTTGGGTGGGGGCTGTGGCTGGGTTAACCAGGTTTTCCAACGATCATCATCAAGATTGATCGATCTGCACTGCGTGTGTTGACAGCTAAACGACATTTGTCATGGCACCACAACCACAAAAACTGGTACAACGGAATCTCTTTCTTCCAGATACATATAGGAAATTATAGGTATATTTTTTGTTGCTTTTGTCTTTGCAAAGACATTGCCCCCAAAGAGAGACTTTCACAGCCACCAATTAGCGACATCTGCATGGAAAGCCATGAAAGTTTGATTGATGCCCAGCGTCCAAGAAATGTTCTCAGCAGAATGCCAAAAATTTAATATAATATTCTCATAGATCTCTGAAGAGGAATACAAGCCATTAGTTTGAGAAATGAACTCAAAATGGTTAATTGCTTGCTTTAGAAGATTTGTTTTATGGAAAAGGAAAAAAAACAAGAAAGTTCAAAGCAAAGTTAAATTTTTGTTTGGAAAGATTCCTAAAGTCAATGTAAAGTGAGTCCATAATGAAAGGGAAATAGCGGTACCTTTTAGTATCTACAATCTTGCAAACATGGGGACACTGCAGGTAGAATCATAAATAAATCGGATACAAGAGATGAATGTAGGTGTAGGTGGGCCTCCGCAGAAACATGGGTTTTGATGGTTGTAATAATGTAGTAAAGGAATTACGAAACCATGTGAAAGCTTACAGACAATTATGGAAATTAAATGTGTAATAGACAGATCAGCCATAGGCATAATAAATTACAAATGCCTTGTTCCTGTTCTACTCAGAGCTCAATGCTCATTATTACAAAAAAATCGGTAAAGCTACATAAAATGTAAAGATAAAAGTGAAAACCCAATCAAAGCTCAATAATACAATAATCTCCTCATAAAATACAGATATCATCATTCAATTCCTGTTCTCCAATCTCTACTATAGATCTCCAAAGATATGAGCATCATAATCAGGAACCAAAATGATGGTAATGGCCAAACAAATAATTGTCAGCTCGTAATTAACAGCTGGAAAACGGAAAACTGGCTAAAACAGACCCACGACGCAATGGAAGACGGAGGAAAATGTAAAAGAGTGAACGAATGGAAAGAGAGAGAGAGAGAGAGACAAGGGGAGACTGGACTGTTGTATGCATAATGAAAAGCCTGTAGTTACCGTTTCTTTTGGTGACAGCGATAGCTCCATTTTGGACAGACCGAAGACCGACCCAGAGAAGAAGCTTGAAGATTGGAACTGTTGCTCGGTGACGATCGGAGGCAGCCTTGAACTAGTTTTGGCTCACAAATTGATGGCAATTCCAATTGCCGGCTCTGTTGGCAGCGAGCTCAAAGTGAAATCCTTTTGAAAAGCGAATGTCGCGACGGACACCGACCGACCGATCGATCGAAAGCGATCAATAGAAATTTCACGAAGCACAGCACCACACAACTCAGAATTCTGTATTTTTTGTATTTTATCTGACTTTGAAAATTTTGAATCAACAAATTTTACGATAGATCCGATAAAGAATCGAAAAGACAGTAAAAGAAAATCCCATTCGATTCGATTTTCCTAAGCTTAGTGCCCTGGCCTGTGGCCGATCTGAGAGCGCACTCACTCGCGTGGAGAGCCTTTTCCCCGGTTCAGAGCTCTGATCAGACGCGAATACCCGTAGACGTAGATCTTCAAGATGTGGCTGCACGACTTGCTAGGCAGAAAGCCAAATGCAGACTGGTCGACGCAAAATGCGGCACTCCAGGTTTATGGCCGGGCCAGCAGCAGAGCAGCCGCATTCGAGAGGGGCCCCGAGCGGCCGAACAGGTGGGAAGCGGTGACTGTGACTCAGAAATCGGCTGTGACTTCGGTACTGGAACATGAATGAAAATTATCAGTTATATTGTCGGTGGTCTCTGTCTTTCGCTGTCCGAGACTGCGAAATGAAGAAAAGCAGAAAGCGCAGCGCATTTTGTTGCGGTTTACTGTCGCCTGCCACCCCGGTTTGAGCCAAGTTGCGGGGCTCCGAGTCTGGGGTTGGGGTTGGGTTTGGGTCTGGGCCAGCGTTAAGCCAACGGAACTTGGAACTTGGCTGCGGGCAAAAGGCCACACGGAAGAGTTGGCAAAAGGGTCTAAGCAAATTCTTTGCTGGTCTTTTGCTAATTCTTTCCATTAGCCATGTGTGGACAGACACACTAGTCTTTATGAGTCGGTTACTTGGGTTCTTTAAACGATTTTCTACTTCTTTCGGTTGAGTGACCACAAGAGGAGGATCTAGGGCTTGAGAGTGTTCGTCTTGGGGTGAAATATGTAGATTTTGAAAGTGTAGATTGTGATCTATATGCAAATACGCATCATGTACATGAATATTTCAAGATATTCCATTGGTACAATTGGTACCTACTCAAACTTTCATGTGGAATCGGAATGATGCTATCAATTGGTGCAAAATGTTGTCATACGATATTTAGCTATAAAATTATACTCCAGTGTATTCCTGGAATAAGTAGGCTTCCACTTCTTCTGAAGAAGAAAGGTGGCTAAATTTTGTAGGCGCATTCCCAGACATTCCCTGGAAGAGTGTTCACTGAAAACATTTCAATGTAAGAGAATGTTTTCCATTTCCTACTGTAACTAATATTTCCACATAGTATTTCCACGAGTTTTAGTGGGTTCCTCCTTCAAAGAGTATCCCATCTTCTACTTCTGAAACTCGCCTGCTTTATTTTCTTGCCTAGCTGTCTCCATCCACACTCCGATGTTGCATTGACATTCTCTAGAGGCAATCAAGCACAAAGAGAGAGAGGGAGGGAAGCGTCAAACATCGATGCAGCAGACACCCGTCCGTCGATTTGCATCTCGTGGGTTTCCTCCTTCTGCCTTTTGTCAACTGCTGCCTCGCTTGACTGCCTTGAGTCTTCACTTTTATGATTTATGTTTTGAGTGGCAGACAGGCGGATTGTGGCATTTGTGTGGCACAATCATTAACAGCCAACGGGCCTCAATTGGAGTCGAGCGAGGAAAGTAGTCAAATTATTTCGACCAACTACGAGTATTTTGCCAGTGATTTGTTCAACATTTTCATACTTGGACTTGTACTTGTACTTGTACTTGTGTGTTCATCTCTGTGAAGGCCCCCGAAAATGTATGGTAATGGTTTTCCAAAGTGTGTGTCTTCCAAAGCGTGAACGACGCTAATGGGCCCTCCTTCCAGGCTGACGGGAGAACACTGTAAGTATCAGTATCTCGGGGCAACAGACAATGCAGTGCCTTTCAAAACACAAAACGAAAACCAAAACAATCGCAGGTAACTCTTTCTTTCTCCGTCATGAACCATGCCTCATGTTTTTCCGACTCAAAATCTCTGACAAGTTCAATCAACCGTTGAGGTTGAGGCGTGAACTGGAAAAAATGAAAGCAAATGTAAAAATGTAAATGTAAAATGCGGATTGCGGATTGCGAAATGTGAGATACGATACGAAATGCAAAGAGCATTTTCCAGGACTGACTGAAAATGTGCGACTTTTAGCATGGATGGAAATGCAATTTTACAATTTTAAAATTTATGATAATTACACACGTCAACTTGCAAAAGACAAACGACGCCCCGTCCAAACAATTGACTTTTCCTTTTACCAAATAAAAGGCGAACACAAAAGGCGAACGCCTGAAACAGTTTGATTGTTTGCTGTGAAACCCCAAGCCCATTAAGAGCGTTTTGTGTGTGTTTGTCTGTGGCACAACACACGCGACATTTACGTAAACTTTGAGACTAATAAAAAAGCCAGCACACAAAGCAGGCACAATGCAACATTGACTTGTGGCATTTGCCACATCTGTAGCTGCAAACTGCAAGCTGCAACCGGGAAACGGGCCAGCAATGTACCGCTTCAGACTGCTTTATTTCTTTTTTCAGTATTCCTTCTCCGTCTGCTGGATGGATCCCCGCTAGCGGTGATTGTGCCGATTTGTTTCTGCCTCCCCTTCCCTGCCGCGAGTCTCTGATGCTCTTTTGCTGTCTTTTCATTAGCCATGGAAGATGCAGCAGACTCTGGCTCTGAAGATGGCAAAACTATGGCAAACATGCTGCTGCTGCAGCTTCTTTTTGCAGTTTGTCTTCGTCGGCCGGTCTTCGGGCTGGAAAACAGCAGCCCACATTAATTGCCAGCGATTCCAGACCACAAAGCCAGCTGACTTTACAAAATATGGTGTTCTCCGTCATGGGAATGGGATGCTCTTCCTTTGGGACTGGGACTGGGACTGGGGTAGTGATAGGTTTGTAGGAAGATTTGCCTGCAACGGAGAAAGCGTATCAGCAATTGATCAAATATAAATCGTTTTGGGAATGTGTTTTTGGGAACACATACATATAGCATAGGATACATGCAGACACATTTTTCAAATGTCGTGGATTCGCTGTGAAAATTTCTCATAGACCGACCATTCGGCACATTCGAAATATCGTGTGCCTCGACAAAAACGTACCGCATTCACGAGTGAACCCTGAATGATAAGAATGGAACTGTAGCATTACTTATGCATATGTATAAATTATCTGTTCAATCTTAAAGATTCTTTGAAGTGCATCCGATGGCCACGTCGCTGTTTCCTTGCAGAAAACTCCCCGTCTGGTGGCCTTTTATGAGGCCACTGACAAAACACTGCGGCCATGTAGAATGGTAAAAGCAAAACGGCAATATCAATAACAATAACAGGTGTTTTGGCTGGCGATGCATTTGATTTAGCATTAATAAATGGTTAATTAACGATGATAACATGGAACAAATGGCGATCATTAATCAAAATGGATTTTGAAAGGCGAGGCCCGAATGGATTTTCCTGCGAAATTTCACAAAATTGCTACCGCAAATGTTGGTTTTTTAGCTGTACTTTTTGTTTGGCTTGGATTTCCTTTGCCATTCGTAATAACGATCTGGAATCGAGTGAATACTCGTAAAACGAGACGCGGTAGTCAGTCGCAGTCGACAGCTTCCCACGCCAGAGGCCATTGGCAGAGGTGTGGGTGAAGCCACGGAGTAACACGAAAAGTTCAAAATAATTTCTTCATTAAAAAAAGAAAGAGACAATTGCGGAGAAAAGGCCGGGACAACAATTGCGATGGAAGCTGAACAATTTTGGATGAACATTTTGGGGGCCATAAACAAACGCGGCAGCTGCACGAATAACTGTTATTTAACTGTTGGTTAACATGCAATTAACCTCGCGTTAAATACTAAAAAATGCAAATATGTATGGGCCAGGCCAGCCTCTCGGTTCGGGTTCAGCTGCTCTTGAGATGAGATAAGCCCCAAAATGTGGAGCCCGAACTATCCATAAAATGTGGTGCAATAACTTTCTAACCAGCCATAGACTCGGGGTCATTCATCTTAATTATCACACGGTGAGGAAAAGCCACGAAAATTAAACAAAATGTTGCCTTAATGCTTGGAAATTCATTAGGCAGAGCCCCCAAAAACCACTCGTAATATAATCATAGTATTCCCCCCCGGGTTGGTCTGCAGCTTCTTAAACACTGTCCGTTGACCCATTTGAATTTGTTTGGTAAGTCCAAGATCGGACCAAGTCTCAGACAAACGATGTTTGTGGTGCCTCAAATTAGTGGAGAAAGAAGAAAGCTCCGATGGGTGGGGTGGGGCAGGGGTATTCTTTATGGGTATGGTATGGGTTTGCGTAGAAATTGTTCCCACCTTTATGGTTTGTTTTGGGCCTTTTCCTTTCTTTGTTCCCAGCATGGGATGCCGTGTGTTTATTCGTGGTTCTGGGGTACCTCCGTTGGTCTTGTTTCTGACATTTAATCACCGGAAGCCATCTGTGAGCCGAGCATCTGAAGAGGCAAACTTAATTACAGAAAATCTCTTTTCGGTTGTCTTATTTCATCTCCAGCTGGGCCCCTGATTTGGATAAATCTGTTTTCTATTCAAACTGATTCACATCCACAGACAAGCCTATGGCTTCGTTTCCCCTATTATTTGCTTTTGAATTTCGGCCAATTAGACACGTTTCTTGTCTGTCGCTTGTCGTTCACTGGGATCCATTATGATTGATTGTGGAGAATAATGTGTCAACTTCTATCTACTATCTTTCGTGGCTCTGACGCATTCGTTTGTCAGTGCTGTTCTACTTTTATCGGTAGACTAGTGCTACGCGTATTCTAATTAATTGGTTGGAGTTTCAGTGGAAACGATAGAGAGATGTAATCATCAAATAGTACATAATTGCAAAACGATTTCTATACGCAGAAAAGAAAGAACTTGAGCTCGAGATGTATCAAATAAAAACAATTTTCCCCCATAGGATATACGCAGACTGACCCTATAGGAACATAAATATATACCAGTATTCTTTTCATACCAGAAGCAATTTTCGGAAGGAGATTTCACAAACAGACACTTTGAACCATAACGGGGTCTTTTGAGCCATGGGGCATTCTATAGGGGGCAAGAGTTTACCTAGTTTCTCCTGATCTGGACAGAAGCAACGATGTTTCTCTGCGCAGATGCTTTCTTGTACTGGCTGACTGTACGAATCTACAGAGGGCGATTGTTTTTGTCGAGTCTGAAACTGGAATGTTCCCAAATGCTGGATCAATATCACAATCCTAATAGAATACTAGAATAGAATAATACTAGAGTATTTCTACTGCGTTTAGCTGGTAAAACATATTACTCCACGGATGAGCTTGGTATCGAAACCTACACACATATTCATGCGTGTAACCAGTCATCTGCCAGCCTTACCAAGGCGTCTTATTCTAGTTACAACATAAAGGTTAATACATTTTCTATGCTAATTTGCATTACACTCATAAACTAACATAGTTTTTCCAATGAAATTAGATAGAAAACATTTTGTTGGGATATTTCTTGGTATCGATACCCACTGCAATCATCGTTGCAGTTTGCCAACAAATGTCTGTTAATCTAGTGACCACATAAAGGTTAATTAATTTTCCATGTTGACATGCGACTTGACGCGCAATAAATGCATCCACACACTCGTATGCGCGCACACTCGTATGCAAAATGCAAATTGAAACATTTAAGTGCTACTGTTCACACCAAACATTTAAATGCTACCCGTTCACACTCCTCACCTGCTTGATGAAATTAAACGGCGGCATTTTGTTGTCCAATTTGTTGCGGCTCCCGCGACGCAGATCTCTGCGATATGCAGCAACACTAATGCAGCTTCGGTTTTCTTGTACTCTTGCGCCGGCGCTTTGCAACTTTAAATCAAACAATTTTAATTGTTTCGCACTTACACATTTGCTTCGTTTATTGCTGTCACCTTCTTCTGCTGGCTGCGCGCTCTATTTGGCTGTTTTCGCTGATTTGCTTTCGGCGCCTTCTTCTCCCACTTTGCTTTTGTCGTCTTTTTCCTTATTCGCTCTGGCCACTTCTGGCAGTTTACCGTTTAGCCGAGAGAGAGAGACTGGGAAACACACCGAAGAGTGAAAGAGCCCGGGAGTCTGTTTGTGTTTTGTTTTTTCACTCTGCAATTACCGCCCGGCGTTTCGTTAATAACTTTTTGTGGCTTGCAAAAATACGAAAAACTCAAAAACTATTTGCCGCACTTTCCAAACAAATTAACCCGAATTACGTATGTATTTGCAAACCGGAAGCAAAAGCCAGCGGTAAATAAGGCAGCGCAGCTGTTCCCGCGCAGGAGTGAAGTGAAGCCAGGTATTAGTACTGTGCGTGCGATCCGGTCGCTACAGATCTGGCTTTAACCCCGTGAAAAGTCGGCTTACGACTGAAGCCCCCGAACTGGAAAACTTCAATTGAAGCGGCGCGATCGCATGGCAAGGCAGCGGGCTGGGGCAACGACGCTGGCGTCAGTGAGTGGAGTGGTGACCCTTTCCAGGTGCGGATGTGGCCGGGCAGTGGGTATATTAGGCAAGTGGAATGCAAAGTTAAGTGTACTTTTGTGAAAAGTTTCGGCTTGCTTTTGTTGAAATTTATGCGTTTTTCAGGAGTGCAGTAAACGTGTAATCGTATCCCTGCCCATCGATATTTGGCATTGTGGTCCTATGGCACTACACTTAAAGAAAGTCGAAGTAGCGTGGCACTATTTTTGCCTAAAATATGCCCCCAATGAGGTAAGTCAACATTTCTACCGCTGCCCTGCCACCTTGTACCCCTACCACCCTGTATGACATTAGACTAGCTGCTGAAGCAGAGACAGCCTTTATGTGAAAACAATGCAGTAAGAGTGAGATATGTATATGTACATATACATACATGTATATATGTGCTTCAATTCTTCGGCGGCTGCGAACATTAATTTCAGCAATTTTAGCAGATTCTTACATATGTTATAACAGCTTTAGGAATGTCTGTTGTGAATGTACGCAAAACAAGAGACCAATATAAGCTAGTTATCTACATTTGGAATGGAATACCAATACAACCAAGGGTACCATGGAGGCGACCCCAACCCAATTCCCCTTACAAAATAAACCATTCATGAGGGACAAGTTTTGCGCTCCGCTGCTCGCTAGTGTCAAAATGCCGGCCACTGCGCTCCAGAGACATTACCATCTATACACAAACCAAACTCTTTTCATGTGCTGACTGAGGGTTCGCAGAACTCCCCGCTTTTTGTTATTGTTTTATTGTTCTTTTACTATGGCACTCACTGAAAAATGTCGTAAAACGAGTGGCGGTGAACCTGCACCGGATGACGTCACTCGTCGGAGGGAGTAACTGAAGTATCCAGTTCTTCGCGCTTTAGAATTATTTGACCCGTCTTGACCACGAGACGGGCATTGGTTATCTCATGCAGCATACGCTCCGAGGCGAACCGCATCCCCATGACGGTGGGGTTCAAAACGGCCTTCATCTTCCCCACAACGGACATAAGATTGTCAAATGTGTCCACAATGTTCCCTTGGACATCCTCGTCGGCAACGACGATTTTCTCCGATGTCATCACACTATTGTGAGCTGCTCCGGCGTTATTTTGGCCCTGCGATGCGGACAGCTGCTTCAGCTTGGCCTGCATGAACTTCGTGTAATCCAGTTTAGCCATCACCTGCTTGTACTCGCAGGCGTAGGCCAAGGCGGCGGCAGTCTGCTGCCGCGATCGGGTGCGCAAGGAGCCAGACCCGTCAGCAGGGGTCGATGGGGATGGTTCCAATATAGAACCGCCGCGGTGGTTCGATGCAAATACTCCAGAGCTGGGTCCGTGTGCTGGTCCGCCAGCAGAGAACGATGAGGAACCGCCTAAAAAAGTTGATGTGGGGGGTCCGTATGCAGTGCCATTACCAGATGTTACACGAGTAATCTCAACGCGTGGCGGTTTTTCCTCCACAGTTGCCATCTTGATGTCCTCTTCGTTGGCCTTCGTTGATTCCTTCTTCTTTCCGCCAGGAGGCAAAGCGGTGACTGTTAGATCGCTATACTTTGAGCGAAACGATTCTAGGTCCATATTTTTCGTATTTCTCGTAAATTATGCGTAATTTAATCTTTCAGTTCGAGCAGACTAAATGAAATGTGAAAAAAAAACGTACCCGACTGAAAAAATTTGACATTTCGGAAAAAAGGTTGCGAAGTACGCTTCAGATTCAAGCTGGCAATGACACAAATGGCAAATGACACAACGCTATTATATTGCATAGAATCGTATCCAACTTTATCCAGCCATGGAATTCTTGTTTTTACATCAAGAGATTCGAAATTCATATAACATTGATTTCCAGCTTCATATGTACGCCACACGTGACCTGAAGGGCTCATTGAACTTGTGGTGGCGGTCCACGTCCAGGATCGTCCAATACCTGTTTGGCTCTTTTCCCCTTTTTGGCTGACGTGCTGATAATTACCGGCTACAGAACAAAACACGTTCATAAACAGTTCATTCTACTGTCCAGTCTTCTGCTGCTAGTGCTGCTGCTGCCGGCGGAAGGCGCTCAAGCGTGCTTCCCGTGTTGCGCAGGCGCACGCCAGCATGTTACCCCAATTTTTTGCCATGACTCATGGTATTCAAAGTACACTTTGGGTTCGTGGTAGTTATTGTTCTTACTCAGCATGCAAATTTTGTCCAGAATTTCGGTCTAACAATCATGGTTTGTGTGTGTAATGTTATGTTTGGTGTATAACAATGTTGTATGCTACAGTCGTCTGGTTTTAGATCTATTTAATTGCTACTCTGCTCTCGGGAGCGAAGAATTTCGTCGAGATTGCCCTTGGTCGCCTCGCCGCACTCGTACCGCTGATAGTCGACAACAGTGGTCTCGTGCTCCTTGAGAATTTCTCCGACAGTTCTGTCCGCGTCCAACAGATACTCCTGATGAATGAGGCACGTCTCGTCGTCCTTGTTCTCGACCGGCTTGTCCTTGTCGTATTCACCAATCTTCTTTGGCTTCAGGCCCACAATTTGCTGGCAAATGCTTTTTTGGAACTCATAGTCCGGATACTTAATGTCGGAACGGAATGCCATAATGGTACCGTATTTGCCCACTTGTGTGGTGTCGTCAGTGGTGCCCACATTGGTGGGTGCTGGATGTGCATAGCCGCACAAATTAATGTCATGTTTGGCCTTAAAGCAGATGGCTCGCTTGATGGTGGCATTCTCCCCCACGGCGCCGATAAGTAGGGCCAAATGATCGCCCAAATTGCGGCCTTTATCCGTAGGAAGATTCCTCAAAGCCTCTGATTCGTAACCAAGCTGATAAAATAGAGGTTCGAAGTGTTAGCAAACGAAAGATGAACAAAAAACAGGAATGTATAATTACCTTCCAGAGATCTCCGTCAAATTCGATAGCTTCCGTGTATTGCAGGCAGATCCGTGCGACATGGTCCACGAAGCGCTTGAAGACATCATTGCGTGCCACAAAATCGGTCTCACAGTTGAGTTCCACCATAGCGCCCAGATTGCCGCGTACAAGAACCCCAACGAGGCCCTGGGCAGTGGCACGATCTGCCATTTTCGTTGCCTTGGTCCAGCCGAGACTCTGTGCCTGTGCATGCAGCCATTTCTCCGCCTGTTCCAAAAAGCGAGAGAGACTGGTATTAAAATCTCTGCGAGAATAGAGTTCTGGATGATTGGGCACTCACCTCACTGACATCGTTGTTATGCAACTCCAGGGCCTTCTTGCAGTTAGCGAATGTGTAGCCGGTCTTCTTGCGTAGGGCGGACAGGGCACTCTTCTCCAGGCCGGCGCCTGATCCACTGGCATACACCATTCGCGTGGTGTGCAGGGCACGCATGTAGAACTTTTGTAGCAACATTGCAGGTTTTTATTTGATTTTTCTTTTACTTTTTTTCTGGTAGAGACCTAGGGGTATGGTATGGGGTGACTTGTTGCTCTGGGCCGGCTGCTGCTATGGGCAACGCCGGTTGCTTGTTTTTCCGACTTTTCCAAAATCAATTCAAAATAAACAGGAAACGTGTGGCATTTGCATTTGTTTTCAACACGTTCTCGTATGCTCGGATAAAATAAAAGCCGAAAAAATCGCGTTGCGGCGCGTACTAAATAAACAATTTTGTGTGCTGCAATAGAATTACGACTGGTAAGTCGATGTTTTAACCTAAACTAAGTGAAGTAATTTTAAAAAGAAATTTATAATTTTCCGGGTTGCACAATTTTGTGGGTGTTGGTGGTGGCAAGGCAGCAGCCGGGTATCATGTGTTCGACAGCTGATTGCTATCGATACTATTGCAAGCCGGCGTTGCCACCCAGCAACTAGCGAAGACTACAACCACCACTTTCCTCATGAACCGGTTATAATTTAAATGTAAATTCAAATTCGCTTCTTGTTACAGACCGCAACATGCAGAACCGACAAAATCCCAACCGGGATATACCCAGTTTTACGTCCATTTGCGGCGCCCGCCGCATATGCGAAAAGTCCAAAATGCTCTACACCCGGCCAAAGCCGGATGTGCTGCAGAGTATCCTCCAGTCGAAGGCCAATCCCGAGTACAAATCCCGGCGCCTCTGGTACGAACTGAATATGCCGGAGTGCACGAGTGGGCTACTGGATGGGAAAATGCTCTCCGAGCTGCCCGAAAGCATACTCTGCCCCAAAAAGCGTGCACGGCGCAAGCGGGAGGAGAAGAAAGCGGAGACTGAGCGGAAAGGCAAAGCCAACTACATGCTGATGCGGGTGGAGCGCGAGCTATTCCGCCGGAAACTGGTCGAGTTGATTCTGCACATGGACGATGATCAGGACGCGGAGCATGTGGGCGAGTGTCAGATACCCTTTCCCGACAAGGACGAGAAGGAGACCCTGCGCTACTATTACTACATCAAGCATGGCATCGACACCATCCATGTGTCGCCGCTCAGCCGAAAGATCCTCAAGAGGTGCGAGAACCCGTTTCGCAATATATCATTCCCGTTGTATCCATCTTTCTTTGCAGGATTACGGACCTGGTGCCGGCGTTCCTGAACAAATGGCAAACAGCTCTGAATGAGAACATTGCCGAGGTGCGTGCGGACTATGTGTTTGCCATGAAGAAGGCCGTCGTTGACTACGTGCTACGTCACACGGCTCTCGATCGGCTGACAAAAGAGGGTGCCACTAAATTTTTGGAAACCCCAGAGCGTCGTGAAGTGAAGCTTTTGACAAATCATTGGCGTTTTCGGTGAGTTTTCTTTCGTAATTATAAGGAAAAAAAGAAGGTAAGCACCATTTTTATGAGAAACTTAAACGCTGAACGCGTAAGGGATCGATGCCAAATATGAAATATAAATCCAGATTTCCCCATCATAAATCGGAAATCATCATATTTGAAATGAACAAAGGATCTATAATCTCTTCTGATTAAAAAGACTAAAGCTTTTATTTTCATTTCATAAGTTTTCGCCATGAATTGAGAATCGAAAATGAACTTCGACCTTCCTCTGAAAATGCGAGATTCATTTTTTTAATTAAAATAAATTATACCCATACCCAGCAGCACCCGCACCAGCCGCAAGTAAATCGTGCGCTTACAATGAGCCACAAAAAAAAAGTAGAAATGAAAGAAAAAGTTGCCATAATTGAATGCGAGCGTTGGGGCTTCCCCTTTTCCGAAAAGAAGCGTGCAATTGACATGCAATTACATCCACACATCCCCACAAACACTCGAGCACACCGGATCCGGATCTGGATACCACCCACATGTGTGGAAGTGTGCTGGCTGGCTTCATTGTGGATTAAAATCCCAATCGGATTTTTATGAAATGAATTGCCGCCCTTTGAGTTGCGGCAACGCGCGAAATCTTATGAAAATAACCTCATCTCAATTTGCGCCGGCAGTGACAGAGACGCTGACGCTGACAAAGTTGCCCGGAGATCCTGCCTTCTGCCTCTCTCTGGGAGTGAAAATAACGAAAGTCGCGCGACATTATTAAAAGCTTCTTGCAATGGGGAAAACGCGAGAAATCGCTTTGCGGCGTGCCAAAAACTTTTTAACCGCACTTTTTCAACTACAATGCCACGGAAATGGAAAAAGCAGTACCAAAGCATCAGGGCCAAGGCAACAACAAATTTAAAGAACGGCTAGAAAAGGGGGTCGAACCGTGAGATACTCTTAGAGATCCTTGGATCTTAACCACAGCTTACAATTGACGATTAAGATTAAGACTCCGTGTCAAGTTTCAGACGGATTAGACAGATTTAAAACTAAGAAATACGAGTTTGATGATGGATAAGGACTAACCACAATGGGGTCGCACATAGGTCCTTCCGTTCGTTGCAAACTTCTTGTAAAATTCATCAATACCTCTTCAAGGGTATTTCAAACAAAAGCAAAAGCAGCGGCAACAGAAAGTTAAGTCCTCCTGTGTATTGGTTTGACATTTGATGAGCAACAGTAAGCTGACTGGAAGTTGCTGGAGGAGGGGAGGCGGAAGGAGGGAAGCCCAGAGAAGATGGAAGATGCTGCTTGCTGCGAGTTTTTGGGTTGGGATTTGGTCAGGAGCAGGAGCACGGGAGCACGGGGGCGAGACATAAATTGCAAAAAGGATATGCTTAAAAATGAATTGAACTTGTTTCTGACACTGAGTAGTAAGCCGCTTGGGGTGGGTGGAAGTGTGGCTGGGCGGTTCTTGTGGGATACATCACCGCATGTTGAGGGTATAGTTTATAGTTGTGTCGGCTAGCGATGTGCAAGAGTTCTGAAACGAGATGACAGGTAGATCGATAGCATCTAACCACTAACCATACACTATAAACATAGATGAACTGTATCACTTCATAAAAGCGAAATGTCTCAACAGAACTTTTAGACCTCTGGGAGCTCTTTTCTCGCCTCTTTGCACCAGCGAGTTTGAATGTGTGCGTGTAAGCCGATTCTCACAGCATGGTCTTTGCATTCGCATCAGAGAGCGAGAAATGGATGAATAATTTGTAATTTAATATGCAATCGGTATAGCCCATTTCATACCTCATCTTTATATTAGATATCTTTGTATATATGTATGTATTGTTTCATATTATTAGCTATAGCAAAGTCTAATGTCATAATACCATTATCAGGCGCTCCTAAGTGGGTCGCTTGGCAAATTGGGCGACGGCATATCGATGTATATGTGTGGAAGCCCCGCAGCCGTGTGAGGTTCGCTTCGGTAATTTATGGCCCTTTGAGCATTTGGCATCATTAAGAATGCCTCTGGCGTCTAGGTTGCGTGGTTGCGTGGGTGCTGTGGAATGGTTGTGGTTCCCTGCCATGCTTAATGGGCTGTGACGAAGTACCTCGAGTGAAAAGTTTTAGCGAAGACGATAGCAGATAATTTGCATAGCCAACTAACGCCACGCTCTCGTCCTATCTCCTCCAGCTATGATGAGAACCGCAATCGACTGATGAAAACGCTGTTCAGCATACATCGAAGTGTGGCCAGCATTTTGGAGCTGTGGAGCGTGAAATATATCAACAAAACTTTGGTCGACATTCAGGAGCTTAGCAAGGCTGAGGGCCCATACACATTGTTCGGATTTGCGGTAAGATTAGAGCAGGGATTACCGTAACAATCCACCTTCAAATTGGTTCCGTTTTTTTCGCCTGGCAGTACCAATGTGGAACTTATATAGATACAGTAAAGACCATGCTGGATGAGACATGGTATGGGGAGATACACTCGACTCTGCTGAAGGCCAGCAAGCGCGGACAGTTGCCGGATATCAGAAGAGTGACCCTGGTGAAGCGTTTCTTCAACTGCGTGGCGGCACTGATGACCCAGCAGCTGGAGGACATCTGCATCAGGAGTCTGAAGGCCTATGCCGACTTTGTTTGCGATTTCGGGGTGAGTAAAGAGCAATTCGTAAGGTTGAATAGATTAATGAAGTGCCATCCCCTCGACAGCATCTAAATCCTGGCTTTGAAATCTCTGTGATGCTTAGCGATGAGGATACCATCAGCTTTAATCCGGGCTTTTCAAAGATCCAAAGCGAATTGCTACGTGTCATCGATTCGATTGTGATGAGTGTCACCATGTTGCCACGGATTGAAAGCAAGCTCTACACGGATCTGGTGATATCCAAGAAGATGTTCCTCACGCCCGCCGTGCCGGATAGTATAGTGCAGGACACAAAGAACCGGATTTGTTCCCTTTTGGAGGAACAGCGCATTGGGCCCGAGCTGCGGCTGCAGGACTTTGATCAGTTCATCGATCTCATTAATGGAATCGACGCGGAGCGTGTGGCCAACTTTATGGAAGGCGAGGCCACCTTCGATCAGTATGCCGAAATGGTATACGAGTACAAAGAGAAGGAGGATCGCATTGCTAGGGAAGTGTGGAGCGTTATACGCATGGGCCTGTACGAGTTTCATCGCGAGAAGTTCATTCTGCATCTTGAGACACTGGCGAGGCAGCTGCAGAACGAACTACTCACCCGAATGGTGACCGATCAGCAGCAGAGAATCTCCCGATTGGGCAAGGAATACGATGCCATTGCAAAGAAGGCCCTGACTGTGCCGAAAGACACCGCAGAGCTTATGGAATTGAAGGCTTATGTAGTGCATGCAGAGGAGAATCTCGTGCCCGAGATGGAGGCCCGTCTGAAGGTCAATATGGGGGAAATTTTGTGGCTAATGGATCATACGCTATACTCCCCGCTGGAGATCAAGAACAACAGCAACTCCTTCCAGTGGTACCTGAAGCTGCCCTCCGTATTCGAGCAGCACCGCGCCATCATAGCCGAGAAGATGATCGAGTACCAGGAGCTGCTGAAGAAGCGCATCGACCTGTTCCGGCGCGAACTGCAGAACTACTACGAGCAGGTGCAGACCTACGACACATGGGGCGACATCAAACAGCTGCAGCGGTACAAGAAGAGGGCCAGCCTACTGGATCAGCGTCTGGTTCAGGCCATGGAGACTATCGATCAGATCAACGAGGAGGAAACTTCCTATGGCTGGGATCTCTCGCAGTATCCGATGCGCAAGAAGGCCCACGATCAATTGAAGCCCTACAAGAATCTCTTTGACGCCGGCCAAGACTTTATGGACAAATATGACCTGTGGATGCACTCCCAAGTGGGATCCTTCGATCCCGACGAGATCGATACCGATGTGTCCAACTTCCATCGTATCATCCAGAAGCTTGAGAAGCAAATGGGAGATCATCCCACCACAATGCAATTGATACTCGACGTTAAGGAGCAGATTGAGGCCTTCCGTGAGCACATGCCGATCATCAATACATTGGGCAATCCGGGCATGAAGGCCCGTCATTGGGAGCAAGTGTCCGAGATTATTGGCTTCCCCATTAAGGTGTCGCCGGAGCTGACGCTCGAGAAGATTATCGAATACCAGCTGGATGAGTATGTGCCCAAGTTCGAGGCCATTTCGGAGAGTGCCACCAAAGAGAACAATCTGGAGAAAGCCATGGCCAAGATGGTCAACGAATGGGAGGGCGTTGAGTTTACCATTTCGCCATACAGGTAACCACAGTGGCAGGGAGGGGCGGGGAGGCACTATGTTCATGTCCATGTTACTGTAATTGAAATGTCTCCCACAGGGACTCCGGAACCTTTAAGCTGTCTTCCGTGGATGACATACAAATACTGCTGGACGATCAAATCATCAAGACGCAGACGATGAAGAGTTCACCCTACATCAAGCCATTTGAGGCGGATATACTGTAAGTATGTTTGAGGTTCTGTGAGCTCTTTTGGAGTAGGACAATACTTGGGAAGCGTGGGGATATTAAGGAGGTACTTATTATATTCCACAAAATGTTAATATTCTTACCCCTGGGTGTGTAAGAGTGTTGCAGTGCAATCAGAGTGTCGCCGTGGCCTGTCGCTACTCTTCTCTAACTTCTACATCTATTTATTGAGCTGTCAATGCCAGAGGCACACAAGTCACACATGCTAACCATTGTTGGCCTTTTGCAGGAAGTGGGAGGCCAAACTCATGCTGCTGCAGGAGATCCTGGACGAATGGCTGCGGGTGCAGTCGACTTGGATGTACTTGGAGCCCATATTCAGTAGTCCGGACATTCAGCAACAGATGCCAGAGGAGGGGCGACGCTTTAGTGCCGTGGATAAGGTGAGTGTGTGCCGTGCCCCATCCCTAAGAGACTTTGGCATCCCACTGCTTTTCTTTGTGGTTGTGGTTGTCTTGTAGATATGGAAGGAGCTGATGAAGCAGGTGGCCTCGGATCCACGCGTCATGACCGTTGTGCAAATCGACAAGATGAATGACAAGCTGAAGAAGGCATACAGCTTGCTGGAGATTATCCAGAAGGGGCTGAATGCCTATTTGGAGAAGAAGCGTCTGTACTTCCCGCGTTTCTTCTTCCTGTCGAACGACGAGCTACTGGAGATACTCTCGGAGACGAAGGACCCTACACGAGTCCAGCCACATCTGAAGAAGTGCTTCGAAGGCATTGCAACGCTGAACTTCACCGAGGAATTGGATGTGACGGCCATGCGCTCCTCGGAGCGTGAGGAAGTGGTCCTGGTGGACGTCATCTCAACGTCCAAGGCTCGCGGTCAAGTCGAGAAGTGGCTGCTGGAACTGGAGATCGATATGAAGAAGAGCATACACCACAAGATGTCCGAGGCCTTCTACAGCTACCTGAAGATTGTGCGCAATGTGTGGGTGCTCACCTGGCCGGGTCAGTGTGTGCAGTCCATATCGCTGACCTACTGGACGCTGGAGATCACCGAGTGCTTCGAGAGTGACGACCCGAAGGGGAACCTGGCCAAATATCTGCAAAAATGCATCCAGCAAATCAACAAGATCGTCGATCTGGTCCGCGGCGATCTAAACACACAGAACCGCATCACACTGGGCGCCCTTGTGGTGCTGGATGTGCATGCTCGAGATGTCCTGGCAGACATCGTGGACAAGGAGGTGGAGGATCTACAGGACTTCCAGTGGCTGTGCCAGCTGCGATACTACTGGGAGGAAAATAACCTGGACACGAGGATGATAAACTGCTCGCTGCCATACGGCTATGAGTATTTGGGCAACACCACCCGACTCGTCGTCACCCCACTGACGGATCGTTGCTATCGCACCCTGTTTGCAGCCCTGAATCTCCATTTGGGTGGTGCCCCCGAAGGTCCTGCGGGCACTGGCAAAACAGAGACCACCAAGGATCTGGCCAAGGCCGTGGCAAAGCAGTGTGTGGTCTTCAACTGCTCGGACGGCCTGGATTACCTGGCTCTCGGCAAGTTCTTCAAGGGTCTGGCCTCTTGTGGTGCCTGGTCTTGCTTCGACGAGTTCAATCGCATCGATCTCGAGGTGTTGTCGGTCGTGGCCCAGCAAATTATGACCATCCAGCGGGGCATCAACTCTGGCAGTCCCACTTTGGTGTTTGAGGGCACCACGCTGACCCTGGATCCCACTTGCGCCGTGTTCATCACAATGAATCCTGGCTATGCTGGTCGTTCCGAATTGCCTGATAACCTAAAGGTAAGGTTTATCTTTCGATTTGAGTTTTCTTGGTTTAAATTTCTTCTTTTCTGTTTAGGCACTCTTCCGTTCTGTTGCTATGATGGTACCGGACTACGCTCTCATCTCTGAGATAGAACTCTACTCCTATGGCTTCCTCACGGCGAAACCTCTGTCTGTGAAGATTGTGGCCACCTATCGTCTGTGCTCCGAGCAGTTGAGTACTCAATGTCACTACGATTATGGCATGCGGGCTGTGAAGTCGGTGCTGAAGGCAGCGGGCGCTCTAAAGCTACGATATCGCAATGAGAACGAGGACATACTCGTCCTTCGCTCTATCAAAGATGTCAACTTGCCCAAGTTCCTCAATCAGGACATTCCCCTGTTCCAGGGCATCACATCTGATTTGTTCCCGGGGGTAACATTGCCGGAAGCCGATTACGTGCTCTTTAATGAGTGCACCCAATGGGCATGCGAAAGGCAGAACAAACAGTGCACTCCATTTGTCCTGGAGAAGGTCCAACAGGTGGGTGAACAAGATTGAAGTATTCTTCTATATATTCTTCTTCCGTCTTTGACAGCTCTATGAAATGATTGTGGTGCGGCACGGACTTATGCTGGTGGGCTATCCATTTGGAGGAAAGTCTACGACATATCGTGTCCTAGCAGAGGCTCTTGAGTGCATGGAGAAAAAGGTAAGGGCGCAAATATTGATTTAAATTAGATGTTGCATTCAATTTCCCCGAAACTTCATAGGATGGTTCCGAAAATAAAGCCATATATACGGTCATCAATCCGAAGGCCATTACCATGGGTCAACTTTACGGACAGTTCGATGCAGTCTCCCACGAGTGGAGCGATGGCATTCTTGCCGTCAATTATCGCATATTCGCTGTGTCTGATTCTCCCGACCGAAAGTGGCTGATCTTCGACGGGCCAGTGGATGCCATTTGGATCGAGAATATGAACACTGTACTCGATGACAACAAGAAGCTGTGCCTGATGTCCGGCGAGATTATCCAACTGTCGAATAGCACAAATCTGATATTCGAGCCCATGGACTTGGAGGTGGCCTCACCGGCCACAGTGTCGCGTTGTGGAATGATCTACTTGGAGCCGAGCTCCCTGGGTTGGGAGCCGTTGGTGGCTTCATGGAAGAATACCTTGCCGGCCGCCTTTCACACGGTCAGCAAGCAGTTGATCTCCACCATGATCTCGCGCTTCTGTCCTATCTTGCTATACATCGTGCGAAAGGGTCTGAAGGAGATAGCACCGACTTCGGATGCCAATCTTATGGTGAGCCTCATGAACTTTTTCGAGTGCTTCATCGATGACTTCAAGGACGAGAAATACGTGACCAATATATCGGACCTGGACTTCCGAGCCCAACTCGAGGGAATATTCTTATTCTCAGCCGTTTGGTCGCTCGGCGGATCACTGGATGCCCCCAGCCGGGAGAAGTTCAACATCGTCTTTCGGGCTCTGATGGAGAAGACGTTCCCGCAGAGTCTGTACGACCTTTATGGTGTCACACCCGATCTCTATGTGGATGTGCTGGCAAAGCCTTTTATTTTCCCTATACCAAAGCAGGGATCTGTCTTCGATTATCGCTATATTAAAGAGGGAAAAGGCAAGTGGAAGCCCTGGCAGGACGACGTGAACTCGGCTCCGCCCATTCCTCGGGACATACCCGTCAATCAGATCATTATACAAACCAACGAAAGTATTCGCATTGGGGCCATTCTAGATCTGCTGGTGCGTCACGCCAAGCCCCTGATGCTAGTGGGACCCACGGGAACGGGCAAGAGTGTCTATGTGATCGATTACATGCTGAAAAGAATGGACTTGAATGTCTACAAGCCGCTGTTGATCAGCTTTTCAGCCCAGACTTCGGCCAATCAGACCCAGGACATTATCATGTCCAAGCTGGACAAACGGCGAAAGGGTGTATTCGGTCCTCCGCTCAATAAGCGCTTTGTGATCTTCGTGGATGATGTTTCCATGCCGCTCAAAGAGAACTACGGGGCCCAGCCTCCTATCGAGCTGCTTCGCATGATGCTCGATCACATGATGTGGTACGACCGGAAGAACATAGTGCCCATGAAGCTGATAGATCTGCAAATGATTACGGCCATGGGACCGCCTTCGACGGGCAATACAGTGACACAACGATTCCAGCGATTCTTCAATGTGGTGTCCATCGATGACTTCAACAACGAGATCATGACCACGATCTTTAGCAAGATTGTACTCTGGCATTTGGATACCAGGTGAGATTATAAGCTAAAAATGATATTTGATTCGGGAATACTCATGCTTTACCTTGATTATATTTCCTGCCTGAATTTAGGGGCTTCTCCAAAGAATTCGATCCCTGTATAGATGAGATTGTGAGTGCCACGCTGACCATTTACAATGATGCCAAGCTGAATCTGCTGCCCACACCGGCCAAGTCGCACTATCTGTTCAACCTGCGAGATTTCTCTAGGGTCATACAGGGTGTGCTACTGTCGGTGCCCGAGGCCACGGAGGACATGAACTCGATGCGTCGTCTGTGGGTGCACGAGGTATTGCGGGTCTATGGGGATCGGCTGGTGGAGGATGCCGATCGTAGCTGGTTGTTTGAGAACGTTTGCACCACTGTGATGAACGCTTTCAACATTGATGCCTCGAAGCTGTTCGGGCGGCTTGTGAGCAAAGGCAAGAAATTGGAGGAGTCCGACTTCCGTCAGCTGATTTACTGTGACTTCACCAATCCGAAAGCGGATACCAAGAACTATGTTGAGGTGCAGGACCTGGAGGAGTTGCGCAATGTGGTGGAGGCCTATCTGGTGGAGTACAACAACATGTCGAAGAAACCCATGAATCTGGTGCTTTTCCGCTTCGCCATCGAGCATTTGTCGCGCATATGCCGCATCATAAAGCAGCCACGTAGTCATGCTCTGCTCATTGGGGTCGGCGGCTCCGGACGCCAGAGCTTGACTCGTCTGGCTTCGCATATATGCGACTATGAGCTATTTCAAGTGGAAATTACTCGATTGTATGGTCCCTATGAGTATCACGAGGATATCAAGACAATCTTACGCAAAATTGGGGCATCCGAGATGCACGGTGTCTTTCTCTTTACGGACGTACAGGTGGGAACAATTGGCTGTGGACTGCTCTCTCCCTGGGGCTTGGTTTCTCTAACCCGCTTAGACTCTTTATAGATCAAGGATGAATCGTTCTTGGAGGACATCAACAATCTGCTCAACTCGGGTGAGGTTCCCAATCTGTTTACCAACGAAGAGAAGATCGAGGTGGTCGAGAAGATGGCACAGATCGACAAGCAACGCGATAAGGCTGTCCAAACTGATGGCAGTCCCGTGGCTCTATTCAATTTCTTTGTTACGGTGGGATCACAGAACGAGCTGTAACCAAATATGTGCTTTTCAAACTAATTTTCCCACCTGAAATTCCTCCTTAGACTTGTAAAGATCAGCTGCATATTGTGCTGGCCATGTCCCCCATTGGCGAGGCCCTGCGTAATCGTATTCGTAAGTTCCCTTCTATAGTCAATTGCTGTACCATCGATTGGTTCCAATCCTGGCCGGAGGATGCCCTGCTGGCGGTATCGACGCGTTTCCTCGCCACCGAGGATCTGACTGCCCTGGAGCGAAGCACAGCCATTGATATGTGCATGGAGTTCCATACCTCCACGCAGCTGCTATCAGAGAAGTTCTTTTCCAGACTGCACAGATACAACTACGTGACCCCCACTTCGTATTTGGAGCTGATCCAAACATTCAAGTCCCTCCTCAGTCAGAAGAGAAAGTAATTGGAACTTATTGAAATTCAGTTCTGAATGAAATCTTGAATGTAATCTCTCTTTTTCAGCAACATCACAACCAATCGCAATCGCTACTTGACAGGCATCTCCCAACTGGACATTGCCGCCCAGCAAGTGGGTGTAATGCAGGAGCAACTGCAGGCGCTCGAGCCCAAATTGAAAGAAGCCTCTGAAATCGTGGCCGAGCAAGTGGCCAAAGTGACGGCAGACAGTAACATTGCAGCCGAACAGAGGGAGATTGTCAAACAGGACGAAGAGTCGGCCAAGGAGCAGGCGGCTATTGCTCAAACGATTAAGGACGAGTGCGACGCCAAATTGGGCGAAGCCCTGCCCATTTTGAATTCAGCTCTGGCCGCCCTGAATACTCTAACCACGGCGGACATTGCTGTGGTCAAGACAATGAAGAGTCCGCCCATTGGCGTGCGAATTGTCATGGAGGCCGTTTGCATTCTCAAAGATGTTAAGCCGGACAAGGTGCCCAATCCGAGTGGCTTGGGCACTGTGGAGGACTACTGGGGACCCTCCAAGCGAGTGCTCAGCGACATGAAATTCCTGGACAGTCTTCTCAACTTCGACAAAGATAACATTCCGCTCGAGGTGATGAAGAAGCTGCACCAGCGTATCCTCAACAATGAGGCGTTCGATCCGGATAAGATTAAGACGGCCTCCACAGCCTGCGAGGGCCTGTGTCGATGGGTCATTGCCTTGTCCAAGTACGATGTTGTGGCCAAGATTGTGGCGCCCAAGAAAATAGCCCTGGCCGAGGCCGAAGCTACCTATGATGCGGCCATGAAGACGCTCAACGAAAAATTGGCACAATTGGCCAGAGTTGAGGCCAATCTGGCGGCTATTCAGAAGATTCTCGACGAGCAGCTTAGGCAGTATGGGTAAGTAGTGGAATCTATCGATTTCTATTGATTCATTTTGATGGTCTCACTCTCTTTTCTAGCGTTCTGTTGGCCGAGCATGAGGCTTGTACTAAGAAACTACAGCGCGCCCAGGAGCTCATCTCTGGCTTGGGTGGCGAACGCACCCGTTGGTCGGAGACGGCCAAGATGCTGCAGGGTAGCTTCAAGAGCGTTACCGGCGATGTGCTGATCTCCTCTGGCGTGGTGGCCTATCTAGGGCCTTTCACCATCGATTTTAGAGTCAAACAAATCAAGAAATGGGTCGTTAAGTGCATCAATTATGGCGTCGTCTGCTCACCCGATTTCCAGCTGGCTGTTGTCCTGGGCGAACCGGTGGAGATTCGTTTCTGGAATATCTGTGGCCTGCCCACGGATGCGTTCTCCATTGAGAGTGCCATCATGATGAAGTGAGTAGAACTTACAATTCTATTGAGTCGATATGGAAGAGTATTAGTGGCTTTGGTTGCCGAAATTGAAGGACTTTTATTGTTTCCTAGGGTAATACAATCAAACATTTAGTCGTAGTGTAGAAGTGTTACGAGGAAGAGCCCTCTTCGTTGATTCAATTACTTGTTTGTGTCTTAAAACAATTTTGACAGATGTAAGTCGTACTGTGGAACACCACCATGAAACAATGTTCGATTTTATGTCATATTTTGTTAAAGTGCACCAGAGGATCTTCTTGTAGTTGAAGTTTCTTTTTACTACTCCAAGTTATGACAACATCTGGCATCTAATCCTAATCTCATCCCTCCCCTCTGTCTTCTGTTCGCATCAATTAAACAACCTGACACGGTAATTATGGGGCCTGCCCTGCCTCGTGCTTCATTCCTCCAATGCGCTGGGCTGCCTGTCAGCGACACGAAGCTGGAGTTTTTGTTTTGCCTCTTTTCTAATTACGAAACATAAAACGTTAGAATTCACGCATATTAGGAAAATTAAAGATACGCCTCGTGCAGACGTTGCGATTGTGAGTGTGAGAACAGCACCGGATGCTGCACGGTAGCCGTGGCAGTGGCACTAGAACTGGAAGGGGAAGGGGAACCGGAACGCGAAAGCAAACGCGGTCTCAAATGGGAACTGGGAACAGTAGCTGGGGGTAGGTAGGTGTTGTTAGGGAGGGTGCACCCGCATGTGGCCAGAACGAGTCGTTGCCAGGACACGCCATCCAGCAGCCATCAGCCAGCAGCCAGCCAGTAGCCTGGTGGTTGTAGCTCAAGGTACAAAGGGCACAAGAAGCTGCAAGGGGGATGGAGGCAGAGCAGAAATTTCATGTTTGATGCGTGTATTACGCATCTGGTGGGTTTCTCTGAGGTCAGGGAGCAGGGCCAAATGCCACTCCACATCTCCAGTCTTTCGTCTTTCTTCTTTCGTCTTCCGTCTCTCGTCCTGTCGCTGGTCGATTTAATAAAGGAAATTCCTGGCTGCTGCTTCGGCAGCCGCTTTCCATGAAAGTGTTCAAAGTAATTTGGAGCATGCCCGAAAATACCTGAGGGCCCCAGAAGTGAGTGAGTGAACGCGACCGCCGGGGCATGCGGGCTGCCTCGGCTTCAGCTTCAGGACCACTCTCCCTCTATAAGCAATTGATTAATGTGCGCCCAGAGCGGATTAGGTTTAATTTTTACATCGACCCAGGGGTAGCAGCAGCAGCAGCAGCAGACGATTGCACATCCTTTGGGACTTACACTGTAGTTTCGGGGCCTTGGTCTATGTGTATAGTACATACTCGTATAGAGAAATTTGTATTTGTATTTGGCAAATATGCCGAGAGCCAGGAGGGTTGGGATGGCTGGGGTGTTCGATAGAACTCACTGGGCTCCTTGTGTTGTCTTTACTATTAACATTCATTTGCTTAATATTCCGGGTGACACGTAGCACATATGGTGACCTCTTTGCCCCAGTCTTTTCCTCTGACTCAGCCTATACCTCTACATCTACCTCTCCAGCTTTCTCTCGTCAGCATCATAAAATGCTATGTTCGTATATTGGGTATCAGGTGTAGAACAGGTTTTTCGGGTCATGCCTCTATGCGTAGGTTTGGGAGGCATGTCTTTGATTAAATAATGTTAATTTGAAAAAGGGAAAAACAATTTGTAGACCTTCGCTTTGGGTCGCCATGTTCTAGACCTTACAGAATGCGTAATGAGCTTGAAGTGAGGACATGGTTTGCTCCTGACTGCGTCGTTAGTGTTGGTAAATGGTTAGCAGCAATTGGAAAGTGAGCTGAAAAGTGCTGTAAATCTTTAAACTATGAGAGTGGAAGGCTTACCTAATTGTATTAAATTATCAACAAAATTTTAAGCTGTAACATATTTATCTCTCCCCAAAGTATGCAATCCATAACAATTCCTATAGCTATCAACTCTCGCTCCTGAATTTGATAAGGTTTTTTTTTTTTAAATATTGATTCTCTTTTTGGGTTTTATTGCAACAGTGAAATTCCCCAACACCAGTCAACGGATTCTGCACAGATTTGCAATGCTGGATGCAGTTGAATGGCATATTTGACTGTGTTCACAACTATTTTTCGTGCAAACTTCCTTTTTATTCTGTGACAAACAGTTAAAAACCGTATCTCTAGCTGGTCCCACGGGTGGTGTGCTCTGAACTTTAGCAATTTTTCATATGGCAACTGCCTGCCCATTGCACAGACGGTCCCACTTCTATGGGGTTCTATTGTATAGGAGTTTGGAGCTGGAATTCGTTGTATAAAATTTGTTAAATTTTTTTTTATCGTGGGTCCCCGTACGGGAAACAGGCAGCGGCCTAGGACTCCTACCGGCAGCGGCAGCGGCAACAGCAACGGCACCAGGACCGGTGCCGGGACATTGCTCTTTTGTTTTTCCATCAAATATTTTTCATTCATCAAGTTTTCAATTTACAAAAATGTTCATTCATTCGCACGAGCAATTTGTATTCGGTGTGAATTTGTCATGTGTTGGCCGCTGCCGTCGCTGTTGCCATCAACGTTGCCACTGCTGCAAGTTATTGTTGTTTTTCTCGCTCTATCTCACTCTCTTTATGCCACTGCCACAGCCACAGCCAGTGCCACAGCCAGTGCCCGTTCCCATTCCCCTCTTCGTTTTTGCCACTCCGGCTCTGAGTTATCGCAATAGCTCCCTCTCTCTATATGCAGTGTTCCAAACACACACACAAACAACCACAATCGCCGTATGCACACATATCCATAAATATATATATTTGTATATATGTATATACATATATCATTCAGGGGCGCCCCAAAACCCCCCGTTGGGGTGTTAAGTGTCTTCCAATCATTATTTTAAAATTTCAAATATTTTCAGTATGTTTATTGAGGTCATATTTCGAAACATTTTATAGCAAGCAATCGGATAGTGCTTTATACTTTGTGTATTTCGTGGGCTCATATTTTGAAACATCATAAAAAAGCTCTCGAATATAGAGAAGATAAATGTTCAATCCCATAAAATCTTTTCTAATGTACATTAGGAAATTACAGTTAATTTTCCAGCTAAAGATAGATAGGAAGCATCATGACATTTTATAAAAACAAAAGGACTTTTCATTAGTAAGAACATGAAATGGGTATCTCTTTTTGAAACTGTCCAAAACCCCCTTGGAAGCCTAAAGGCGACTACGCTCCTTTTGTAATATAGTTCTGTCTGTGGCTTAACGTTTGCGTTTGCATGATGTATTGGCATATTTGAAGCCAGAGGTTTGCTTCCATTGCAAAACCCACAAAACCCGCACGACAGACCCCTCCACCTCCACATCCACCTCCACCCGCCCACGAGTACATCTCCACATAATGCGAGCAAAAACATTTCTATAGAATTATTTACGCTTATGAATTATTGACGTAAATATTGAATGTGTATTTATGCGGTGTTTTCCTTTTTAATATTCCAACTTCCAACAAAATGATGGGCTCGTTGGAGTCCATGCTGGGTGCATGTTGACAAATTGCCTGCATTTGTAATATCATTTAAAGTGCGTGTTTAGATACGAGATTATACGTGTGTTCATTCATTGATTTTGTGTGTCTGTTTACAGGAATGCACGTCGCTGGCCACTGATGATTGATCCCCAGGGCCAGGCCAACAAATGGATTAAAAACTATGAGAAGAACAATAAGCTCTGTGTGATACGTCTCAATCAGCCCGATTACACTCGCGTCATGGAGAATGCCATTCAATTCGGTCTGCCAGTGCTGCTGGAGAATATTGGCGAAGAGTTGGATCCCATTTTGGAGTCGGTGCTGCTGAAGCAGCTCTTCAAGCAGGGTGGTACTCTCTGCATCAAGCTGGGCGACTCTGTGATTGAGTATAATCATAGTTTTAGGTGGATACGGAATTCGATTGGTTCCTCCCGATATGCAACATTAAAATGATTCTTTATTTCAGATTCTATATGACAACGAAGCTGCGAAATCCGCATTATCTACCCGAGGTGGCTGTTAAGGTAACCCTACTAAATTTCATGATTACCACACAGGGATTGCAGGATCAATTGCTGGGCATTACGGTGGCCCGAGAACGTCCCGACTTGGAGGCGGAGAAGAACAACCTAATTGTCCAGGGAGCTGAGAACAAGCGCATGTTGAAGGAGACTGAAGACCAGATCCTCGAAGTGCTCTCTTCTGCTGATAATATCTTGGAAGACGAGACGGCCGTACAGATATTGAGCTCGGCCAAGGCCTTGGCCAATGACATCAGTGAGAAGCAGATTATCACGGAAGCCACCGAAAAGCAGATTGATATAGCCCGGTTGAGCTATGTACCAATAGCCGAGCACTCCACAATCTTGTTCTTTACAATAGGTAATCCATTCCATCTACTGTATATGTAATCAATCTGTCTTACAGTCTTCTTGTATTTCAGTGGAATTGGCCAACATCGATCCCATGTACCAGTACAGTTTGGTTTGGTTTGTCAACCTGTACATGGCCTCCATCGACAACACGGAGAAGGTGGACGACATCGTGGCCCGTCTGCAGGACTTGCGGAATCATTTCACCTACAGCCTGTATGTCAACATCTGTCGCAGTCTGTTCGAGCGTGTGAGTGCCCATGGCTAATGCCAATTATCGTCAAGCCTTCCAGCCGTCTATCCGTCCATCCGTTGGCTGTAGCCTTTAGCCTCGTTAGCCCCGTAATTGCGCATAATCTAATAATGTGACATTTGAAGCGTATTCCTTTGCGTTGCGTATCAGTTGCTTTTGCGGCTGAGCTTCGTGCTCTACTTGACTTGACTTGCCTTGACTTGGTTTTAAATAATATTTAAGTACTTTTACTTCCAAGCACATTGTACTTGATGCCACTTCAACTGACAATGAAAGGCAGCGGCTGCAACTGCAGCCACCGTGGATGTTAACTTCTGATTGAAGGACAAAAATGTAGATTGTAGGAAATAGGAAATTATCTATCTGTAGCTCTCCTGACTAACCCCAGAAAAGTGCTGCTAACTCTTATTTTCTTCCATAATTCAACTACCTATACTATCCTTTCCAATTTTCCATACTTTTTGAAACGAATTTGTGATTCTAATAACCAAAGACCATCTCTACCTCGCCCACTGTGCAACTTTTGAGCTGCTCGAATAACATTATTACGTTGCTGCTGCAATCAAAGGATGTACCTTGCCAAAGGAAAGTGGAAGAAAAAAAGAGGAAATAAGGGAAATAATAATCCAAACAAGTTCTAGCTAGCTTTATGCTGTTTTCAGTCAATTATGCCATGCCCTTTCCCTATACCTTAACCTTCCACTGGCTCCACGGCTCCTGTCGCGACCCAGCCATGAGCTAACCTTTGATCCCGGCCTTTTAATTTTCTTTTGCAAAAAGTAAAAAACGAGGAGAACAAAATTGCTATCAGAGAAGCGTCATCGCCGCTTGGGTTGGTTCGGAAAATGCTTTGATTTCAGAGGGCAACCTTTTTGGCTTGCTGTAACCCATTTAATGCGAGAGCGAGCCCCAAACGATGACCCTGAGCCTGAGCGACCCCACTCACACATCCCATCCTGACATCCCTGACTTGAGTTCTCGTTTTTTTTTTCGTTTTTTATGAAATGTCTTGGCCTTTGCACAGGATAAGCTGTTGTTCTCGCTTATATTGAACATCAACCTGATGAAGCACGATAACTTGATTGACAATGCCGAATGGATGTTCCTGCTGACTGGAGGCATTGGTCTGGAGAATCCGCACAAGAATCCCACCTCCTGGCTGGGCGTCCAGAACTGGGATGAGGTCTGCCGGCTGACCAATTTGCCCAACTTTAAGGGCTTACGCGAGGATTTGGTTGCGAATCCGAGCAGTTGGAAAATGTTTTTCGATTCAAAAACGCCTCAGGACAATAAGGACATACCCGCTGCCTGGAGCAAGCGCATCTCCGTCTTCCAGAAGCTGTTGCTGCTGCGGGTCTTTCGACCGGATAAACTGGTGCCAGCCGTACTTAACTTTGTGTCTGGACAGCTGGGTGCCAAGTTTGTCGACCCACCGCAATTCGATTTGATGGCCTCGTTCGGTGACTCGCACTGCTGTGTACCCCTGATTTTCATTCTGACTCCTGGCTCCGACCCCACGGCCACGCTGCTGAAGTTTGCCGAGGATCAGGGCTTCGGCACGAATCGTCTGTTCTCTCTGTCCCTGGGCCAGGGCCAGGGACCCATTGCCATGAAGATGATCGATGAGGGTGTCAAAATGGGCAACTGGGTGGTTCTGCAGAACTGCCATTTGGCAGCTAGTTTTATGCCCATGCTGGAAAAGATCTGCGAGAACTTGCTGCCAGACTCGACGCATCCGGACTTTCGTCTGTGGCTTACCTCATATCCGGCCGATCATTTCCCGGTGGTGGTGCTGCAGAATGGCATAAAGATGACCAACGAACCGCCCAAGGGTCTGCGCTCTAACATTCTCCGGTCGATGTTAAGCGATCCGATCAGTGACCCGGAGTGGTACGAGTCCTGCACCCAGCCGCGAATCTTCAAGCAGCTGATCTACTCGCTCTGCTTTTTCCATGCTGTGATCCAGGAGCGCCGCACCTTCGGTCCGATCGGCTGGAACATACCTTACGAGTTCAACGAGACCGATCTACGCATATCCCTGATGCAGCTGCGCATGTTCCTCAACCAGTACGAGTCGGTAAACTACGATGCTCTGCGCTATCTCACGGGCGAGTGTAACTATGGAGGTCGTGTCACCGACGACTGGGATCGCCGTACCCTCAAGACCATACTGGACCTCTACTACTGCCCCGCGGTGATCGACCTGGAGAAGCCATACTATCTGGACGACTCAGAGTTGTACTATATCCCCGTGTTCAAGGAGGTCGATTTGTATATGACCTATACCCGAGAGCTGCCACAGATCTCGTCACCGGCCATCTTTGGCTTCCACGCCAATGCGGACATTATGAGGGACCAAAAGGAGACGGACATGTTGCTCTCGCACACTCTGCTGACACAGGTAAATCCATTTCTGATCATGCTTTTAGAGAATTGCATAGTTTTTATACTTGAAATTGGGGCTTGGAACATTCGTATGTCCTCTCATTTACATACGATTTGTATACTTTTGTTATGAAACACTCCTACATTGCTTTTTTATACACATTCATGCTTGCCAAAAAAGGATCGTTGGGTAAGCTTCTTCAAAGTATTTCTTTAAGTTCAAAATGTAATAAATTTAACGCTTTAATTGCCGCATTGCATTCGAAACAGGACCTCTATGAGAGACGTGTAAGTGCCAGCTAATGCTTGATAGAAGCTTGCTTCCTTATGGATATTTTTGCTTATTCCGCTCCGCCAACATGCCGCATTATAGAAACTGGAGAAAACACAAAGGGTCTATGTAGAAGTGCTTAGTAAACGCTTTCCCGAGAACCTATCCCTACCCACTTATCCCACAAGTCCCCCCTTCCTTGCCCTGTACCCATTGCCCCTGAAGGATACGAGTGCCTCTGCCGATGACAAGGAAGACTCGAAAGCCCTCACACCCGAGGAGGTGGTGACCAATGTGGCCACCGATATTCTGGATAAACTACCCAAGCTCTTCGATCGAGATGCGGCCCTGCTCAAGTATCCTACCATATACCATCAGAGCATGAATACTGTGCTGGTGCAGGAAATGGTGCGCTTCAATGTCCTGCTGAACACCATCCGCACGAGTTTAATTACACTGAGAAAGGGAATCAAGGGTAAGTTTACGCAATTCGAAAATTTATTTCCAAATTTTTTTAAACACGTGAACCAGAACATCTTTGCGCCTTATTTACGCCGCGAACGGTTCGACCCAGTATCTGAGGTAGCCTTTTCAACTTCATGGGAGGTGGTTGGCTTTGTGGGGAGAATTTGATCTGAGCTTCGGTGTTCTATGGTTTCAATCAAATTGTATTCACTTGCCACACGGCTAGCCGATGTGTTGAAGCTGGTTTTGAAGACGGACCCGCCGGGCCTAAGGTCAGCCTCATGTTCTTCCGGATCGAGAAGCTGTATCGGTGTTTTGTCGAGATTCTCGTCATCTTCTAGGGTAATAATCTTAACCTGGGACTTCTTTTTTATTGTCGAGCCATCAAGTTCTGGCACCTCTTCTTTGGGAGATAAATGTTCTTCTTGTACTTCTTCATTATATGTGTCGTATTCAAAATGTTCAATTTCCAGCTCATCATCGGCTTCAGACATATAATAATAAGGCTCAAAATGACCCTCAACTTGAGCCGAAAATTCAGACTTTGTTTCAATCCATCCTTCAGATTCTTCTTCAAACTCATCCTCAACCAATTTTTCGGAATTTTCTTCGCGAACCTCACTTGATTTGATGAGAGGGCTGTGCAAAACCTGAGTTTGTATATGTACATCGGGATCTTCTTGGACGTGGTCATCCTCATAGTATTTGTCAACGGTTTCCAATTCCCTGGTGATCTTGTCGTTTGTCATTCTCTTAAACAAGTTTAGCAACTGAATCCGGAGCAGTTCTGTGTCTGGCAGTGACGGCTGATCTCTGATTGCCTGATAGTCAATATTTTCTAACTTACGAATGTCGTCCGTTATGCGGATTCTACGGTTTGATACGATACTATGTAAAGGTATCAATTGAGAGGGTACAACCGGTAGTGGATTCTCGATCTTGTTCATGATTTCTGCGAAGACATCATCGAATAGATCGTTTTGGTTCTCGTGCACAATGCGTTCGGTTTCATCTTTCCAACGTTGTCCGGGGACTGCCTGGCGGATAAGCTTTCGTATAATAGCCTTTGCCTCGTAGCTTGATGTTTTCTGCGGTGTGTCACTTTCGCTGTCCGTGGAGAATAGATAGAGATCGTTGTCGATGAGGCGATCAATGAAGTCGCTAGTCAGGGTGGTGGATATGTCGAATGGTTCTAGCTCCTCCCACACTCTGCCAAATATTACGTCCTCAACAATATAATTAGCGATAAGAGCCTTCTCATGACGATCGAGAGCAGCACTCATGTCTGGGGAGACCATGTCACGTAGCATGACACGCAGTGGAGCATAGGTTAGTGGCGTCTGAATGAGCTTGAAGCTCTCCAACCAACGCTCGATATCGGCATCAATAACTTTTGCAAGATCGGTTACGGTTTCAGCAGCGTCATTTTCAGCTATGTGGCTCATATCTGTTGTAAGAATGGTATTGAGATACTTATCGCTAACTTCTCTGTTGGCCACATTGCACTTCTGGAACAATTCTTCATAGAGCTTTCGCATTTCGTTCTCCTTCTGCCGAAGCCCTGCCTCGCCCGCCTCACGTCTCCATCGCTCTTTCTGGACCAGAATGGCTAATAGGTGGAGCCTTCGGAGCTCCTTCAATCGTCCCGCCTCTTCGGTTAGGAACTCCATGACCCAACCAATGTGGGTACCTTCGTACGTGTGCAATAGCTTCTCTAGTTCCTGACTGCTTCTCTCATCTCGCATCCGCTTGCTGAACACTGAGCTTAGTGTTGGTGGAGAAGACTTAACTTTATAGGGAGAGGAGGATTGGTATGGCGTTAGGATCTCTGAGGAATCTTCCTTGGCGATTCGCTTGGTGCCGTATGTGGCAGTTGGATCTTGGTATTCAAAATCATAATGTATCGTGGATTTTCTCTCAGCATTGGGTATCAGTCGTTTCTTGAGACATTTTGGTTGTGACTTCTCCTTCCGCGCCATTGTTCTCAAGCCCTTCAAGGAGTCGTAGAGCTTTTGCAAATTTTTATCAGAGCAGAAGTTCTGTTCGTGCTCCTTGATACTCTCTTTAGGCTTTGACCATTCCTTGAGCTTTCTGAACGGACACTGTAGTTTCTGCATGTTCACTCGCTTCTCCAGATCGTCAATTCTCATGTCGAAGGCCTTGCTATTGGTGCCAACAAAGCTGCGACGTGCCGGATCAACACCGTGTCTAATGAGTGGTCCATAGAACTCGGAGCACGGTGATCCCAAAGCATACATAGGAGTCTGCCTCTTCCACTTTTGGGACGTGGGATTACGCTTGCTTTCGAGACGATGCTTGCCACGCAGATACTCCATCTTGTTTTTGTGCAGACCCTCCTGCCTGCGTTTCTCGATTCGTTCGCAAGCGATTTCAATGCGCGTCTTGGATGCTAAATGCATCTCCTTCTCGCGCTTGTCGAACATCTTTATGACGATCTCCAGTCGCATCATCTGACACTCCTGTATGTACTCCTCCCGCTCGATCCAACTCTCCCATTCAAAAGCTTCCAGTATGTGCTTGTATTTGGTTTGCATTGTCAACTCCCGAGCCGCATGCAATTGTTTCATAAAGTTTGTCTTCACTGCCTTATTGAAGGCCCAGCGCTTGCGGGCACGCTCAAGGATCTCGACTTCATGGAGTCCCGGTGGCTTATCTCCAGGCAGCAAAGACGGTAGGCAAAATAGCTCCAGATGCTCATCTATCTCCTTGTCCATGATCTCTGGCAAATAGGCTACCGTTTGGGCAGAGGACTCCCTGGGAATCAGACAGTATAATGCTATCATCTAGAAATATAGACTTTCCTTCGGCTTACCTATAGAGCGTTTGTGTTCCCTGCTCCTTGAATGGCCGCTTGTCCACATATTTCGGGAAGAAATCGCATTTGTTCTTTAAATTCTTCACCACAGGCACCGAGGGACTCATCTTGACTTCGTGAGAAGTTACATCTGTATTTCGTTCTATAAGAAAGTCAATTCCCGGTGCCTTGAAGTGGCATTCACTGTCTGTACGAGGCAGTTTACCAGTAGACCGATCGGCCGGGTTGTTAGCACCTGCAGGGGGTATCAAGAATGTGTGAAGGTTCAAATAGTGATCAAGAGAAAACATGCCTGCTTCCGTTTTGCACTTACCGGCCGGTAGTCGACGATCCAATGAAGACCTTGTGATCAAACAAGATGTAAGTCCCTGAAGGCAGGCGTCTTTTGGGATCTGTGGCGACTCTCCATGAGACCTTTGCTTTCTGAATGTGACCCGTTTGGTCTGCCCTGGCGACTGCTTCCTTTGGCGTCCAGGTGAATATGTGGAAGCATCCACCTTTGTAATTGTATTTCGTTTCTCTTTTTCTTCGAGGAGGCCCATTTGTTTTTGGGCCCCGTTCAGTTTCTTTTCATGTGCTGGCATTTTGAATGAGACCTATCTATATATCTACCTGTCTTTGTAGGGTCACCGCGAAATTTTTCCGCAACACACGATTATTTTATGGTGTATTGTTTAAGTGTTTGGGGATTGACGTGTTATTTATACTAATTTAATTTTTAGTTTTCCATTTGGCATATGCCATATGTTTCGTGAACAGCCTACTGTATTATGATAACTGGTGCTTTTTCCATTCAATGCAGGTTTGGTGGTGATGTCTGCCGCTGTGGAGGCCGTCTACAAGTCTGTCCTGATAGCGAAGATACCAGCAATGTGGGCTGGTAAATCGTATCCCAGCCTGAAGCCACTCGGCAGCTACGTAACCGACTTTCTGCATCGCCTGGAATTCCTGCAGGTAAGCGAAGCATTTTGCCAGTTAGCAACGGAGGCGCTGCTAGGGAGCCGACATTTGTTTGCTAGGCCAATCGATAAGAGGTGCCCTGGTACGGATAACGGGTACCTGAAATAAACATATGTGTTCCATCCATTTCAGCACTGGTACGACCATGGCGCTCCCTCCACCTTCTGGCTGTCTGGATTCTTCTTCACCCAGGCCTTCCTCACTGGCGCCCAGCAGAACTATGCACGAAAGTATGTCATTTCCATAGATCTGCTTGCCTTTGACTACGAGGTGCTCTCGCTGGAGGAGAACCAAATCAAGGGTATCACTGCACCCGCAGATGGAGTCTTTGTGTATGGGATTTACCTGGAGGGTGCCCGTTGGGATCGCACGGCCAAATATTTGGCCGAGTCGCGTCCAAGGGAACTGTTCGACCCCATGCCCTTGATATGGCTGAAGCCCCTTAAGCGGACCGATCTCCCCGAGCGTCACAACTATCTGTGTCCGCTCTACAAGACAGCCGAACGCCGCGGTGTCCTCTCCACCACGGGACACAGTACCAACTTTGTGGTGGCCATGCTGCTGCTCTGCAATCCAAATACCCCTACGTCCCACTGGATTAATCGTGGCACGGCGCTGCTCTGTCAGCTGAGTTTCTAATATTCCAGATATATTTGATTAAATTATATATTTTCTACATCTATGTCTTAGAAAGTGCCTTTGGAAGCTGCAATAAAAGTAAAAGTCAAGTGTTTAGTTACATACATTATAACGTATTTTTTTATTCCACTACAACCACTGCACATGTATGGAATTAAAGACAAAGTTCCATTTTCATGGAAATTAATAATAACTGTCACGAAATTTAAAAATCATCTGAACTTAAATATTTGAGAATTCGCCACGATTGTCTCAGCGGTTACCGAGGCGGCTTCTTCCTTGGGAAAATATTCATCTTCCACATTTTCAGTGCCTTCTTGAGAGGTAAAAGGAAGACTAAAGTCTTCCGGTGTCGCGTGAGCTCTAGAATCAGTCTTATCGGACATATCTTTCTCTTCTTTATATATACCTTCTTCTTCCTCGAAGACCGCCTCCTGGAGACTGCTAGGGTCTTCCAAAAAATTGACCGGTAGGACATGAAACTCTACTTCTACTTCTAATTCTTCTTTGGCATGCTTCAGCATCTTAAAGTCCTTCTCCTTGCTTAGATCTAACACTCCAGTGACGCCGAACACATCCTCTGGTACGTTTTCCTGTGAGTCATTAATGATGTTAAACACCTCTGATTTTATAAACACATCCAATTGTTCAGGTGCATTGTCATCTCCATGGTACTTATCGAAGGTCTTCAACCCAGCGGTAACATTGTCCTTTTCAACTTTTTTTTGTAGAGATAGTATTTGAATGCGCTCCAATTCAGAATTTGGCAATGAGTTTTGGAACATTGTGAGGTCAATATTACACAACGATCGAAAATTGTCAATCTTCGAAATGTGACCCTGAGATTGACACGAATGGACACTAATTAGGTCAGACGATTTCACCGGTGGAGGATTATCGATTTTATTCATGATTTCTGCGAAGACATCATCGAATAGATCGTTTTGGTTCTCGTGCACAATGCGTTCGATTTCATCTTTCCAGCGCTGTCCGGGAACTGCCTGGCGGATAAGCTTTCGTATAATAGCCTTAGCCTCGTAGCTTGAAGTTTTCTGCGGTGTGTCACTTTCGCTGTCCGTGGAGAATAGATAGAGATCGTTGTCGATGAGGCGATCAATGAAGTCGCTAGTCAGGGTGGTGGATATGTCGAATGGTTCTAGCTCCTCCCACACTCTGCCAAATATCACGTCCTCAACAATATAATTAGCGATAAGAGCCTTCTCATGACGATCAAGAGCAGCATTCATGTCTGGGGAGACCATGTCACGTAGCATGACACGCAGTGGAGCATAGGTTAGTGGCGTCTGAATGAGCTTGAAGCTCTCTAGCCATCGCTGGATATCTAAATCGATTTGCTTGGCCTGCCCGGTCACCGTTAGCGCGGCCTCGCTCTCTGCTATGTGGCTCATATCTGTTGTTAAAAGCGCGCTGAGATATTTATTGCTGACCTGATAGTGGGCCCCAATACTCTTCTGGAACAATTCTTCGTATAGCTTTCTCAGTTCATTCTCCTTCTGCCGCAATCCTGCTTCACCCGCTTCGCGTCGCCATCTCTCCCTTTGGGCCAACATGGTAAAGAAGTGGAGCTTTCGATATTCCTTCAGCCGCCCCATTTCCTCAGAGAGGAACTGCATGATGCCACCAATATAAGTGCCTTCGTACGTTTTCAGTAAATTCTCAAAAGCTTCGTTTCTTCTCTGAGACTCCAAGTGCTTTGCATACAATGTGCCTCTTCTTGTTGGAAAACGACCGGGCGTCTGCGTCGGCTCTGGCGGTTGAATCTGTTTTGGCGCTGCCTGATAGAAATCTATGTGGGTGTAACTTGGATATTTCTCGTACTTATCCGAGGTCAATTGCTTTCTTTTCTTAAGACACTTCGGTTCGGTCCGGTTTTCCATAGTCGACTGCGTTCTCAAGCCCTTCAAGGACTCGTATAGCTTTTGCAAATTTTTGTCATTGCAGAAGTTCTGTTCATACTCCTTAACATACTCTTTGGGCTTGGACCATTCCTTGAGTTTTCGGAATGGACACGTCACGTTGTTCATGTTCACGCGCTTCTCCAGGTCGTCCATCCTAATATCGAAGGCTTTGCGGTTAGTGCCTAAGAAACTCCGACGTGCCGGATCTACACCGTGTCTGATTAGTGGTCCATAGAACTCGGAGCACGGTGATCCCAAAGAATACAGGGGACTCTGCTTTTGCCATTTCCGGGATGTCTTTGCGAGTTGTATATCGAGCCGGCGCTTACTTCGCTGATACTCTATCTCGTTCTTGTGAAGACCAGCTTGACGGCGCATCTCGATGCGTTCGCAAGCCATTTCAATGCGTTTTTTGGATGCTAAATGCATCTCCTTCTCGCGCCTGTCGAACATTTTTATAACGATCTCGAGGCGCATCCTCTGACACTCCTGTATGTACTCCTCCCGCACGATCCAACTCTCCCATTCAAAAGCTTCCAGTATGTGCTTGTATTTGGTTTGCATTGTCAACTCCCGAGCCTCATGCAATTGTTTCATAAAGTTTGTCTTCACTGCCTTATTGAAGGCCCAGCGCTTGCGGGCACGCTCAAGGATCTCGACTTCATGGAGTCCCGGTGGCTTATCTCCAGGCAGCAAAGCCGGTAGGGTAAACAGCTCTAGATGCTCATCCATTTCTTTGTCCATGATCTCTGGCAAATAGGCCACCGTTTGTGCAGAGGATTCCCTGGGAATCAGACAGAGTAATGGTCTCATCTAGAAATAATGGTCAAAGTCATATAGGCTTACCTATAGAGCGTTTGTGTTCCCTGTTCCTTGAATGGTCGCTTGTCCACATATTTCGGGAAGAAATCGCATTTGGTAGAATCAATCCCAATCAAAGTCGCCGAAGGACGCATTTTGATCTCATGGGTTGTTATATTAGTATCCCGTGATGTTAGAAAATCGATTCCCGGTGCCTTGAACTGGCATTCGCTGTCTGTACGAGGCAATCTTTTCACCGACCTTTCGCCAGGATTGTTGGCACCTACATATTAAGGGATGAAGAATAAATGGAAGAATAAAATGTTGATCTTACACCCACCGGCCTGTAATCGTTGGCCCACCGGTGACATCGTGATCAGACCTGATGTGAGGCCCTTTCCAGCTTGCATGAAACCTTTTTTGGCCTTCGGTGGTTGGTCATTACCTCCATTGCATAGTTTGTTGCCAAAAGTGACCCGTTTGGTGTGACTTGGCAATTGCTCCTTTTGAGGAACGGGTTGGCGTAAATGTTGTGCACTATCGAAACGGGTTGGTCCGGTCTGGTGATTGTCATGGAGCACCCGATGGCCTCGAAGCTCCCTTAAGGTTCGTTTCTCCTGCTCTGGCATTTCTGTGTGGCTCCCTAATTACTGGGTAAACTATTGTCTATTGTAATGTGAGATATATCGTGAATGTTTAGATGTTTGATGTTTGATGTCTGATTCGTGATTGAGTTGAATGTTTTTCAACCAGCATACTAGGTAAAATTCTCTTGGCAGCTGTGCTACCGACTTTCTGCATCGAGTATTCGGAGGTAAGCTAAACATTTGGCTTGTAAGTAGATCAGGCAGTGGGAGGAAATCGCCAGCAACCGCTGTGCTATTTTGGATGTGTGTAACATTCAGAAGAAAGCGTTTCCGATCCCATAAAGTATATATATTCTTGATCAGCATTAATAGACGAGTCTGTATAGCTCTGTCTGTCCCGATGAGCGCTTAGATTTTAGAGACTATCGAGTCTCCTATGATATCGCACTGTTAGAAGTGAATTTCAGTTCGCCCCGCCCAAACAGATTTTCGTCCTTTTGGGGGCGGAAAGGAGTGTGGCGAAATTTTGAGATATACGTTTTATAGTGAAATCTAACAGAAGTGCGGATAACAAAAAAAAAAAAAAAATTTGGTTGCCCCAGATTTTTATCCTTTGCGGGGGCGGAAGGGGGTGCGACGAAATTTTGACACAAAACGGTCAAGGTTCGATATCACAGGAGTGTGGATCCTAAATTTGGTTACTCTGGCTCTTATAGGTTCTGAGATCGTTGAACTCACATTTTGCAATTGGCAAAACCGACCATGAAACCTACGTGTTAGAGAGAGACAGGGCGAGAAAGAATGAAATTGTTTTCTTGATTTTGGCTATAATAATTATACGATCTGGTTCAGATTTTACACTCTAGAACATACAGTCATTCTCTACGATTTTCCGTTCTCTGATTTCTCGTATCTTTGAAATTGTGGATGCCACAGGTTTTCGCCCTTTGTGGTGACGAAATTGGGCGGGGCAAAGTTTTGAAATATATTTGTAACAGTGACACATCACAGAAGTCCGGATATAAAATGTCGTTGCTCTAGCTCTTATAGTCCTTGAGCACTAGGCGCTGATAGGGACGGACAGACGGACAGACGGACGGACGGACAGACGGACAGACAGACATGGCTCAATCGACTCGGCTATTGATGCTGATCAAGAATATATATACTTTATGGGGTTGGGAAACGATTCCTTCTGGACGTTACACACATCCACTTTTACCACAAATCTAATATACCCCAATACTCATTTTGAGTATCGGGTATAAAAATACTATGAACTATTAAAAGACATTTCGTTGTGTGTATTAATTGGTAGAAACGTACAAATATATTTGAACTGTAACTGTACTAAAATGTGAATTAAAGTTAACCAACAAATCCAGTTATTTCAGAGCTGCTCTTTTTTAACCAATTCTTAGATAGAGACAACGTATCCAGTTCATCTTCTTCTTGAGCTTTTTAGAAGAGGTTCTCAATCAGATTTTGATTCAATTCTTTTGATGCTTCCATCTTATCAGGAGGCTACATTTCATAGTTTCGTCTTCGGAAGCGTTTTCAGTCAGACTATGATTTTTTATTTTCTACATCTTTATATCATCTACCATTTTCCTCTGCATCTTTACATCTATATTTGCCTTTTTTGTAGAGATAGCGGTTGAATGCGCTCAAATTCAGAATTTGGCAATGAGTTGGGGAAAATCGGGAGGTCCATAATATCTATAGATCGAAAATTGTCAGTCCTAGAAAAGTGACCCTGAGATGGACACGAATGGACAGTGATTAGGTCGGACGATTTCATCGGTGGAGGATTATCGATTTTATTCATGATTTCTGCGAAGACATCATCGAATAGATCGTTTTGGTTCTCGTGCACAATGCGTTCGATTTCATCTTTCCAGCGCTGTCCGGGAACTGCCTGGCGGATAAGCTTTCGTATAATAGCCTTAGCCTCGTAGCTTGAAGTTTTCTGCGGTGTGTCACTTTCGCTGTCCGTGGAGAATAGATAGAGATCGTTGTCGATGAGGCGATCAATGAAGTCGCTAGTCAGGGTGGTGGATATGTCGAATGGTTCTAGCTCCTCCCACACTCTGCCAAATATCACGTCCTCAACAATATAATTAGCGATAAGAGCCTTCTCATGACGATCAAGAGCAGCATTCATGTCTGGGGAGACCATGTCACGTAGCATGACACGCAGTGGAGCATAGGTTAGTGGCGTCTGAATGAGCTTGAAGCTCTCTAGCCATCGCTGGATATCTAAATCGATTTGCTTGGCCTGCCCGGTCACCGTTAGCGCGGCCTCGCTCTCTGCTATGTGGCTCATATCTGTTGTTAAAAGCGCGCTGAGATATTTATTGCTGACCTGATAGTGGGCCCCAATACTCTTCTGGAACAATTCTTCGTATAGCTTTCTCAGTTCATTCTCCTTCTGCCGCAATCCTGCTTCACCCGCTTCGCGTCGCCATCTCTCCCTTTGGGCCAACATGGTAAAGAAGTGGAGCTTTCGATATTCCTTCAGCCGCCCCATTTCCTCAGAGAGGAACTGCATGATGCCACCAATATAAGTGCCTTCGTACGTTTTCAGTAAATTCTCAAAAGCTTCGTTTCTTCTCTGAGACTCCAAGTGCTTTGCATACAATGTGCCTCTTCTTGTTGGAAAACGACCGGGCGTCTGCGTCGGCTCTGGCGGTTGAATCTGTTTTGGCGCTGCCTGATAGAAATCTATGTGGGTGTAACTTGGATATTTCTCGTACTTATCCGAGGTCAATTGCTTTCTTTTCTTAAGACACTTCGGTTCGGTCCGGTTTTCCATAGTCGACTGCGTTCTCAAGCCCTTCAAGGACTCGTATAGCTTTTGCAAATTTTTGTCATTGCAGAAGTTCTGTTCATACTCCTTAACATACTCTTTGGGCTTGGACCATTCCTTGAGTTTTCGGAATGGACACGTCACGTTGTTCATGTTCACGCGCTTCTCCAGGTCGTCCATCCTAATATCGAAGGCTTTGCGGTTAGTGCCTAAGAAACTCCGACGTGCCGGATCTACACCGTGTCTGATTAGTGGTCCATAGAACTCGGAGCACGGTGATCCCAAAGAATACAGGGGACTCTGCTTTTGCCATTTCCGGGATGTCTTTGCGAGTTGTATATCGAGCCGGCGCTTACTTCGCTGATACTCTATCTCGTTCTTGTGAAGACCAGCTTGACGGCGCATCTCGATGCGTTCGCAAGCCATTTCAATGCGTTTTTTGGATGCTAAATGCATCTCCTTCTCGCGCCTGTCGAACATTTTTATAACGATCTCGAGGCGCATCCTCTGACACTCCTGTATGTACTCCTCCCGCACGATCCAACTCTCCCATTCAAAAGCTTCCAGTATGTGCTTGTATTTGGTTTGCATTGTCAACTCCCGAGCCTCATGCAATTGTTTCATAAAGTTTGTCTTCACTGCCTTATTGAAGGCCCAGCGCTTGCGGGCACGCTCAAGGATCTCGACTTCATGGAGTCCCGGTGGCTTATCTCCAGGCAGCAAAGCCGGTAGGGTAAACAGCTCTAGATGCTCATCCATTTCTTTGTCCATGATCTCTGGCAAATAGGCCACCGTTTGTGCAGAGGATTCCCTGGGAATCAGACAGAGTAATGGTCTCATCTAGAAATAATGGTCAAAGTCATATAGGCTTACCTATAGAGCGTTTGTGTTCCCTGTTCCTTGAATGGTCGCTTGTCCACATATTTCGGGAAGAAATCGCATTTGGTAGAATCAATCCCAATCAAAGTCGCCGAAGGACGCATTTTGATCTCATGGGTTGTTATATTAGTATCCCGTGATGTTAGAAAATCGATTCCCGGTGCCTTGAACTGGCATTCGCTGTCTGTACGAGGCAATCTTTTCACCGACCTTTCGCCAGGATTGTTGGCACCTACATATTAAGGGATGAAGAATAAATGGAAGAATAAAATGTTGATCTTACACCCACCGGCCTGTAATCGTTGGCCCACCGGTGACATCGTGATCAGACCTGATGTGAGGCCCTTTCCAGCTTGCATGAAACCTTTTTTGGCCTTCGGTGGTTGGTCATTACCTCCATTGCATAGTTTGTTGCCAAAAGTGACCCGTTTGGTGTGACTTGGCAATTGCTCGAAACGGGTTGGTCCGGTCTGGTGATTGTCATGGAGCACCCGATGGCCTCGAAGCTCCCTTAAGGTTCGTTTCTCCTGCTCTGGCATTTCTGTGTGGCTCCCTAATTACTGGGTAAACTATTGTCTATTGTAATGTGAGATATATCGTGAATGTTTAGATGTTTGATGTTTGATGTCTGATTCGTGATTGAGTTGAATGTTTTTCAACCAGCATACTAGGTAAAATTCTCTTGGCAGCTGTGCTACCGACTTTCTGCATCGAGTATTCGGAGGTAAGCTAAACATTTGGCTTGTAAGTAGATCTGGCAGTGGGAGGAAATCGCCAGCAACCGCTGTGCTGTTAGACCCCGATTAATGAACGAGCAAGAAGGGAATATGAAAATCTATTTTGGATGTGGATGAGTGTAACGTTTCCGACCGAGTCTATATAGCTCTGTCCGTCCCGATGAGCGTCTAGATCTCAGAGACTATAAGAGCTAGAGAAATCTAATTTTGTACACTATTAGATTATAAGCAGTATTAGAAGTGTATCTAAAAATTTACTTAATACATACAATCTTATGAAAAAAAACCTATGAACTATTAAAAGTCATTTCGTTGTGTGTATTAATTAGTAGAAAAATACATATATATTCGAACTGTAACTGTACTAAAATATGAATAAAAGTTAACCAACTAATGCAGTTATTTCAAAGCTGTTCTTTTTTAACAAATTCTTAGATAAAGACGACGTATCCAGTTCATCTTCTTCTTGAGCTTTTTTGATGAGGTTCTTAATGAGATTATGATCCGATTCTATTGAGGCTTCCATATTATCAATAGACTCTATTTCATAGTTTTCTTCATCGTATTCGGAGGTTTTTTCAGTCAGACTAGGATTGTTAATTTTCGGCGACTCTACCTTTTCCACCATCTTTCTACCCATTTGCACATCTATCTTTGCCTCCATCTTCATCTCTTCCTCTAAACCAATCGATATTTTGTCTTCAATTGATATCGCCATTTCCTCCTTCACTGTCATCTCCGTTTCAGTCACTATGTCTGTCTCACCCGTTATGTCCATCTCCATCCCCATCTCCATCTCATGTTCCTCTACATCATCTTTTTCGCAGACGACTATTTGCGATGGAAAAATATAGTCATTCAGTTTGTATTCCAATTTGGGAAGCCCGGTTCCTTTGAGCAAATTAAAGTTCTTCTCTTTACAAATATCAACAATCCCCATAATGCTGTATAGGTCAGAATCTAATTTCGGATCAGATTCTGGAGGTCCGTAGCTTTGTGACTTCATGAATACGTCTTCGCCCATTGGAATGGTCTCATCTTCAGTAAATAGTTCGTCGGTCTCCAATTTTTTGGTAATATGATCCACCGTAATTTTTTTGAATAGGGATAGGATTGTTGTTTTGAGTTCCTCCGAATACTGTGTATGGATTTGATCTCTCATGGCCTCGAACTCTAAAATCTCCATGGCTCGAATATTATCCTCCGTTTTAATGACAGTGTGCGATAGCCTTGGGCCGACTTCGATTAACTGGGAAGGTCGCACCGGTGGTGGATTCTCAATCTTGTTCATGATTGCTGCGAAGACATCATCGAATAGATCGTTTTGGTTCTCGTGCACAATGCGTTCGATTTCATCTTTCCAGCGCTGTCCGGGAACTGCCTGGCGGATAAGCTTTCGTATAATAGCCTTAGCCTCGTAGCTTGAAGTTTTCTGCGGTGTGTCACTTTCGCTGTCCGTGGAGAATAGATAGAGATCGTTGTCGATGAGGCGATCAATTAAGTCGCTAGTCAGGGTGGTGGATATGTCGAATGGTTCTAGCTCCTCCCACACTCTGCCAAATATCACGTCCTCAACAATATAATTAGCGATAAGAGCCTTCTCATGACGATCGAGAGCAGCATTTATGTCTGGGGAGACCATGTCACGTAGCATGAGACGCAGTGGAGCATAGGTTAGTGGCGTCTGAATGAGCTTGAAGCTCTCCAACCAACGCTCGATATCGGCATCAATGTCTTTTGCAAGACCCGTCACCGTTTTAGTGGCCTCATGGTCTGCTATGTGGATCAAATCTGTTGTAAGAATCCTTTTGAGATACTCATTGCTAACTTGTTTGTTGGCAGGGTTGCACTTCTGGAACAGCTCGTCGTATACCCTTCTCAGTTCATTCTCCTTCTGCCGCAATCCTGCTTCATTCGCTTCGCGCCGCCATCTCTCCTTTTGGGCCAAAATGGTAAAGAAGTGGAGCCTTCGCTGTTCCTTCAGCCGCCCCATTTCCTCAGAGAGGAACTGCATAATCCAACCAATATAGGTACCCTCGTACTTTTGCAACAGATACTCTAAGTCTACTTGCCTCCTATCGTCTTGTAAGCTCTTGGCGAGTGCACTCGATCGATCAAGTTCAACTGTATGCCCCTTTTGCGGTTGCTCCATCCTTGACTTTTTAGGATTGTAGAACATAGTGGTCGAGCCTGAAAAAGAGCTCATGCGTGCATCAACTGAATGAGCGGGTGGTTTGTGTCGTTTCTTCAGACTCTTGGGAGGATTTTTGTGTTCGTATTGCTGCTTTCGTAATGCCGTCAAGGAGTCGTAAAGCTTTTGTAATTTTTGTTCAGAGCAGAAGTTGTGCTCATACTCCTTAACATACTCTCTGGGCTTGGACAATTCCTTCAGTTTTCGGAACGGACACGTCACGTTGTTCATCTTCACGCGCTTCTCCAGGTCGTCCATCCTAGTGTCGAAGGCTTTGCGGTTAGCGCCTATAAAGTGACGACGTGCCGGATCTACACCGTGTCTGATTAGTGGTCCATAGAACTCGGAGCACGGTGATCCCAAGGAATACAGGGGACTCTGCCTTTGCCATTTCCGGGATGTCTTTGCGAGTTGTATTTCGAGCCGGCGTTTGCCTCGCTGATACTCTATCTCGTTCTTGTGAAGACCAGCTTGACGGCGCATCTCGATACCTTCGCAAGCCATTTCAATGCGCGTCTTGGATGCTAAATGCATCTCCTTCTCGCGCTTGTCGAACATCTTTATAACGATTTCCAGACGCCTCTTCTGACACTCCTGTATGCACTCCTCCCGCTCGATCCAACTCTCCCATTCGAAGGCCTCCAGTATGGATTTGTACTTCGTTTTCATGGCCAATTCTCGGGCCTCTTGCAGTTGCCTCTTTAGGTTTGTGTTCAGTGCCTTGTTAAATGCCCAACGTTTGCGGGATCGTTCCAAGACTTCTACCTCATAGAGTCCCGGGGGCTTATCGCCAGGAAGAGCTGAAGCCAGTCTGAAAAGCTCCAGATGCTCATCTATCTCCTTGTCCTCAGTCTCCGGCAAATAGGCCAAGGTTTGTGCCGAGGCTTCCCTGGGAATCAGAAGGAGTACAAATTTTAGCTACAAAGACCTACATAGGTCCTCGTTTAGTATTGAGCGTTACCTGTAGAGCGTTTGGGTTGCCTGCTCCTTGAATGGACGATTGTACACGTATTTTGGAAAAAAGTCGCACTTGTTCCTTAAAGGTGTTTTCCGAGGATAAACCGAGGAATCCAGCTTGACCTCATGGGTTGTTGTATTAGTATCCTTTTCTGTGAGAAAGTCGATTCCCGGTGCCTGGAACAGGCACTCACTGTCTGTACGTGGCAATCTGCCGGTGGACCGCTCCGCTGGGTTGTTGGCACCTATAGGAAGACCAAAGCACACGAGAAATGGGATTAGCAAACCCTTTTTGATATCAAATCCTTCCGTACCTACCGCTTTTCAATCGTGGCCCCAGCGGAGACCTCGTGATCAGACATGATGATAGGCTCTGGCTGCTTCCACTGTAATCGTCCTTAAGATGTGCGGGCTCTCGATTCTTGAATGTGGCATTTCGGCTGAGTTTTGGACTCTGCTCCCTTTCTATTCTGAGTGGAGACGATGGGCTGCTATTATTTCTCCTCGTTTCTCTTTCTTCCTGCAGGAAATGAAGCATTCGCTTTCTTCGGGGAATCTCCCTCTGAGCTGACATATTATCAGGTTGATATATCTGGTGTTGGAGGTTTAAATAATAAGACAGATCTCGTTTAAAAGTTGTTGATGTAGTCTACTTGATTTGGGATATTTACTGTAACGATGGCACTATTTGCAATGAAGTATCTTTTATTTTGTTTGTCCTCAAAATCATTGGTAAATGTTTCTCAATTATAATTGAATTATATTCCGCAAAAGGGTAAATTTGGTACTGCAAAGCCCTGCCTAATGGGCAAAGCTCATCAATATCAATTTAAAAACATTGAGTTGGCCAACATTTTGGCGGCAATCTCGACAATCCTCGAGCGGAGGAGGGAGATGCCATACCTAGATATATACAAACGACCTCCCAGGCCCCACCCAGAGTCTCGACAGGACGTTAATCATTTATTATCCTACATGTCTGTGATTATTTAGCTTTTTGTCCTGGCCCAGCCATATTTCATGTTCTTCCTCGAGCTTTAAATTTGTTAAGTCCTTTGAGATGTTTCTCCCTGCACTCTTCATCTCCTTTCTCCTGTATTCTTCCATCGTCCTTTTCCTCGGCTGGTGTGCAACTAATTTTGTGTAATAATTTATGAGCAAAGTTGGCTTTGGGAGAGTGGGAAATGCTCTTCGATAAGAAGTGTTTTTGACGATTAAGCGCAACACTCGAACAAGTTGGAGAGCGTAAATTGTTGTTTTGGCCCCCGGCCGGCGGGTCATGGTCTTAAGCATTGGGAGTTCTTTTGTGTGCAATTTAATGCTATTTTTGCTCGTGAAAGTTTTGTTCAAAAGCCAAGAGCCACCCACAACAAGAAGAGGTATCAGATGAAATCTGGTCGGACCTGACCCGCTTCCGACTGCTTTTTGGCAGCTTCACAGACTGGTAACTTTTAATTGGCTTCAATTTGATATCAGCTCTGGCGATAGCGATAACCTCCTCCACGGTGCCATTCGGAGTCTCATGTTCGTGTTTAGAACGCACATTAATTATCACTGGAGGGCCTCGTTTTTATCTCAGTCTAGCTCCATCTTGCTTGCACTTTCCCATTAATTACCTTTGCTAAGCATTTGCCTATTTGTCAGGTCCAGGTTTGGCACCCCGTCCTCCTCCTACGGCCTTCCGGCTGTAGTATTTTTTTGCTGCCTGCGTGACCCCATCAAAAATAATGATGCTAATTAGGCAGCAGCATTTTCACCAAATGTTTAAACCGATTAACCGAGCAACTGTCAAAATCCAGCCTATCTCCGCACAAAATCCACCCCGGAAAATCGTGATTATACCCGATACTCAAAATGAGTATTGGGGTATATTAGATTTGTGGTAAAAGTGGATGTGTGTAACGTCCAGAAGGAATCGTTTCCGACCCTATAAAGTATATATATTCTTGATCAACATCAATAGCCGAGTCGATTGAGCCCTGTCTGTCTGTCCGTCTGTCCGTCCGTCCGTCTGTCCGTCTGTCCGTCTGTCCGTCCCCTTCAGCGCCTAATGCTCAAAGACTATAAGAGCTAGAGCAACGATGTTTTGGATCCAGACTTCTGTGATATGTCACTGCTCCAAAAATATTTCAAAACTTTGCCCCGCCCACTTCCGCCCCCACAAAGGGCGAAAATCTGTGGCATCCACAATTTCGACGATACGAGAAAACTAAAAACGCAGAATCGTAGAAGATGACTATATCTTCTAGAGTGCAAAATCTGAACCAGATCGTATAATTATTACAGCCAGAATCACGAAAACAATTTCACTCTTTCTCGCTCTGTCTCACTCTAACACACAGGTTTCATGGTCGGTTTTGCCAATTGCAAAATATGAGTTCAAGGATCTCAGAACCTATAAAAGCCAGAGCAACCAAATTTGGTATCCACACTCCTGTGATATCGGACCTTGACCGTTTTCTGTCCAAATTTCGCCACACCCCCTTCCGCCCCCGCAAAGGACGAAAATCTGAGGCAACCACAAATCTCAGAGACTATTAAGGCTAGAGTAACCAAATTTGGTGCACACACTCCTTTAAGATGTCACTATAAAACGTATATCTCAGAATTTCGCCCCACCCCCATCCGCCCCCACAAAGGACGAAAATCTGTTGCATCCACAATATTGCAGATTTGAGAAAACTAAAAACGCAGAATCATAGATAATGACCATATCTATTAGATTGATGAATCTGGATCAGATCAGATCATTTTTATAGCCAAAAGGAACAAATCAATTTGCAGTGGCTACGCAGCGCCCGACGTCACGCTCAGACTGATTTTCTGTCTCTCTCGCACGGCGTCTGCCGGAGGAGACCCATACTGACTTAGTATCGGGTATAACCGTAGAGTTGCGGTGTCCGCAGCAACTCACAACGTTCCCCCTCGTTTTATATTCCAAACCTGTACAAAGGATACCCTTCCAGTGGGATCGAATCTCTGTTTTAACTTCAAGGTTTCTCCATGTGAGAAGTTTTTGGCTCTCACCAGGTAGGTGTACTGGTAATTTTTTTTATATTTATATACCTTTTCTGAAAAGTATACTTCCATCTTCGGTTAGCAGCAATTAGTTTTTTCTTCACTTCCTTTCTTTCTTCATTTATTTTTCCCATTTTTCCGTTCAGCCTTAGGGAAGGCGCTTTTCTATTTTCATTTTCCAAATAATGCGTATTTATGAGTAAACAATGAAATTATATTTACTTTCGCTCTGTCAATATTTGCATGCAATTAATTTTCCAAGCAAAAACCATCATGACCATGACGAGCAGCGAAAAATCAGAGCCAAACGAAGCGTGGAACGGATCGGAGTGGAGCGGAGTGGAGCGCAGGCAAAGTGCCGTAACGTGTGCGGGAGAGCTTCCGTGCTGCCCCCACTCCCCGTTCCTTTTGAAGGCTTCTCCTTTTTGCCGCAATTTACTTTAAAAGTATTGCTATCGAAGGAATCGAAGACGACGAGTGGCTGTCATATCTTTTCTCTCTGGCATTGCCTTTGCCGTTGCCTTTGCTGTTGCTGTTGTTATTGTATCTGTCGGGCCTGATGATGGGCGATGATAACGATGCTCCCAAGAATAAGTTTTCCCAAGTTTGCCTTGCCTTGCGCTGCCTGGCGCTGCCTTTGCCCGTCACTGTTGACTGCCTTTGGCGCATCCTTTGTGGCGGGTATGCCACCAGCCCTCAAGAAGTTCTGGCTTATGCCAGCCGAATCGTGCCTTCCACTCCCTTTAAAAAACTTCGTTTGCATGCTCTCGACTTTTTTAATTAAATCTTCAAGCAGAAGACCAATAGAATTGGCCAAAGTGCGGCCGAGTATTGGGAAACAGCCGTCTGAACCCTGTCCCACCCATTCCCCCCGAAATAAAGCCATTAAACTACATCCAGCTCGGCCCGCTTAATGGCCAGGCCGTTTAAATTTCCAGGGCTGAACCGCAACGGCACAGCACGACCAGCAGGCCAACGGGAAAGGGATCTCGCTCGGTTTGATTTTATGTTATCAAAAATATTTTCAGGCACTTAAATTAATTTATAGCCCTGCAGAGCCCATCCGAAACAGCTAAATATCAGTGGAGAGGCTTTTATAGGCCTCCCGCAGGCAGATGCTTAGGCGGGGAGGGGCTGCTAATAAAATGCGTTCGGAATGTAATCAAATTTGTGGGGAATTTGTAGCTAAGTAAGACCAATTCGAACTTTATTAAAATCCAATTAAATATTGATTTGATACTCATAATTTTGGTGCTTTTATCATCACTTATTTATCCTCTGTTTGTTGATCCTTTTATAGCGACGCCTCTGAATTCAGATAAATTAATGTTCTAAGCGCAAAAAATTGTAAATCAATATTTATTGTAATGCACATTGCTTGTATTTTATGCCCTACCATCAGGGGTACTATAGGTTTTAACCATGGTCAGAGACGGTAGACAAATGTTTCAAAAACTGCTCCGTCTATGGCTAGCGTAGGCACACTAATATGTTTTTCAGTCAATGACCAAGATCGAATATCATTATACTCTATACGAGTACTATAAATATCCCTCTAAGGGCATTGCTTCTTCGCCCTCTTGACGCTGGACATTTCCTATTTCCAATTTCCTTTGTCCTTCCATTTTTTGGGTTGTTGGCTTTTGTGTTGTTTTGCTTTTCGCGCTTATGTCGTAAAATTTATGACACGAAATGTTTTGGCATTACTTTTGGGCGGTTTATCTGCGGCCATGTACCACTCACAAAGGTAGGCGGTGGTGTTGGCGGCTTGTTAGGCGTGGCATGTGGTTTTGTTTGCCCTTTTTTCCCCTCCTTCCCTTCCCCTCTCGGTTATTTTCGAAATGGGACATACTCGTACGTACACACGTATACATATGTTTGAAAATTGTTAGATTTATGCAGGAAAATTTACATTTTTGCCTTTTTTATGCTTTGTTGCTGGGAATGGAGGGGATTTGGCTTTGAGAATTCCATAACATTTTTCCGTCGGGGGCCGACCATCGTCGGTGAGCCATTTATCAACTACTGCGAAGGAACTTTTCGGGGCCAGAACATAAAATTGCACTTATGCAGCATCCAGCGAAGCAACCAATCTAACCATAACCAACCAGCCATAACCAAAGCCCAGCCAAGTGCATGGGGGTTGCTCAGAGCCCGATTCAGAGCCCGACCCCGACCCAGACCTTCCACATCCTTCCTTCCTTCCCGGTAATCCCTCTTTTCCCACTCCCTGGGATACGGAAAAACTATTCTCGCATTCAGAGCGCACATCTTGAGTGTGTTTGTTAGGGAGTCTAGTGGCGGTAGTAGTCGGCGGTTAGTCCTATACCATTTGCCTTGCCTTGAGACCGCATAAATTGCTTTAGCACCAAAGGGATTTGTGTCAAAATCAGACCAAAACAGCCCTCTCAAACACAAGAAGGCTCCACTTAACTCTGCCCCCCCTCCCCCTTCGTTTGGAGTCTATAATAGAGGAAGTCCGTGTGCATTGTGGGGAATACTTGATCCTCTTCATAGAGTCTGCTGAGGCTGGCTGAGGCCCCATCTACTCGTACCGTTTGTTAAATTGTGCGATACTTAAGATGAGAGACAAGGCAATGACAGTTCCATATAGTTTTCCATATTTCCATGAACAGTTTTGGGGACTCGAGAGCATTTCTCTAATAAGTGATCATACCCCCACCTTTGTGCAGGATACAGGAGTCCTTGAACAGGTTGGGATGAGAATGCAAAAAGTCCTCCATGCTTGGCTAACGAACGTGTTCTACCATTCTACAATATGGAAATGTCAAGGAAAGCCCTCGCCCCAAACGAGTGTATCCCTTTTGTTGGCTGCCCAGCAAAGTGGCAATCTGTAATAATATTTATGTATTCCCTTTATTTTGCGCACTCATCCAAGTTCATTACAAATGCATGATGCTCTCCGTCCAATGGCATCGACAAAAAAGGGAATACTTGCCAAAAGTTTTGCCTTAATTTGGAGCATTTTCTGTTGCTGCTCCGACCAAAAAGTTTTTCTACTTCAATGGCGACTGCCTCATGTACTCCTTGGGCCCAGGCACATATGTGCACAGCAGAGGAGTGCGAGGATACATACACATGTACATACATACATATATACACATGGGTTTCTGAATGGTCTGAGTGTGTTAGGGGCGGCCATATTACGGTCTGGCAAATCAGCTTACAACTTAAATTGAGGCACTTTCGTTTAGCTTTACTTCACTTTGCATGCCCGCCTCCCGCTCTGCCACCGTCTCTGTGTCCGTGCCACAGATCCTTGAGTGGTTCGAGGCCTTTGGAGTAGGCACAACAGAGAAGGAGATACGGAGCTTCGGAGCTTCGGAGAAAGGACCCGCCCCGGTTGAAAGGAAGCAAACAAACCGCCGGTGGCACAATTTAGTTCCTCAGGGAAATGCTAAAGTTTTCCCTCTTGTTGTTGCGTTTTTCTTCTTTCTTTTCTTTGGTTGTTGTTGTTGTGCGGTAGAACTTTTCACTTGCTCTATTTACCAGGATATTTCTGCCTTCTGCATGTGTGTGCGTGTGCCCGGGTGCGTGTGTGTGTATGGGTATTAGAAATAAATCAAGGGATTTTTGGGATTTCGGTTTTTTCTGCCACGTTTCATACGGTTCATTC